>NW_020799144.1:10264711-10289928 GCF_003259725.1 Athene cunicularia | reverse complement strand
GTGCGCCCCGACCCCCGTCCCGCCGGGAACCCCCCACCGGACACCGGGCGCCTGCCCCCAGGCAGCGGTGAGGTCTGTCCGATGCTGGCGGGCAGGAGGTGGTTGGCAGCGGATGGGGTGCTCTGCCAGCCCTCCTTGACAGCACAGCACTTTGGATTCCAAGAGGAATTTTCTGGATACGTGCTCAGAGGCCCATCTTGAATGTAAAAAATGTCCGGTATGTAACAATTCCCACTGACCCGGCACCTCTTGAGGACAAGGCTCCTGAACCAGGGTCATGAGGATCTTGCCTTAAGCACCCATTTTTAAGGAAGTTGGGCAGTATTTCATGTAGGGGAGCAGTAACGCGTCGCTCTTGTTTTTCCCACTGAAGACAGGGCTGTCCCTCTGTTCACGTTTTATGCAGGTCAGATCAACCCCACTATCGGCAGAGTTACGGTTGCCGTTAACTGCAGTGCCCTGATACTTCATCACCACATCAGCTAGCCGCTGCTTAATGTCATGACTTGTTAAAACGTGTCATGACACAGCTTCATCATACGGAGATGTTCCATCGACTGTTATGTTTTTGTATCTTTGGAGTATTTATGCGTTCACCATTGCCACAGAGATGCTATTCATAAATAAAATAAATGCAGTATGAGTACTATTGACATCCTGCAAACGTGGCTTGTGAGAGACTCATTGAAATCAGAGCTGTCCAGTAAGCCCTGCTGCCTCCTGGCAAGCTGGCCTACTTCATTTCTTCCTTAATTCCCTGTCCAGGATTGTTCACTATTCCAGCCTATTGCTCTACATCATTCTGTGAACTCCACTCCATCTGCTGCTTTTTCCAGACTGGTCCACTTTTCTCTTTCAGCTGTATTCTCCACAGTTCAGGTGTATTTTCCAAGTTGAGCTCATTGCCCAACTCCACTACTTGCCTCTAATTAATGCCTGATTTTTTTTACTATCTGAAAAAAAATAGCACTTTGATTAGACACACACACATATACCAATATTAATTCTTCTCTTTTTGAAGAGTGACGTAAAATCCAGATGCTGAAATATCAGTTCAAAATTCCCACTGAGTCCAGTGAGATCAGGGTTTCACATGTGGTACCCAGAGCTACGTACCATTAACATTCTCTCATCAGACTGGTGCGTGCCAATTACCCTGATTCATCCTTCCTAGGTCAGACTCACCCATTGCCCTGATTCAGAATCACCCATTACCCTAATTCAGCCTTCCTGTTTAGTTCTGTAATTCTTCTGAAACACCTATACTGATTTTGTTTGTATTAATCAAGGGCTTTTCTGAGCCAAATCCTTGCTGGTGCAACCTATACAAAAGTGAATTATGGTTATATTTTCAAGTTTTTCTTCAACTTCCGAAGAATTAACATGTTTGGTCTTTTCTGTTTGGAGACTTATTTCAAGGACTAGTTGCAGAATGTGAGGATTAGCTCCTTGGCTTTTTCAGCCATCTTTTTTCATGCAAGTAGCTTCCGGGTGTTAGCTGCTCTATGTCCAAATTTTTCTCATGCACAAATAACATGGAACTTGGAAAAATATCTTGATTCTTTCAGGGAAGAGATTGGTCCAGAAGCTCCAAGAAGATCTCCAAAAGATCCTGAAGGTCATGAGAAGAAATCATCCTCTTCTAAGGCTTAGTGCCACAACACAGTGATCTAGCACATCAAAAACCTGAGTTTGTGAATTTGAAGTTGGAAAGAAAGAGTGCTTTCAGTCTCAGGCTGGGGAGACACAAGCTATGGCATGTACTGTTTCAGGCGTACATTTGTAGGAGCTCTTTGCAGCAGCATTTTGATAATGCTGGAAGAAGCCAGATGTCATGCAGGATCCTGCAGATCAGTCTGTGAGCAGGCATCTCCATTTGCAGAGTAAGAAGGGTGTATTTATGAGGAACTGGTGGACTGCATCTAGGCAATCCTAATGCCTGAAGCCAAACAATTCTTCATGTTACACCTTTAGAAACTAGCATAGCACAACTGAAAAGTTAGGGGGAGCATAGGACCCCCTTCAAGTCTTTATTTTAGTGTTTTGCTGAGCCTCTAAGAATTACTCCTAACTAAAAATCAATCATTTTAAGATACTGTTTCCAAGAGATACATGCTCTTGTTAATGCACCACCAGGGGCAGGCAGTGTTTTTGACCGTTATGTTTGAATAAGGATTGTTATGTCCTTGCTTGGTATGCCAATGCTGATTTCATGGTTTGTTGCAGAAAGAAACATTGAGAGCTTCTGTTCCCACTGTTTGATACATAAGGACAGTAGAACTGTCACTGAAAATGAAAGTTTACAAATTCACTACCAATGAAAGAAAACATTTTATCAAACCACATGATTTTAGATGAGGGAACACGTCACAATATATAACGGAGGTCAAGTAGTTCCAAGCTACAAAAGAAAGATATTTTTTTATGAGTAGCAAGAACATTTGAAATCATAATAGATAAACTAAAACAAACATGTACAGAAGGCGGTATAAAACCTCAGGTTCCAGATCATCACTCAATCTGAGAATAAACAAGTGAGGTACAGATACTAGGCAGATTACTACACATCTTTACTGATGGTTCCTTGAACTTTTATTTGAAACATCTGACTTAAGCGACCACTGAAACAGATTAAAGAACCAAAGAGAATAGGAGATCTAATCCCTAAATGATACACCTATGTTTGTTTTGAACAAAGAAGAAATGGCAAATTAATGAGTTGTTTCAAACTGTGTGGTCACTTTCATTTTTTGAAAAATACCTACCACGGAGACACACGCTTTCAATTACATTTGTTGGTACACATGACTTGGGTTTCTCAAGCTGAGAGGCTAGTATTAATCCACTTTACATCCACCAAAATATATTTATTCATATAGCAGATTCTCATTTCACCAACTTGGCTCTTCTTTGATGGCTAGGAAGTCATTCGTTTTCTGTTTCGGGACAGTAGCAGTCTCACTTCCACTGTGACCCTGTGTTAGGCCAGATTGCCTTGGGATATGAACACCTGGACAAGTCCCTGCAGGGTGAGTTAGGGTGTGAATTTGCAGCAGTGAGCTCCTGTGGTGGAACTGACTGTGTGCATGCATAAAATGAGGGTTAAGACTACCTTGAATTACCTCACTTTTGTGCCCGTGTAGAAATGTGCATGCAAGCTGTTACCGTGGAGTGGGTAGCGCTCTTCAAATTCACAGCTTCACTTTCTCCTGTAAGCAGGGCCAGGATGAATTTTTTCCACCCCACTGAAGTGTCTACCTACCACACTTCACTTAAGGCTGCTGGCAAAGGCTATGAACAACCTGCTTTCATTCCTCCTGCTGCACAACAGAGCAAATAGCCATGGAAGTCAACCCACTGAGCAGGGCAAGCAAAGCCGTGGTAGCCTGAGATAACAAGGAATGTAACTGCCTGCCTACCCCTGCGCACAGGGCAACAGCACAGCTCTACCGTCAGCTATCCTGCTCTGCAGCCTGCACTCGCAGCCTGTCGTTGGTGGGATTGTCAACACGGTTGGCTAAGGGCCAGGTGTATTTCTGGTCCCATACAGCCTGCTGCCTCCCACATTAAGGAGTTGTTTGGCCATCCATCAGTCCAGCTGGTCCTGCCCACTATGGCTTGTCTTGGGTTTGCACCCTTATGTTGGACAGATGTACAACAGCATTGTTAGGGAGCAGCCAAGGGTATCTTTCTAATTTCTAACCATGTTTACACCAAGTGAAAAACAACGGAGAACTGAAAACAACTAATCCTAACAGGGCGTTTTTCAGTATATCTGACTGTGCTACCATATTTACCCCCATGTGGACAACAGAAGTGTGCATTTTAGCACTGTTGAAAATGCCGCCTATGAAGATCACTGTTACAGGGCACAAGGTTGTTGCTTACCAAATCTGGTTTGTCTGAGTTTTTCACTGTGCTTATGAAGGGTGACAGGGCTACTCACCTTTTGTCACTCCACTAAACTAATGCTGTGTGCTCCATCATTTCCACCAACTCAGAGCTTGCTCTGGTGCCCATCAGAGGTTTGTCTCCTACTGGACTTGGTTCTGTAGTTTCATCCAGTGGTTGAAGTTTTGTCAGTGCACTTGGACATTAATTAATCCTTAGCGTCAACCAATATGGGGAAGAAATCATGGCTGGCCACAGGGTGTTTTTTCCTCCCGTTCTCCCGAGGCTGTACCCAAGAAGAGATGAGGAAAAGTGGCAGAGTAATTGTGCTGAGTGAATGAATGGAGATGGTTTTAAAACCACCTAAGGAACTTAAGCACTGTACAACACCACCGCATGTACTTCTTCAGCGTTTTAAGCAGCCCTCCTCATTCCCAGCCCTTGTTCCCGTACCACCCGCTGCATTGTGCTGGCACAGCTGTTTCTTTGGCTGTGGGCGGCCCAAGGGTGGGAAGAAGCAGCTGGAGGGGTGGGAGAGCTGCTAACGCCGGCTTCAGCAGCTCTGCCACTGAAAATCCATGCAAGGTGCTCAGGAGGCAAGACCCTCCGGTTTTCAGGTCGCATCCAAGTTGCCCATGTATTTTTTTCTGAACGTTCAGTGGGCGATAGCTGTGATATTCCAGATGCCATTGTATGGTCATTATTGGTAAACGTTGGCTTATTCATGGTGACTGCTATGTATTGGTTTTCATTAGAAATGTGACATAAACTGGAAGCATTGAAAAACAGCAACAGCAGCAATTATGCATGTGATCATCACAGAGAGTTTGAAAATCATGCTTCAATAAAGCCTGAGGAGAGAGAAAGCAAATTCTTCCACATGAATATGATTTGCTTTTGCTTTTACTAAGTGATGACAATTATCAGTGGCATTAAAATATATTATTTTGATATTTTACACACGATTTTGTGACAGGGAGAGTTCTGCATGACAAACAACATCTTCTGGTAGTCTTAAAAACACCACCATACTCTAGCTAGTGATGTTCTGGAAAGATCCCAGAAAATAGGAACCTGTCTCCCAAATTGTTAGATAATTTTATGAGAAGCTTCCAAACACAGCCTTTATCATCTACAGAAAAAAAAAAAATTAATAAAAGTTCCTCTTAATATTTGATCCAGAGAAAGTGCTTAAGGGGCTTTCAGAAGACAAAGATTCTCATGCAGCTGATGATTCAATGGAATCAAAATACTCTTTTTTTCCTTTCTTTACAAACATCTGGTAGAAAATGTGCTTTCACAAGATGCTGAAAGGCTCTCCCAAATCCCCCCAATTTTTTTCTAATAGCTTCCCTAAGTATCTGTGGAGCTTCAGTAACCCAGGGAATTTTAATATTATTAAGTAGCAGAAATGTTCACGTTTTTCATTATTTCCTCAAAACGGGACTTTATTTTAACAAGCATTTCAAAAACCACTTTTCAGTTCAGCCCCTAGTTCAGCCTACTATTTTATATATTTTTCAGTAGAGTTCTTGATGACTTCTGGTAACATTACATTATTTTAAAGGAGTCTTTGTGGTTATCTCCCTTTGCAAATATCAGAAAAATTAAAGAAAAAAAGCGTCAACCATCTTCAAAAAAAGTAGAGAAAATGCAATGTCAGACTTTATGATTTTTCACACACCTGATAATAGTTGTGATCATGTCTGAATATTGCCACTGACATGCCATTTTGGGTTGATGATGTGGGCTACCTTCAGAGGTCTAAATGAGCTACTTGGGAGCTCCCCAAGTTTTAGCTGTTCTACAGTTCAGTGCATTTCTATCTTTTTACTGGTTTACTGGTCTATATCTGTATGATTTTCCAGATTTGGTCTAGGTTTATATTAGTCTGGGACTTAAGCATGCGCTTAAGTCTCAGTCCTTTATAAAGTCTGTATATTGGTTCGCTGCTGAAAAAGCCAGATGGCTTCTGCATGCAGAGGAGCTCAGGTGTAGGCGCAAAATGTCTCACTCTTGAAATCTGACTCTGCGCTGAGTGCAGATGCATGCCATGAACTGCATGGCTGTGGGACTGACACCCAAAGCCAGACATGACTGTGCACAGCAGGACAATAACCAGTCAGTGCAACCCCAAATGTCAGGACAAATGCTTCAGCCCATCCTGAGGGAAATCCCATTTATCCTTCTTTCAATTGTGGCCAATGTAATTGAACCTCAATGAAACGGGTGCCTAAAATTTTCCCCTTTGCCGTAGTGATGTGCAGAAATTGGGCAATTGCTTACTTACCAGTGGAATAAGTATTTGGGGAAGAAAGGCCTCCAAAAAGTATTTTAATTAACTGTTTATCTTACCTAGACCTCTGTCCTTCCTGATTGTAACCCAGACATTCCTCCATGTCTCAGTCTGGTTCCCTTGAACAAGTGACTTCCTCCATGTGAAGGCTCCTTTCTAAGCCTGCCACGTTTACTTGATCTCCTGTTTTAGCCAGCCCTTTCCTTTCTTTCTTCCAGCCACCTGCAAGTTAGCTAGAGAGGAGGAAGTGTCTTTAAAATTAATTGTTCTGATTTGTCTTTGTTAATTGGGATGGCATAGGCTTGCAATCCTAGTTATGAGGACATTAAATTAGAAATAATGAGAATTTGTTACAAGAATCTATGTGTTTGTTAGAAAATAAGTTGTTCGGTTCAAAGGCCTACAAGTAGAATAGCTAGGAATATTCATAATAGGTTTATAGGAGGGACAAGGAGAAGGATGAAGCCATCTACTCAGTATCTTACGATTCTGTATAGCAAAAAGTAGGGGGATTAACAGGAAGAGCTGAAAGTCTCAGTGCATGATCAAAACTGCAAGTTAATTGGCATAGCAGGCACTTGTTCAAGTAATTTACATGACTAGAATATTAATATGGAAGGGTATAACTTGCTCTGGAAGGGTGGGGAGGGCAAAAGAGAGGGAGTGTTTTCTTGCATATCAAGATTATACAAGAATTGTTCTAAGGTCCAGGGTGAGAAAGAAGATAGATGTGTTGTAAGTTTGTGGGTGAAAGTAAGAGGGAAAAATAAGAACACTGTCACAGCGTAGGCTTTTGTATGCCACTGAAGCGGGAAGATTAAGTGAATGATGCTTTTGTAAACTGATAGAATTGTGTGAAAGCGCTGGACTTGGTGAAATGCAGAAATTTAACTGCTCTGGACATCTGGTAAGGAAACCAGAAAAATAGGAGGCAAACCATCAAGTTCTAGAAATGTGTTGAAAACAATTTTGTAGAATTGTGGGGGGAAAAGGGAAGCTTTTCCAGATTTTATTCAAGCCAGCCATTGGGGACTGGTTAAGGACGTGAAGATGTAAAGCAGCTTGGGTGAGACTGACCGTAAAATATCAGAGCTCCTGGTCCTTAAGATGGGAAGGCAAAATAAAACCAATGGACACAAAGAAGTCATTATTCAATAAATACATGTAATTGGAAAGATTTTCTGGGAAACAAGCTGAGATACCCAATAGATTTGCCTTTAAAAACTTATATTAAAGGCAGAAGCATAAACTCTTCCAATGCAGAAGCACATTAAGAAGTGAATGTAGCTAAATCAGGAGTGTTTCAATGACTTAAAACACAAGAAGAGAGCATAGGAAGTAAAAAAAAAAAAAAAAAAAAAAAAAAAAAGAGTATAAAAACATGGGGATAAATTAAAAGGGCCGAGACAAAAAATGAAACACATCTCATGAGAAATATAAAGCATAGCAGGAGGGTATTCTAAAGGCATTGTAGTAGGAAGAAGAAAATCAAGGGAGAAAGTTGGTTTACTTCTCAAAAAGAAGAAAAATATACTGATAATAAAAAAGTCATTTTTAAAAATTTCCATCTTAACGGCAACAAACCCCATGGTCAGACAACAAAAGTTGTTTTAGCACCAAAGATAAAGGGGTAAGAACTGAGACTACAGTTGGGGGGGAAAAAATCTTGGATACCTGAACAACATAAGATGTATTAAAATGCGTTGCAACTGGTGAAATTGAGCTTGGATATTATTTAGAGGTCTAGCTGTGGCAGTTGCAGCATTATTATTAGTTATTTTTGAAAGCACATGCAGGATGTTTGAGGTTCCAGACTGCCGAAAAGGGGCAAACAAGTGAGAGAGGAGGAACTCACAAAAGATCAGTCATCTTAACTTCAATCATAGACCAATTAATTAAACTATTTATGAGCTTATGAACGACAACAAAGCGATAAGTAGCAACAAACATTAATTTGTCAAGAGCAAATCATGTCAAACCAATCTGATTTCCTTCTATGACAGAGTAACAGGTGTCAAGAAGAGGAAGAAGCAGTAGACACCATACATCTTTGACTTCAGTGGGTTTTTGTCACTATGCCATATAATTCTCATGTGCAAGTCAAAGAAACATGTCTACATGAAACTACTAAACAGCTTACTGAAAATGTATTATTAGATAGTAGAATAGAAAATGTTTCTATCATCTGAGGAGAACAGCGGGGGGAGGGCAACCACAGTTGTGTTCAAGGACAGGGTGATAATTAAAAATTTTGTTGAAAAATTCTGAAAGCCAGGATGAAATTCAATAAAATAACTGCAAAATTTCACTCCTAAGGAAGTAGTAACCAGCTACACAGGGAAAAGACAGACTTTGGACTGCAGAAAAAAAATACTGGAGTTGGAGTAAACCAAAGTTTAACAAGATTCAAAAACTTCTGACTGTTGCAAAAAGAGGTGAACATTTTTTCAGAGAAACATATTTGGGAGTGGCATCCTCAAAACTTGCAAAGTAAGCCTGCTTTACCCCGTGCTGATAAGGCCTCTTCTGGTACAGCCTGAGCAGGCTTGTGATTCACAATTTGATAAGAATCTAGAGAAAGTAAAGGGACAATCAAGGAGAATAAGGACTAGAAAACTTCATCTGTGAGGGAAAAGTGAAGGAAATGGGGCTGTGTTGTCTACATAGAAAAATATAGAAGCATGGTACGAGACTTCAAATGGCTAAAAAATAGCTGTGAAAGAAAGGCAATGCATTCTTTTCAATGTTTGCTAGTGGATAAATTTGCAGTTAGGGAGATGTAGGTTTGGTATTAAGAAAATCTTTCTAACAGTAAGGCCAGAGAAACACTGGAATATATAGCCTAGGATGAAGCCTTCATCACTGGAGTTTTCTAGGATGAAGTTAGATGTACCATGTATACAGAATGATATGTCTGGAACTGAATCTGAACTGAGGCACTGCAATGACTAGAGGATATTCCAGATATTTCCTATGACTTGTCTGATTGAAAAACTTTAAATTATTATGGGAGAGGTGGGGCCAGTCAATTAAATTTGTCTTCAGCTGCCTATTTTTTTTCAGTCATTTTGCTTTGGGTTAAACTAATACAGTCATAAAGTACCATAGTAACCAGAGCAACATGCTGGAGCTACTGCAAACCCTCTCCAAATGTGTCACAGCCCCATGAGTGCTACAAGTTAAAATTTTAGAAGATGTATATTCATTTTTCCCCATACATAGATTCTGAGGTTTTAATAAATTTACCTGGTCAAATGCAGCACTTTTATTTAACCTGGTTATATTAGTCTCATGTGAGTGCCACAGATTTCTACAGCTCCTTCTCACTGGCTGTGGTACACATATCACTTAAAAAATTGATGAGCTTTAGGCCTTCCTCTTTGCTTCCCTTCCCTTCTCCCATCAGTGACTCAACAATGAGCTAATAGAAAGTTTACTGAGAAACAGAAACCTTCACATAAGTAACTGCCGGTCTGTTGCTGAGGATAGAAACATATGGATAGGCTGGAGACCCATCTGAGGTGCTGAAAAAAAGACCCAGGTGCAGATAATTCAGTAAAGGACAAAAGCATGTTTGCTGTTAAAATATTTAATTTTTAATATTTGGTATTTGTGACACTTCACTGAGGTTCAGTGGGAGCCAGTAGTAAAATGCATTTAATCACTGGTGTCTACAAAACAACATATGATTTAGATTATATGTGCAAAGGCATAAGCCACAAATATTTAGTCTGTTGCCTTTCTTGAATCAGGTAGTAGCTAAAGTTTATACTCCTGCAAGTTTTGTCTGTGAGGAGAGAAACAGACGCAGGAGCTGGCAACTCTGACATGATCCAGTTTATTTACCAAGAGTATACACAAGATGAATGAAAAAAAAGAGATGGTTTCTTCACTTTTCCTTCACACAGCTCTGCAAGTATCTGATACTGTGCCTGGTGCTTCCTTGCTCATAGCTTCCCTGCTTTTTTGCCCATTGCCTTCATAGGCATGAAAATAAAAATCAGAGATTTCTAATTCAGCTAACGCCCAGCCTCCATACCCCTCTGTGTTAGAAGTACATAAGCTCCAGTCCACAACACCGTATAGCCTTACTACACACCTGTGCTCTTCATGGTAGCCTCTGTTGTTTAAATTACCTGATTGCACAACAGCAATCAGGTAATTTTAACAGCTTCTTTGCATTTGCACCACATGGAAAATGCCTCTTAAACTGATCAGCTTTAGCTGTGCTTGAGTGAACCGGTAACACCATGTGTTGCCTGTGTTTAGATGCCTCTAACAGCTATTCACAACAATTATGAAAAAACGGGTTGGGAATTGCGCCGGTTCGGTCAAATGTACCTGCACTGTTCACCCTGGGTCTGATCCAAACCCCACTGAAATCTATGGAAATATCCCCACTGATGTCAGTGGGCTTTGGATCAGGACCAAGGCTACTCCAGCCTTTGCTCAGTTCTTATTCTGGCAGTTCTCCCATTGAAGTCAATGAGATTATTCCCTGATATAATAGAGCTCACTGTCAGGAAGATTTTAATGATATTCAACCTACATTTTCCATGTCTTCATAGCACCCCATTATTCCTAGTTATGTCTCATTATTTTCTTTTTTTCCAGGTACCCAATCCTAACCTCCTTACTCAGGCAAAACTTGCAGTGACTTTGGTTAAGGAAGCAGGACCTCACTGTCATCGTTACTACTCGGAGGCTGCTGTAATGCCTGTGTCCCGTCCCCCCCCATCCCCGATGTCATCATGTAGGCAAGCCATACATGGTATTTTTGCTTGTAAAGACTGCAGTACTGAGCCTATGGCAATACTGGAGAGGAGAGAAAAATGAAAAGATTTGCCAGTACAATTTCAAGACATACAGCAATATGAATTTTTAAATAACATTTGATCTTATAAAAACATTTTATCATCCTTCCATCAGACGTACATCCTCACAGCTACATAAAAATCTGTAGTAAAATTATTGTAAGTAGTTTCTTTGATTAAGAACTGAACATTTGTGGTTTAGAATAGCTTTATAATTTGCTGTGGACAAGACAGATAACGTGATACCTCTTTCTCAACAATCATTTATTATGTATAATTTGGCCTTTCTGGATGGTTGAATTGGAATGTCTCCTAAATTACCAGAAGTTAAATGCTTCTTATACATAGTAAAAATGATAATCTCCTATAAAATTGTATTAAAAGCTTGGATTTTATTTAGAATTAAGACATCACATATCTCCCATGGTCTTCATGCAAATAAATTTTTTCACGCTTACAATTCTGTTAGCTTAAAAGGTTAAATGCTGGTAGTGGAATCTCGTTCTTTTTGTCTCTTGGTCTGTGATGTGCCAGAGAAGAGTATGCAGAGTCCCTTCCCCTCCATCTGGTCACTGGTCAAAAGAGTACCAAGACAGGGGACACTACCAAGACAACCTGGTTATGATGGTACCTGCAGATGGTGGGCTGAAACACTATATACAGCACGTCAGCGTAGAGCAACACCAAGGCCATAAGCCCCTGGTCAGGTGTCATGGGTAATTGTACCTTTGCTCATTTTTAAAGTTACTGGAACAAGAGCCCTCTTTTTGTCTGTGTTTGCACAGCAGTAGGCACTGAAGGATGGGGATTTTGCGGTAGTACAGTAACACTAATGATTTATACTAAATAAAATCATACCAATGAAAAGAGGGTATGGACATTACACAGTACATAACGAATAGTCCAGAATATGTTCCCATCCCTGATACTGTGTGCTTCCCTACTCTGTTCTCAAGAAACGGTATGAATTCCTCCAGCATGGATACATGGTCCTCCCTAGTAAGGACATGATTTTTCCAGTTAGGGATATCAGCTATGCCCAAACAGCTGTGGTAAACCACTTTTTCTCTACATGCTAGATTTCTCCAGTTTTTTATCATATCCTAGTAATTAATCATTATAGATTTACATGTGTATTCCCTTTGCTATTAGTTATATTCATTTTTCAGTAACCGCTCAGACATCACATACATTAAGATTAAAAATGTAAAACATTATTGCATGCTCTGCGTTCATTGTCATTGTCCTTATTTGCCCTACCCGCTCTAGTGTTATGCTGGTTTACAGCAAATGGAGGTCCAGCTCTCAGGTGACTGTTCAGACCTATTCTTTAATGAGATAAATCAAAACACTCTAATGTTTGTGCAGTTACGGAATTGTTCAGGAATGCTGCTCTGAAATTCAGCATATTCAAGAGGCATTTACTTGCCAACTGAAGAAGTTTGCTTCTTTATTCCAGCCCATCTCTCCTTTTCAGATATGAGGAAGCACAGATAATTAAGATGCAGAAATGCATGGCAAAGAATGACCTGAAGAGCCCATCTGCATTATCACTTTTAGTTCAAACCAGTTTGCTTTTCAAGTGGATCTCTCAATAATCCTAACTTACCATTCTTTTGTTTGCATCATAAAGCATGCAGATCAGTTTTCTGTCAGATAAAGCTGAATCAAAAGATGCACCCTAAGAGCCCATCCAATTTGAGTCAATACAGCATTCTGTCCATGGGACCAGTCTTGAGTGAAACCTCCCAAAAATACATTGTGGACATCAGGTTCACAGCAACAACTCTTTCTCTGTAGATCTTCATTGCACTGCCCTAACGGGGACAGAGTTGGTGCTGTGTGACTACAGCTGCCTATTTCAAAGAGACCAGTCCTGTAGTGCCTCTTCTACTACGTCTTTTCCACCCCATCTCCTGGTTTTTAACCCGATCCTTTGACCGCATACTGATGGTGCAGCTTTTTCAATAAAACAAATTAGACAAAAAATCAGGAGAAAAGGAGGAATGCTTGTCACCAGAGTCCAGGCACTGCCTCCGCCTGTTTGCAGAACAACCAAGAAAGAGAATGGGGATGAACTCACCCCTCGAGCTTGGATAATTGTGGCGTACTGAAAGGCATGGACTCCCCTGGATGATGGAAAAGGAGAAGACTCTTTATTGTTACAGCAGTACATATTTATCAGTAGCTTCTTCAGAAACAGCATCAGCTTGGACGCTGAGCCATCTCTAATGTGAAATTAGAGCGTTGCATTAATGCATTGTGTGTATATCATTTGTTGGGGCTACATTCTTTCGTGTCATGTACTAAAAAATGTTCGTTTAAATTCAGACATGTTTGAAAAGCATCTGATTTTGTAATCAGCATGAGTACTGGTTTTATCTGATATTACATGGGTTTCACAGAAAGATAAATGTTGGACTCTGTATCCTCTATTTCCATTAACCTCTTTTTCCTCATTAATAACTGACCTAGAGCAATAAGAGCCACCCATGAATTCAAGCAAATAAAGCAATCCAATTCTCCAGGCCCAGTTGTTTTTTGCTGCATTGAGCCTTAGCAGAGTAAACAGCAACATGTTTGCTAGAAACTATTTACATCTCCATAGACAACAGCTTTTTACTGCATTTCTTGTTTCACCCATTTAGCCATTCTATCCCTAATAGAATATCTTAATCTGTGCATACTAAAAACCCTGTTAATATTCTGGACCTGGAAAATTAGCCAAAAATCCATAGAAAGATAAGCATAATAGCACACAGACAATTAACATGTATATTTAGCATAACAGATCCCAATATCAATATCTCCTGTATATACTTTCCGATTCAGACCATTTTTTGTAAATTTCAACCGTGAGGTTATATCTGATGAAACAGTGAAGCTACAGTGAAGAGACAATGCACAAAAAATGTTTGTAATGTAATATGAATATGGTGTTTGGGATTTTAATACACTGTAATTGACCACACATATTTTTTCTGTGAAAAGATAATTTGGTATTAAAATTGTGCAGTACTTACATAATGTAATTTTGATAATGACAGTAAAATACAATTTCTGTAACACAAGCGAATCATAAACTTTTTCTTATTCAAATGAAATATGTAATATGTCTGAATGCTGTCACTGTATTACATTTTAAAAAGAACTCTGCCATGAACTATTACTGAATACTATTACATTTCATATATATAACAACAACTGGTGAAGTCCCAATATAAACATCTTGAAATGCCACATTGCATTTATTTGGGAAATAATGAATCCTGTGGGAGCAAGTCAAACTTTTTGTTCTAGACAGTTTTATTACAGGTTTTTTAAAGAGCTGAACCTTAGGAACTCTGTCCCTATGTTAAGCTGAAAACTGAAACTATGATAGATTTTGACCTTTCAAAGATAAACATTAATTCCCATGGATACTCAGGGTTCCCATCGTTTCTTGCATTGTATCAGGCTTCTGAGACAAAGTGGTTTAATCTATTAAGGATCTGACCAGAGTGAAATTACACTAATGGTAGAAGTGCTACTTTATTTGTGGCATTCATCCTAAAACAAGGCTTTTTCACTGCTGTTTGTGCAAGAAGTAGTGTTGCAGCACTTCTAAAAGATCTTAAAGGACTTTTGATACATGGAGCACTCAGAATGAAAGAAGCTGAGTAATTTCTGCAAGTTCGTTCAGTCAGTTTTTCAATATATAACATTCCTGCCTTTTTTTTTTTTTTTTTGTCTCCTCGGTGGTCCTTCTTCCTCCTCCTCCTCTCCTGCACAGGAAAGTTGCACACTCCTTCTCCATAAGCAGAACAGGCTCCATGAGAAGGCTTGCTCAGTTTCCACGGTAGGCTTTGTAATCTGGGGCAACGCAAAAGCACACTTTGATGTTTTTAACTTATGGTGCTTTCCTCCTTACAGCTGGCAAGTGGAGTGGTGCAGATAAGTCTGCACCACATCATGGGGATCTTTGTGTAAACTGAGGTGAGTGTTGGAAAGATTATGACTTGCATTGTGCCCCCTTTGATCTGTGCACATATTCGCATTTGATCCCTGCAAAACACATTCAGCCATGTATGAAGCAATTCTGTCTCCTTTGTCTAAGGCTGCTAGATACTACACTGGGCATTCTCTTCTGTTTTCTCGAATGTATGTTTAAAGTGGAATATATATATAATGTTTCCTTATGCTGCTAGATTTCATTTGCAAAGATATGTTTTATATACTGTAAATTTTACTTCTTACCAAAAATACATTATCCTGAAAGCAAACTGAGTCAAGTGTTCTCAATGTGCCTGTAATTCCTTTGCAATTGTGTGAGGTGTGAAATTCACTTGACTGTTCTTACTCAAAGATCTGAAGGGTGGGAGATAAAAAATTGTTTTACTTCTGCCAAGCAAGCAGAGAGAAGTATAGATCATGTATATCATTTTTGGAAAGAAGATGGAGGAGTTGTGCTTCCAAAAGACATCCTCAAAAGAAAAAGGATGTAAGACATTTTTTTTTTTTTTCAAAGGATGTAAGACAAATATTTTTTTTTCCATCTTATATCTGATATACGTAAAGAGACAGTAAAGGTTTATTACACCAGAAGATAAAATAAGTGGTTGATTCAGCTAAATTAAAGTTTGAAGTAGAGAAAAAAAAAGAGGCAGAATGTCCCTGGTACAAACTTCTTAAAACAAGGTGTTTCTCTAACTCGTGATAGGAACCAGAAACAACCTTTTTGGGAGTGGATCAAAGGGTTTTTTTGATTTTTTTTTTTTTTTTAAAGCAAATTTGAGATTATTTTTACTCTTCGCTTGAAAATGATGACCCACTCATAAAAGGAGGCATTAAATTTCGTAATAAGATATTTACTCATTA
Source organism: Athene cunicularia (assembly GCF_003259725.1). Lineage (NCBI taxonomy): Eukaryota > Metazoa > Chordata > Aves > Strigiformes > Strigidae > Athene > Athene cunicularia. The sequence goes on along the minus strand of NW_020799144.1, from coordinate 10,274,070 downwards.
ATTAAATGCAGGACTCACAAGAAAATATCTGCGTTGGTGTTGGTGATCTGGTATTTTGCCTTCTCAGTCATTACCTTAGCGTGGCACTAGGAGGCAATCTGCTATTAGAGGTGTCATCATTCAGGCATCAAGGTCTTTGAATACTGTGGTATTTCCACATCAGATGTCACCCTGAGAAGGTTTTTGTGTGTCGAATCCCAGCCTGCATTATTACACTGTCCTTAGTGTCTTCCATGTACTTTTAGAAAATGGCAGATTGGTGATTAAGGGTCCCTTCCTGAGACTCCGTCCACAGGTTGAGCCAGTCATTCTGATTTCTAATACACCAAACACGTAAGTGAGGTCAAGTCAAGGGATATTTAGACTGCAGCTCTTGACAGGGCTGTGATAGCCAAATTGCCTGTGTTGACAAGACGGATGTGTTTCCAGGTATGCCCAGAAGCAGACCAGCTTAGATAACCTTAACAGGGAAAATTTATGCATCTTTCTGTACTGTGGACATCTCTAGGGTAGAAAGCAGCCAAAAAGGGGCTAGGGTTGAAAATGCACGGTTTGGAGACAGGTACCAATGGGGCAGCTATGTAGACTTTAAGCTCCTAATGGAAATGAACGTACAAAATAATAAAAATGCTAATTGGTCAGAAGAAAGAACACGGACATTCACAGATTTGTCACCAAAATGTGTAAACTTCTAATTTTGCTTTACCTCAGTTTGCACCCTTGTTATTTTCACAGTTGTTCTGAAAATGAACTGATGAATACTTTTGTGCCTCCAGACATTATAAACATATGGAAATCATAGGCAAACCTAGAAGAAAGTTAATTGTTCTGTTTTCACAATGGGGTCAAAGAAGTGTACTATGCTATACATAAGGCTGTTAGCTTGTAAAACTGTTCCATGTGCTAAATTAGCAGGTGATCTTCCCCAAAAAATTACCTAAGTACATGTCCTGCAAGACTGCATCACCATGAACATGGGTAGTAACCACAGCTTCTCAGGCAAGACTCATGCCGGCACTTCCTGGCTGTTGAGTGCTTGACTTTGCTGCCTTACGCTGTTTTACTTCTATAAAAATTCTTCTGTTGTTGTTTGGGAGCAAATGTATATTTATATGTTTTGTAGTTCTGGAAAGAATGGTATTTAGAAGTTTTGAAAGACTCCATGCCTATCACAGAGGGACTCTGAGACACAGCAAGCAACATGCTTTTAAACAAGCTTCCACAAGTGTTTACTAAGACAGAAGGTTGAATTTGATTTGGCTGTGCTCATGCTCCTTTTGTTTACTTTCTGTGAATATTTTAGCTAATAGGTTTACTGTTAGGATTGTTCATAGAAACAGCACATTTTAAGCAAATATTTCAAACATTTAATGCATATTGTATTTTAGAAGGAGAAATGCAAATATTTTCACCAGAAATCTAATTATAAGCACTACTGTTTTTAATGTATGTAATATTATGTAATCATTAAATCAGGAAGTATGCCTATGCACACATGGTTTTACATTTAGTTAGGAACTACTCTCCTAGGTTAAATAGCAACTACAAAGAGGGCATTGCAGATCACCGACTTGACTCTCAAGAATTCTAGATATTAAGCAATTTCAACAATGTAGTACAAATCCTCAGACCTTTTCATTCCCTTAGATGCTGCCCTTTGCATAAGCCAGTCTTAAAGTCTGTTTCAAGTGTTGGGATGTGTTATGATATTGTGAGGTAGATCAAAGGATGCAGGAAAATAGATACTGAACAGTTTTCAAAGAAAACAGAGAATTTTGAGCTGGGATCATGACATATATAACAGAGGACAAATTTCTAACAATTCTAATTTTCAAGTCTGTTTAAATGTAATTCTTTTTCTACAAATTCTCTTGCAGGTTTGAAATCTTATACATCTTATGTTTTTTAAAACCTCCCTTCACATTTCAGAAAAAAACAGTAATCATGTTTGTATCTCTCTAATATAAACATAATTAACATTGGTGTTATATGAAATTAATGCTGTCTGTAAGGAAAGAGCTTCACAATTAAATCACAGAATTGCTGCTGTGCAGTTTGAAGACGTGAGCTTTGCTCACAAGACAATGGGCTTATATGCCATATTCCATAGATTCTCATTACATGTCTTGTGTCAGCAAAATGGCATTAGGCAATCTCACCACTTGCATCAGATCATATTAATATTATTTGTAAGACAAAATGGTCCCTGATATTATGCTTCTACTCATTATCAGAAATAATTTTGCCCTGGAATGTTAATATTAAAGTTTATATATGATAACATTACTGTGTGTTTTAATGAAAACAACTACTGGTTTAGTGACTCGTTTATTTTCCTGTATTTCCTGGGAAGTGCTACATGTCTTTTTAAGGAATACAAAAACAAGTTGGCTGCAGCTCAGCTGAGAGGCTGATTCCATAGGCTGTGCTTGGAGGCTTCCATTTAAACTAGTAGTCTGGACAGGGCATACCTTTTTGAGCTTCTAAATTATGCTCTCTTGTACTGAAACACTATAAAACAATACTATTTGAGACTTCAAATATAACGGAAAACTGAGAATCACTAAATAAAAGTGAGCCAGGGAAAGAGAGGAAGACAGAAAAAAAGAGGTGGAATGGTGTCAACCCTGCCTGGGACAAGCCACATCAACATCATCTCATGAGACGGCAGCTGCTTCGGTGCACAACACCATCCTAGACATGCACTGCCTACAAAACTATTAAGCAATAACTACATATGTAGAATATGATGCCAACTGCAGGTTTGGTTTGTTTGGGTTTTTTTTTCTCATGTTTGTTTTTTTTTTTTTTTCCAATAGAGAATAAAAAGCAAATTGAGATTGCATTTTGGCATAATTAAGCATACTGCGATTTCAAATTCAAGAACAAACTCACTGTCCGTACATAACCAAAGCTCTCAGTGAATATAATGCATATATATTGCTAGATCGTTCCACATATGATATTTGAAATATTGGAAACTACTTACAAAAAGGAAATCATGGATAACTGTGGTGTTATATTTTGTAAATAAATACATTAAGTTTTGTTAATAGTTTAAAGAAAATTGTAAACCCTGAAATATACAAACACAGTTCTAATTACTACCCTATCAAGGATATCTCAGCAAAACAATTGCATTTCAAACCTTTGTAAATTATTATTTGTCCAGTTTAACATATTTGTTATTCATCATTTTGAGTTAGGACAGTAAACATTTTCACTGTTACCTCTTTTCAGGAAGAAGCAAACCATTCAGACCCAAAATTGGGGGCTGTTCTTACTCCATTCAGATCTTAATAAGAATGTGAAATCTTTTTCTTTCTGCATTTATATTTGTTTCTGCGCTCTACATTGGCTAGTCTGGTTTATATTTCCACTAAAATGGACAAATTCTACAGTCATTTAAATCCATCCAACCCTATCGACCTCAGCCATATTCTTACCCTGATTTACAGCCTCATTAGGATTTTAATGATGTAAATGAAAGTAGAATTTGCTCCTAAATCTTCACTCTAAATTAAAGAATGTATTCACCTCTCAGTGCAGGATGTGGGAGTATGTGCCTCAAACAGAGAACACACAGCTAAAACTTGGCAGGCAAGGTCTCGGCTAGAGGGTGGATTTTTTTAAAATGTTGAGCTCAGTTCTTTCCTTAGATAAGCAGGCACACATTTCCATGTATCTTGTAAAATCTTTAACAGTTCTACACATGCATGTACAAGTGTAGTGCTGTTTTTACAAGATAGACAACAATTCTTACTCACATATCTTTCTGATGAGAGAATCAAGTCATCAGGCTAAATATATTTGGTTTTACTGAAGCTGCAAGACTATGGAAATAATAGACACTTACCAGCTCCTGGTACTTTCCTGGAGCACCTGCAGTAAAGAAAAGGTCCTCCCTCATCAGAGGTCCAGTCCTAAAAATCCCTAAGCGGGTGGTGAATGAGAAAGTGTGTGGGATGATTATTTTTCTTTCTTTAATTTTTATTTAGACATCGTAGCCTTAAAGTCTGATCCAAAGCTTGCGGAAGAAAAATTCTCATTAACTTCAGTGGCCTGAATCAGTTCCTGAAAACAAAAATACCGTGTATCACTTTCATTATCTTCTATAATTTTAAACTAGAAAACCTTTTTTTTTTTTTGCTTCTAACACACTGTATAGTAAACAGTAGCTATGAAGGACCTAATATTTGTATTACATAAATCCCATTGACTTTAAATGCATTTTATAGCACAAACTGGGAAGTGCCACAAGCAGCACGTTTATCCTGCCCTTGTGCTCTTTGTAGCTCAGATGTATGTGTAACTCCTTGTAGAGACCCACGTTACCTGAAATCACTCTCCTCTGACCCTCAAAACTGCACCTATTGCCAAAGAAGGTATCTGCCAGAACCTGCTCCAGAAGAGTAATTTCCATATAATCTTCTCTTAAAAAATTTAGAAAAGCAAAATTATGGGAGACCAGAATGACCCTGGGCAGCTGACTTGATATGCTGAGCCTGAAGTTCATTCAGCCATTGCGGCCCAAATGCCAATAAATTGTAAGCAGTGTCACACATATTATATATCATTAATGGAGAATGATGGTGTGGCTGGTAACAGTGGTACCATGCTTGGAGGGTGCTTGACCAGGGAGACAGAGTCACACTTGCAGCAAGACCATTAGTGCAAGATCAGGCTGCATGTCGTATGGTCAGGTTTTAATAATTATGCACAAGAGGAAGAAGTTAAGAATTTCTTGCTTATATGGAATTAGGGCTGTTTGGTTTTGAGTTTATTTTAAAGCATATTGAAGCTTGATTACTTTTAGTAATAGGTGAAGTACTGCAGAGTCAAGAAGCAGAATTTTGAAAGATCTTACATAACTCTAGTGATATTTTTAAGCATGTTAATTGGCAGGTGCTTCTCACAAATAAGGAGGTGACTTTCTGAAAATATATCTGCCCCTTGAGTGTAGCATGCCTTATTTTGTAGCTTTTATCAACAACAGAATTCATCACCTGTAAAAATGAAGAAGGTGGCACTCATTTTTAGAAAGAAGTAATCAGGAGGAAGCTTTCTTCCCCAAAACAAAATGAAGCTGTGAATAGACCAGATCAGGAAGGGAACACAATCAAAACTAGGCAATTTTCAAATTCTGCACAAGCGTTCAGGCTCCCCATACCTTCCCCCATACAATCTGTCAGTGACTGCAAGAGCTTGGGACCCCATTATCTCTTCAAAGCGATCGCTGCATCAGTAGAGACTGTTGGCACAAGTGAAGTTTGCAGGATCTGGTCAGCACATACATATACATTATATATATATATATAGTGCGAGTGCTGTGCCAGCGAGCCCATGGGTGGGCAGTGGCAAGCCCCATCACTCTGCTGCCTCTGGTCCTCACAGCTTAAAAAAGCAGTTCATGGCAAGATGGGGAAAAATCAAGTGTTTAATAACTGCTGTCAGTAACGGGTTTATATTCATTTTCTCTCTTTTGCTTGATACAGCTACCCTTAACACCCATCAGAGAGAAATACTTGGATCTGCTGCATACACGCAGCTGAGCAGGAGGAAGAATCGAACGCTGTATACCTCACCTTGAGGGCGAAAACCAGGGCATTTTACTATAAATGTTTACGCATTAATACACAGAAACCTGTCTTAGTAGGGTTTTTCTGGATATCTTAATTCTGCTGATGCAAAGTGAGAGTGAAATTACAGGTGCCAGTTTGCAATGCAGAATGCTGATAAACAACTTGCCATTTTGCAGTGGCTGGTCACATCTGGAGCCTTTTGGGATGCAAAAGTACTGGAGGATTATTGCAAAACTTAGAGACACTAACGTTACCATAACTTTTGTTTTTAACCTAAATTTGTAGGTATTTTTTTCTTTCTTTTGGAGGATTTTATGTGTTATATTATACTTATTTTGCTAACCAGCTAATTCAGCAGCAAAGCAAAAAGAGAGTCAGACCTACAGCTCTCGTCAGAAAACTTTTCTAGTTTGACCTTAGACTGAGACAGGCTGGTATAAAACCATGGATCAGTGGATTGTGTTTCATTAATTTCAGCATATTTTAAAACTCTGCAGTCCCCAGCTCTGACCTAGCGCTCTGACAAAGTTAGTGCACAGTGTTCAACACCATGGTACTGTGTTGAAAAAACCCGTGTGATAAATTTGATTTTTTCTTTTTCCACCTTTAAGTTATGATAATACTTCCATAACATAGAAAATCAACAAACACACATATAGAGACAGACAGATGGATCCCCAACACACACTGTGAAGGCTATAGCAGTAAGAGTCCCTCCCCCTCTCTCATTTTGTTATTTTTGTAATTATTCCTGTATGGGCTACATAGATATAACATCCAATTTGATTTTATGTATCACTGCAGTCTTCGACCATTTTCAAAGCACTCAGTTACTCTCTCTTGAAAATCCCTGCTGAAATTTGAGAGGCTGTTACAAATTAGTATCTGTTTATAATATTATTTGTCATTTCTATTTGTTAGCCTGTGTATGGAAACACAAAAGGGCTTGAGAAAGGTTTCATTCTTCATGCTTCTAGTACACAGTAGTATTTTGAAATCCTTGCAAAATTTCCATCAGGTCACTGTAGTAATAATTATGCATGTATGCAGTTAATGTTCCCTGACTGCTTCTGATCCGCTATGTCTGTTCCCTTTCTGTGCTCTCCTGTTGAGATCATACAGTCTGAATATAACACACAGCAGACTGGTCAGAACTCCATGCCCTACCAAATTTATAAACCCCGCCTGTGGAAGAAATATTCCAACCCATACAAAATAAAAACTGAAATGTTAATGTGCAGATTTTTTTTTTCTCTAACATTTAGTATATACTTGTTGTGTTAGAAATATCTGAAATGGCTTTGATGTATTTTCTGTGATTATCTACAATTTCCTATTATGTAAGGTATCTCTCAGGAGACTTTTACTCAAGAATAGGTTGCTTTGGGAATTATAACTAAGATCTGGCCCAGTCTGTTTTTTTAGCTCACTGAGCATTACTGTTGTGGAGAGCACTGTATTTTTCCTATACTGTTTAGTGTGTTTATATAAAATATTCACTCTGAAACTGAGAATGCTCCAAATTTATCCTCTTGTGGCACACGTGATCTTTCATGAGAATCCAGTTAAATATAGGTTTTTTGCTTCAGAGAAGACATTGTCAAGTTGGGTCTGGCTTTCTTCCCCCTTCTCTTTGAAGGTCAGTGATCATTTAGGACAGTTTTCTGTCATGCATTTCAAATACTAAGGCAGTGTTTGTAGCAGGATACGAGCCATAATTTATCAGTGAATCTCAATTTGTTCTTCAACCCTTTTCTGGTAATGTGGTGCAGAGAAGCATGGTCTCATTGAAGTTCCTGCTTGATGATGGTAAACATCTATAACCGTGTGACTTTGGTCTTTAGACCTGTGACAATGTCACACACACTGCTTCCATCCCATTGAGAAGTATTTGGTTGCACATTAATAGTTGTGGGAAGAGAAATTCTGATAGTTCTTCCCCTTGACCACATGTGCTGGCTGTTGGTGTCACCTTTGGTAGCCTTCTTGGGAAGAACAGCATGGGGGATGTAATACTAAAGTTTGACATGTGTCTTAGGGCTCAGCAGCCTTGCCACCTCTTCCATCCAAGTGTATGATCATCCTTCCACTTTTATGCATTTCTTGTATCTCCTATCTCAACTTTGTACCTGACAGTGTCCTTGGCTTTCAGTGTTTTCCTCTTACTGTCTTCTTACAGCTGTTGCATTCAAAGTCTGTTCTGCTCCTAGTTCCACCCTAATCTACTCCCTCAGAACAAAAGCTTTGCACAAAGAGTGTATGTGTGTGTTTGCAAATATAAGTGCGTGTATAAAGAAGTATCAGCATATGCAGGATTTTTTCCAGTTTCCCATACCTAAAGCTGCCCTTTTGGCCTTTCTAGACATTTTCTATGCACAAAACATTAGACAACTCCTTCACAGTTCCACGGCTCAGTGCAGAAATATCTATGGCTTTAAAATGTTGCCAGTAAAATGTTTAAAGAGATATTTAAACTGTTAAATGTGTCAAATATATTCAGTTTTTATTAACTGAGCCAGCTAATAACATACACATTTCCCTTGTGATTTTTGCCCTACCTGTCCACAGACAACAGGGCCCCAGTTACCCCCTGCTTTTAGTACTTGCCTTGTCACCAGCCCTGCATTCCAGCACCCCAGAAGGGAACAGAGAAACCTTCACATTCAATTAAAATATACTAAAAAGCCTGTACTTTTCACTGAGACACGCGTGCTATCTTCATGTGAACAAAACAAAAATAAGAAGTGGCTGCCTTGCTGTACCTTGTTATGCTGTTAGCTAGTGTAACACACCTACACACGCGATGCAGAGTCCCTCACCGCACTGCGTAACGTTACCTTAGATTTTACTTCACCGAGGAGTATTTCTTGACCCTGGCTCTGATGGCAGCAATCCAGAGGTCTTCCAGCAAGGCACTGGCTCAACAGTGTCCACAGAACCACCCCTCCAGAGCACGGCACGGACGCTCAGCACACCATCCTGCATTGTCAGCAGGCAGAGAGCAAGAATTACAAGGATTTACAGCTCTCCAAATACTGCTGATTCATTGACAAAACCGGAATTAAATTGTACGATATTAGTACTGTTAGCCCTTTCACCCCTGTTGCAGGCTGTAATATTTCTAAAGACATTGCCATTGGTGACAGAAACTGAAGATCATCTGCGAAACTCTCTGACCAGCACTGGATCAGAAATTGCCAGCAGTTTCTTATCCACAACTTTACTCTTGTTTGTAGGCTGGGATTTTGTAAACCACCTAGAAATATGGCACCAGGGTGAAGTGATAAAGGAGTATGACATCCAGATTTATAGATGCATTTAAGAAAAAAAATATAAAAATTGAAGGTTGGTGTTCAACTGAGATTCATCATGGATTAGTGTGGTGGAGGAACAAGTGCATCCCAGTGGGTAATTTACCTACTGTTGTTCACTTGAGCAGCTCCAGGACCAGATGCCTGGATGCTATACTTGACCCTCCAGTCTTTCCTGACAGTTGGCCGTAGTACTTCTACTGCATTGGTAAATGATATAATGAATATGGTTAAAAGGAGGGGGATACAATGGTTAATGAGCTGTTGGCATTTCTCCTCTGCTTTGTGGTCTGCTAAGTGCATAAAATAACTTCATGCCAAATTCATCACATTTGGGAGTCCTTATCAGAAAGAATCTAAACTTGGGCACAGAAGATTTATGGTGAAACGGGGATCCCTCTAAAAAGATGTGGTTGCAAAGGATTCACTGATACTGAGAATATTTGGGGGGGGGTGGGGGGGGGGG
>NW_020799144.1:10247312-10264661 GCF_003259725.1 Athene cunicularia | reverse complement strand
GGGGTGGGGGGTGGGTGGGAAGCAGCTATGTGGCTTTTAAGCTCCATCCCCAGGAGAGGAGCCTAGGACTGGTTGTAAACCCAGGGGCTGTTGAGTGAGGCATGGAGTCCCAGATGGCAGCCAAGGTGCAGACTGGGGAGACACCTCGAGAGTAGTCAATAGATCAGGGGAACTATTGAGTTTTAAACTGTGCCCAAAACACTCTTCTTCCTTCTTGTCGGATGATGGTTTAACCCAGCGAGCTGCAGAATGTGCCCTGGGAGTAAGGTAAATGCCCTGATCACTAGTCTGCAGGGTGACGTTCACCTTTTCTACGTAATCCTCACGGAATCTGGCATATGTTTCTGGGGAGGTGGTGAGCTGGGTCTATCTTCCAGCTAGCCAAGTCTCTTCTGTCCCTGCAGTATGGTAAAAAAATGTGGCTGGAGCTGTATAATTGGAAAGGTCTGATCCTATGTAACATATGCTGAGAATATTTAACAGGGGTGGTGGAGGGAACCTGAATGGAAAGGCATGTATTTTCTATAGTGCAGTGAAAGTTAAGGCAGGAGATGTCAAACTGGACTATGTGGTGCCCAGCAAAATGTTGAGCTGAAAAGGAACAGGCCTATGAGCCCACAGCTGCCGGCAGCTGGAGTGGGATATTTTAGACTATCGTATTCTGCTTAGCTCTTCAGTTTCAGGTACCTTCATGCATCCTTTATTGAACCAAGCCCGTCTAGTTTACATAACATTTTTAAGAATTAAAATGCAGTGCAGTTAGTATTGATATTGTGATAGCTCAGGCAGGATCAGGGCTGCATTGAGCTAAGCTCTTCCAGGCGGCTAGATAAAAGTCTTTGATCCATAAAGTAGACAAGGCATTAGTAGAAATACAACAGATAGAGCTGAAAAAAAACAAAGAAAGCTGCAACAACAGCTCACACATTTGTCCACACTGAAGGGTTGACAGTCAATCTCATATGGCATGGAGAAGGGGACAAGGAAAGGTGGCTCTGCTTGGCCTCACAGAGCACTAACTGTTATTACAATCACTATCAAAGTCAGAGGAAATTGCATCCATTTTACTGTTGAAACATACAAGATGTACAAAGCTTTCCTAGCATCCATAAACAGTTAAATATATTAGAAAATAGAGGACATGAGCTTGCTGTTGTTCTTCAGTCTCAACTTGTATTGCTTTCAGTGGCCATTTAACCTTGATAAAGACAGAAGGATCCAGGCACAATGTTTTTAATTACAAGTGGCATTTCTAAGCCTTCTGTGGTTGGTGCCTAATCCAAAAAAGTGACTTCATTTTGGACTCTGGCAGTATGGATGCTCTGTGTAAAAGGCAGACTGCAAACTAGTTTCCATCCTGCTTTAATAATAGGTTCACAATCCAGAAAGGAACTTTAAACACTTCACTTTAATATTCAGACTTAAAGCTTTCCTTCTGTAAAGGGGTTTATAACCCAGCAATAAAAGACCGCTTTTGAAATTTGACTTAAAAGGTCTTAGGAAAGCAGTGGATTTTTAGATTTAAGCTTCCAGTATTTAAGAAAAGACTAACCACTGAAGAGAGATAAACAAATTGGTAGCTTGCATGGCCAAATCTGCCCTGACTAGATGATAAGAGTTAACCTCCTTTGCACAGTCAAAACCTGCAGGATGCTCCAGTGCAGAAACCCTTTTAGCAGTGCTTCCTGCAAAGTGAAACTGATGGGAATCGATGCTGCTGGGAAGAGGTTCTGTAGAGCATGGCACGAACTAAGCTCTTCTGCAACTGCAGACCTGGCCCTTACCAATGAGGGCAAAGGCATGCAGAACGGGTGAGAAAGGAGAGACGGCATGTGAAAAACCTACAGAAGGAACTGAAATGAATGCTAAGATCTGGTTTCTACATGGCAGATAGCCAGAAGAAATATTTTTCTACTGGGTGGATAAGGGCTTGTCTTCTGCTGAGGTGTAACCAAATCCCACTGAGACTCCTGTGAGCTTTCAAGGAATTGGCAGGGTCCAGGGGAATCCATGTGGAAAAAAACTAGTTTTTATCCAAATTAGATGTAAATGTTCTGATGGATGAGCTATTTACCGTTTTCTTTGAGAACGTTGTAAGATGTACACTGTTAGGAGTTTTCCCTTTATTTCAACTAATTTCTTTTACTGATTTCATCCCAGTTTGCCACTTTCTCCACAGTCAGCTGCTCTGTATAAACCCAAAGGATCCATCTTTTCCTCAGGAAACTCCTACTGGAGTCAGCTGCAGTATCCCTGAATTGACTGGTAAAGGCCAAATGTATTTGTCTTCTTATGGCCTCAAAATGCTGGTACCTTGCCAAGACCCCACGGGTTGCATTTTAGCCAAGCTATTTATACATATATATATATATATATGTGTGTGTGTGTGTGTGTATAAAAACATAAATTCTGTCACATCAGCATCTGGACATTTTGCTTTGCTCCTTCTCTAAAATTACCTCTGTTTGTCAATATTTTTTCTCAGGATGATGCCTTCAGAATGAAATGTGAAATCACAGCAGAATATTTTATATAACAGTGTAATGTCTCTTTTCGTTGACATAAAGGGACAAATCAGTCTTGGGAGAGTTTGTGTTCTTCAAAGATCTCTGTCTCCTTTACTTTACCTGGTAGATAATCATGCTTTTAAGGACTCTCACCCCTTCCCCAACAAGGCAGGTGAATTTTGCCTTCATTATCCCCCATCCCCCAGCACTCTTTGAAGAGAAACCCCACAACCTTCTCTCTCAGATTCCAGCATCACTGACTTCCAGGAAAGCAGCATGTGACTCCTGCTGTGACACCAAGCCCCCATCCCATGTGGCGGATGGGTCGCATGTTTCCTGATCACATCAGCAGGCTAAATTCCAGTCCTCCACCCTAATCAAGTACGACCACGGCAGCACAGCCAGACTTGGCGGGAGCCCACAGAGAGCGTTGCGGCTGTCTCTCCTCATGGAGGACCAGAGGTGATGTCCTCAGAGTGCTGAGGTCAGGAGCACGGGCCAGTCTCTGCTGCCTCTTGTCACTGTCCTTTTTCATGAGGTTTGAGCTCCTTGTCCCACATGACAGTGCTCTACTTGCAGCCAACCTGAATTAATTTTTCAAGTAAGATTTCATGAGGCAGTATCAAATGCTTTCCTGAAATCCAAATATATTACATCTACTGCTTTCCCATCATCTGCTAATTTTATAATTCCATCAAAAATGCAATCAGGTTTGTCTGGCGAGGTTTATTCTTTATAAATCCCATGATTCAATTTACCTAGCAGTGGAGGATGAAGTACTGAGTCAACCTTTGCAAGCTTAATCAAACTCATCCAAACCTCTGTGTTCAGTAGATTGAACTGGAAGTTTTGCAAGAAGAGGCTTGCTCTCAGCATTTGCCTCACTTTGTGGTTTCTAATGGGATGGAAATACTGGAAGAAAAGGCTTTGGCACTGCATTTCAGTACTTCTCCACTGTTTAGAAACAGGGGAAAGCACAAAAAAGTGTTTCTTTTAAAGTAGACTGTTTAAGACTGTAAAAAAGGGGTTCTGGAAGATGAAAAATAAATTGTTAGGTAATGAACACTTTAGGTCCAACTTTACTCTTAACTAGTTGTTTCCATTAACCTTTCTGAACTTGCCAGAAAAAAAAAAAAAAAAAAAAAAAAAAAAGACAAATAAAAATTCTAGACAGTTTGGGTAGTTTTTTGGCTCCTGAGGTTCCACTGGCACATCTGGGATCCTCTAGATCCTCAACCTAAGAGACAGTTGACAGACATACAACTGCATGACAGACAGGCAATGTCTGCTCTTTAAGACTCTTAAATGAGCACAGCATCTGATTAACTTTGAGACCTTGTCCAGTATACTTCTCCCCATTTCAGAAAAAAACACTGCAAATATTCCTTTCTAAAGATTCATAATTTTTATTTTCCTAGACAATTGCTTTCCTCTGTCAAAAACCTTACCCTTTCATTTGCTTTCCAGTGTGTTATGGAAAGCATTTGTGTTTGCATTTTTCTGTTTGCATTCTGTGTTTTTATATTCCCATTTGCTTTTATGTATTTCAATTTGAAAGGGCTCTCTTCAGCGTCTTTAATTCATGTACTACTCAGAGAAGGGAATTCTTAGAACTTGTAGGGAATTTGGGCACTGAACTCAAGATTCATAAAAGGTTATTTCTACAGACGAAACACTGAGGAATGTAATAGTGGGGCAGAAATCAAAATTGAACTTGAAAGAGGTTTGAAGAAAGTGAATGAATTGTATACTACTATTCAGTAAATAGGAAGTATCTTAAAGATGAGTCTTGTGTGTTGCTGCATGCAGTTCAATCAAGTGGTCAAAAAAAAAAGGAATGAAAACAGAAAACCAGCCTGGTTGATTTAAGTGTAAAATATCTGTTCTTTGACTATTGGCTAAACCATGAGCAAGTGCTCACCGCCTTAACTTAACACTGAGGCTGCCAAAAGGGGTGAAGTTCACACATACGCTTTTTAGACTAAATGCTCCCAGATGCCATTGCACGTGCAAGTACAGTGAGAACATCTGCCCACAGGTACTCCGCTGCACCTGAAATAGCAGCATTTCTCACGCTGTGTTGCATCTATATGGCTTGTGCTATAACTGGGGGATAGCTTTGACTAAAAAGTCTTAAGCATCATATTCTGAAGCAGCTTGCCTGGCAGACCTGGAAGCACAACCTTGGGGACGTGACAGCAACAGAGCACCATGCTACGGCAACAGTTTCTCCAGCTGGTAAAGCTGCAGCTGGAAGAGGACATGCCCACAGCCAGCCTTGCCTGCTCCCCTTCAAAATGTAGCTGCTCATTTCCTGCTAGGGCCTGGGTAGTGATGAGATGGTCTATTATTTGCAGTCAAGTAATATTCTTTGGTCACACTCAAAGAGTTGCAGTCAATGGCTCAGTGTCCCAGTGGAGAGCAGTGACAAGCGGCATCCTCAGGGATCGCTGTTGGGACTGGTGCTGTTTAACATCTTTGTTGGTGACATGGTCAGTGGGATCAAGTGCACCCTCAGCAAGTTTGCCAGTGACACCAAGCTGTGTGGTGGGGTTGAAACGCTGGAGGGAAGGGATGTGCTGTCTAGAAGGATCTGCACAGGTTGGAGAGGTGGGACCGTGTGAACCTCATGGTGTTCAACAAGGCCAAGAGCAAGGTCTTGCCCATGGGTCAGGGCAATCCCAAGCACAAATATAGGCAGAGAATGGAACAAAGAGTAGCCCTGTGGAGAAGGATTTGAGGGTGCTGGTTGATGAGAATCTCAGCATGAGCCAGCAATGTGTGCTCACAGCCCAGAAAGCCAACCGTGTGCTGGGCTGCACCCAGAGCAGTGTGGGCAGCAGGGCGAGGGGGGGGATTCTCCCCCTGTATTCTGCTCTTGTGAGCCCCCCCTGCAGTGCTGGGTCCGGCTCTGGAGTCACCAGCACAGGACAATGTCCAGAGGAGACCACTAAGATGCTCAGAGGGCTGGAGCACCCCCCTGTGAGGACAGGCTGAGAGAGTTGGGGGTTCAGCTGGAGAAGAGAAGGCTCCGGGGAGACCTTAGAGCAGCCTCCCAGGGCTGAAAGGGGCTGCAGAAAAGGGGGGGGACACAACTTGTCATCAGGGGTTGTAGGGATAGGATAAGAGGTAACGGCTTTAAACTGAAAGAGGGGAGATTTGGATTAGATGTAAAGAAGAAATTCTTCCCATGAGGGTGGTGAGGCCCTGGCACAGGTTTCCCAGAGAAGCTGTGGCTGCCCCCTCCCTGGAAGGGTTCAAGGCCAGGCTGGACGGGGCTTTGGGCAGCCTGGGTGGTGGAAGGTGTCCCTGCCAGGGGGGTTGGAACTAGAGGATCTTTAAGGTCCCTTCCAACCCAAACCATTCTACGATTCTGTGAATTCTTCAATGCCTTGGAGAGCCATTGTATCCGTACCCAGATACACAGGCAGTCCTTCTTTGGAAAAACTCGTAAGTAATTGTATAATCATTTCTATGGTGACAAAGAGTGAGAACATAACTTCAAGACATTTAGAATAATAATGTGCCTAAGCAAGTGCATATTTTAAAATGCATTGCTTGTGCATGAAAAGGTCCTAGGCAACTTCTGGCAGTCAGGAGAGACACTCTACCATAAACCTCCTCACAGCAGGCAGCTACTCAGTCTGAAAACTAATTTCAAAAAACACAACTGGCCACTGAACAATTTTAGCAGTAGTTTTTGCTGAGCCTTTTGCGGTAAACAATGTTGTTAGCAGAGCACAAAGTGACTGGACTTCAAAATTAAGAGCCAGGCCTACAGCAAGGACAGAAATACTGTGCTGCCCATGGTATGCTGGAGCATCCTTTGTTACAAAGCATACTTGCCCCTGAATTCTCACACGAAGTGCAGCACCTGGAACAGCAAAATGGGCAACTTTTATACACAATGCCCACTTATGTTCATCTGCTTGCCTGAACTGTTTCTGAAAAAAGAACTCCTAAAATACTTCCAGTAAGTCGGTTAAAAAATGGGCTTAAAGACCTCTGTCAAAAGTTATTAATAGTTTGTAAGCAGTACACAAATACTTTTGCTAACTTGGGTCTGAATGTAAGACTTCCTTGGGAAATGCAGTCGACTGAATTCCAATTCAAACTGCAAGACAAGAGTAAAGATAGATAGAAGGATAGATAGATAGATAGATAGATAGATAGATAGATACATACATACATACATACATACATAGATTGATTCAGGGAAAGATGCATCAGGTTATTCTTAAAAGAATAGGAATGAATCTTCTCTGAGTATTGTACATGATCCTATATTAACTGACTTTTCTCATGAGAGAAAAGAAAATATCATCAGGAAACATTTTAATAGCTTCAGAAGACTTAGTGTATTATATGAAACATGTTGACTATTTCTATGCCTTTTGCTTTGGCTTGGTCATTTTTAACTCAAGTCTTGACATAGTTGTCTTCTACTGTACACTTAAACAATGAATATAGAATGTATTTTAAACTCTAATATGCTTTTCATTATGTAAGACATTTTCTACATTTCAGATAGCTTGGACAATGTCACTAAACTTGTCAGATTCCCCTTCTGCTTCTCATAAACTAACACAATACTGTTGAGTTAGGCTTCATACTCATGCAGAGAAATATCCAAATCCATCCAAAAGATTGTTTACATTGACATCAGAGAGGATGGAAAACAAATTACGACATTTGTATTTGTGTTAGAAGCCAGATACTGCCAGAACCATGGAAATCAGTGACAACACTCTGATTGGATGCTAGCATTTATAAATTATTTTTTTATTTTTAAGCAGACCTAATTTGGGAACCTTGAAACAGTTTATTAGTCCCCTACTGTTTTGACTTCCATCTGTCCAAGTACTTCTAGAATGAGAAGGAGATTGTTGGGTAATAGCTGTTGAAGATAGAGAGACATATGTGTACGTGTGGTAGATTCACTGGAAGGGGTTAAGAGAAAGTTTTTTCTTCACAGTTTTCCTCATGTCCTTCCAAAAATCTGAACTTTCTTATCTCCTTATTCCTCAGCAGTAGTGCTTAGTCCTACACCATGATCTGTCCTGGTTTCAATAGGAAACTCACTTGTGAATAGACAACATGATCAGACCTGCTACATCTGAATTTAAAATGTATTGTTTCCCTAGACATTACAGGCACCTATGGAGGTGAAAGGAGATTCATAAAAGTCAATGAAAGAGTAAAAAGAAGCTTCAGTGGAAAAAAAAAAAGGTATTTCTTAAAACTGATGTTAAGGAATCTGTATTCAGGGAGAAAGAGAAGTATAATCTAAAATGGACTCTCTTTATTATTGTGCACTTCTTTGCTGGATTAATTTATCGTTTCCATTAACATGAAAATTACCTTTAATAGTGACAGATTTTAAGAAAAGCATTATGTTTGTCAGGATTCAATATGCTCAAACAGCAGTACCAAATCCCAAACAATTCTTATGAGTAGCCACAGACTGATGATGGAAAGTGGAGTATTTGGGAAGTCACATGAAGTGCCTTCTCCTGCTTCCACTTAAGACAATGAGAAATCAGGGCCAAACCCTTTAAAGAATCGTAGTCTCACATAAAAAAAGAGACCAGGGAGAAAGCTAGCATGTGGAAATGAAATGGCTTCCTGATCCTTTAGTATTCTGGGGAATTGAGATATCTTTTCCTATAGTGAAATGCTTTTATCCCCACAGTCATGTATGACAGTTTTTCCATTTTAAGGTGGGACACTTCAGGCTTACAAGACATTTCAATACACTGAACAGAGAATTCCTAAAATCTGAGGTATGACCCAGAGTTTTGTCAAGAATAGATAAAATAACATAGCTTTTCAGAACCATTAATAAATGTCTTGCTAGTTTGGCATGAGCTTGTTGAACTCAACATGTTGGAAATGACTCGATATTGGGGCTAACTAAAACTGACATTAGAAAGACTAGCTATGCAGGAAAATTAAAATGGTCTCTTTCAGAAAAGGTTCACAATAGGACAGATGTGCCAGTCTCAGGATTGCTACAAGGGTTTTGTACTGGGCAAAGAGAGTAATAAGAAACTAAAAAACTTTTGGCATTTCAACTTTATTGAAAAAGGGTACAAAGGAACCACCTCTGGATATTGTAAAAGTCACAAATAAATTCTTTACAGCTGCACAAGGAAAGATAACAATGAGATCCCGATATTTCATTCCTAGCACAGTAAAAAATCCTATTATAGCCAATGCAGTTATGGGTGCACCAGCTGTATTCTGGGAATTCTATATAACTCCTGTCTGTTTCTGAACCAAAACCCCCGAGGCCAGCTCGCGAGATTAAAAAGTCTTCCTCTTTCGTATACATGCCCTTCCACATCCCGGTTCGTTTACCAATGCCTGGAATTAAGTAAATTGTCAGAACTGGACATGAGGCCCTTCCAGGAGAGGGAGGAGCTTCTCAAGAGCTGCCTTCCTACCCTGAACTGTTGCATATTAGCAACAGTCAGATCAAAAATGCACCACTTCTTCCCTTCCTAAAATCTATACCTGGGGATGCAGTAGTCAGACATATCTTATGCTGCAGGAAAAATGATTTGGGTTTTTTTTTTAGTGCAGAGGAGAATTAAAAAAAAAAAAAAAAAAAAAAAAAAAAAAAAGGAAAGAAAAGGAAATGGAAGGAATTAAAACATCTCTGCTTCTCAAGCCTGCTTTTAAATCACCAGGGGAAAAAGGCTACCACAGGTCAGGTGAGCATCATGAAGCTGGGTTATAAATTTTCACCTTGGGTATGAAAAACAGTAAAAGAAAGATATTTTAAATAACACAATTTACCTAAAATTTCAGGCTTCTTACTTAGATATCCTAGGAAACTACCATGACAGCCAGACTACCAGCAGTAAGAATGTGGAGAACTGAACAGGAGAGAACAGATGGGAGAAGCCAGTTTCTAATACAGCCCTAAGGCATCTCTGTTTCCTTGTTCAGGACTTCATTTTGTAACTTTCCCTGTTCCAGCTGCTCAGACCAGGACTTGATTCTCCTCACAGACCCACAGTACCACCCTTCATTGGACGGAAAGACCACCTAGGGAGAAAGCAAGTGGCTTCAACCCTGAGAACTGTTTGGCCTGCATAAATAAGTCCCTCATGGGCCAAAACAAGAGGTCAGAAGAGCTCATCAGTTCAGCTCCTTAAGTAACACCACCAGACTTAGACAAGGGAAGAGTGACTCAACCAGCAGAGAAGTTGTCAGCAAAGGTTTTTATTCAAATATACCCTTTATATCCAGAAATGGAGAAGTAGGAAACCTTTTAGAGCTCTCAGTTCAGTCCAGTTCCGTGAATTCTGTAGTCCCCCAGCAGGCTCTCACATCCCTTTGTGTGCAAAGAACCCCTTTCTGCTAGAAATCCCAAAGAGGGTTAATTTTATGTTGGCCTTGGACCTAGCAGTCCCTGGAGACCCTGCGTTGGCGTTGTCCTCTCTCATTCATCACACTGGATTTCCAGCAGTTGGCTTAAATGAGAAAGAATATGAGTAAGTGTCCTTTAATCTAAAAAACTGTGATGTGCTAAACTTCAGCAATTAACTTCCAATTCCTTCCTCAACTTGTTTGAAAGTGAAGCCAGAATGGGTCTATAAGTAAACAGCAGTGGAAGGTGTGTTGTCCAGAAACCCTCCTAGATACATCGTTAGAGGATGGAAGACAGTGGCATCCTAAAGACGTTCATGCTGTACAGACAGCACAGGTGTGGATATGCACCATACTACAGACACATTGCTACTGTTTACTTCTGTTAAAGCTCAATCATTTGTGCCTATTCATTTTCAATAAACGTTTTCATATTTTCCTTCTTTTAGAAGCCAGAAGTGATTATTTCCATACCACCACCCCCCAGCACAGTGATGGTAGAGCATTTCATAAGTATTTCAGAAGGAGAGTCTGCAGATTCATGCAATATTAGTTTTTAGTTGAATAAATAATTGCAGATACATCAGTGGATTGGATTTTTCTGTCCCGAATATTCATGTTAGTGTCATATGACACTCACTGATGTCAATAAACAGGATTTTGAAAAACTAGGCTCTACTCTTGTCTTGTTGTTCCTCCTAGGCTTTCAGAAAGGCAATTTCAGGATGGGGACCTGAGAGGAGAAAAAAGATGAAGCAGAAGTGCAGAGAAGAAACGGGAGAGAAAGAAGGAGAGTTTGTTCTTTCCATTAATATTAAACTGTCCATTTCCCAGCTGCAGGCTCATGAAAAGGAGACTTCCTGGTGATTACCTAGTAATTCAAACCTTACAAACCCACCTCAGAACACACAAAGACAAGGTAAAAAAGGATTTTTTTATTGCAGTTTCATGAAATCTGATCCACAGCAGAGCTTGAAGAATTCACGAAGCTTTTGAACACATATGCAGACTGGTATCAATTTCTTTTTTTATTTCTTCCTCACCAGATGAGCAATATATATGAACAATATCACGTGTGTGTGTGTGTGTGCGCGCGCGCGCACGCATGCGTGTGTGTAAACATGAGTAACTTTTATAAATGGAATTGCCAAAGAACACAAGTAATAGTCTGGTTTCTATAAAGGGCTCTGTTTTACAAAACAATCTGCTGCACAAACCCAAAACAAATCTCTAACACAATATTCACGTGTTAACATTACAGCGTATGCTTGCCTTTTACCTGTACCTATTCAAAATAGAAACCAAGAAATATTGAACCAAAAAGCAGCAAATTATCTTCACAATCCCCCAGTACTGATATCACAGAAGATATTTAGAGTCAAAGGGTTCCCCTCCCAAGCTAGTGCATCCTCGGTGCTGTGACACTGCCTACAACCCATTATAACCCTGCTTTACCCTTCTTTACCCATAGAGAACCCAGAATGAAAAGGTTGTCACCTGGTCCCTCTGGCATAATTGTGACTGTAACACACAGTTGTAACAGGGACTGAATTAGCTTTAGTTCCTCCTATCTCTCAATTACCCAAGAAAAGCCGAAGAATATTGACAACGCAAATTCAGCAGTGTCTTACTGAGAAACTGAAACTGAGAAATTACCTGAAACTGAGAAATAAAAAAGTTCCATCTACTTTTGGTTCAATGAAAGCCTGTGCGAGAAATAAGCAACATTATCTTACTTCCCTTCCCCCCCCCCTTGGTTTCATACATTATCAAGCATTTTAAATCATTTTCCCACATTATTTTGCTGGATTTTTGGAAAGGTTTTGTGGACTATATTCCTGTAATGGTCTTGTTCATTTATTAATCTGTGGAACTCCCGGAAGTTTAAGAGAAGCAAAACATAAGTACAAATGAATGAATAATGCTGTGGTTGTCTTTCTCACTTTTAATACTGCTACTGGCCATCTGTTAAACAATCAGTTAGATCTGGTATAACTTCGATTTGGTATGTGCCAGTTTTAAATCATCACCACACTCTCCTTGAGCCCCAGGTCCAAAACAGAGTGAAATTTTAGCACTTCTTAATATATCTATTCTTAACTGAACATGAAAACCTTAGATAGATCATAAAAAGCAGAAAAAGCTCAAATGTTGGTGTTGAAAGCAAATGAAATAACACTTGGCTATCAGAGACCACACATTTTGTACTTGCTGAAAAGAAGAGCAAGCCCCCAGACATTAGTATTATTTTCTAGGATTCTTGAGATGCAGAGAAATTAGCTCCTTTGACTATTAAGCCCACAATACATGGGGAAGTGACCTCCATCTTCTTGCAGTTATACACATAAACGGCAGCAGAAAAGTTCCACAAAACTGCCGTACGTTTGAATGTGTTGGTAGAGCACGGCTGATACGGTACACCACTGGGATGATACTTAATTCATCAATATGTGCTCAGTAAATACATAGAGAGAACCATTTTATTAATCTTTTATCTTAAATATGAACTTCTAATGAAAGACCTACACAGACAATAGAACATCACATGTTTGTTTTCTAAAACTGTGTAAAGGTTTGCCAAATCTGTCACAGTATGATAGCCATGGCCATTTATTTTCCCAGATCTTCACTTTGAGTCCTACTGGTTGCTTGGGAATCTTTTTTTTTTTTATGAACAGAATTTAATAGATGTAAAAATCTTGAGAGTTCTGAAGAGGTTATTTGCCCTGATCATGGCTAATTGCTGGCTAAAGCCAAAGCCTTTCTGCTGCTATACTGGTACAACACCTGCAACTCCAGGCCTACAGCCCACAGTATGCAATCTCATTGGTAAGAGCTTCACAAAATTGCATTTTTGAATAACCCTAAAACCAAAAGAAACAAATGTTTTAAATAAGCCTGTTGAAGTTGACAGCAGTCTGCATATGTCAAAGCAACTCAGGAATTACCAGCATCTCCATACTGGGTTCATCCTTCTTCTGTAACATATTGCTGAGTGTAGTCACCCTGACAATAAAAGCAGTTTTGATTCTACTAATGTCATTTCTGGGTTGTTTTTGTTTTGTTTTTCTAGCATAGCACTAAATGCTAAAAGTGGCAGCTAAGGCACCGTACCAGTGAAGTTCTTAGCCACAAATCCCTGCACCCACATCATGCAAAGATAAATCTGCCCATGTGGAGCTTAGAGTAGGATTGGGGTCCAATTTAGCCTCACATCCACCTATAACCTCGGTTTTCAAGCTGTTTTTCTTCTAGTTATTGGCACACACAGCACAAAGAATCGCATTCCTGATGTGACACATCACTGAACCAGCAATGGTGACCTTCAGCTATTCTACAAATGATTAATAACTGAGGCTATGTATTATTATTTTTAATTTTTTTCCCCCCCCCCGTAGACTGGGTTGTCTGGTAATGTAGTTTAAGTCAGATAGCTTAAAACAACCAGTTTTAGTCATGCTAACCAAAGAAATGAGGGTGATCCTACATGCTGCGGGTGTTTATGTGTATGTTAGTCATAATCTTAACCCATTACCCAATTATCAACAAAATTCAACAAAAAAAAGTAGCAATTTGAGTTCCAGAAGTGAAAATATGTGGCTGGGGAGAAGAGGGAGACCGTATCTGAGCTTTTCTATGTGAGAGACAGCACGAGTTCAACCCTTAGCCAGCACCAGAGAAGACACACATGTGAGCGTGTGTGTGCGAGAGCCAGCGAGCGAGATGTTGTGAAAGCCCCTCCGGTGGAAATAGCATCAGGGAGATCTGAAACCACATAAGACACCAGAGAATGAAGTTGTAAGAGCTAATATGGGGGAAACCAGTACTCACAAACATGTGGGGTTTTTTCCATCGTATGAACTCACGATTCAGACTCTGTGTCACTGTGTGACCTTTACAGATACTTTCCAATACTCTGAATTGCTCATGTACACAAATTGGAAGCCAGGGTATTTACATGTGAGAGCAACCATATATATCATCGTCAGGGAGAGCAATAAACTCATTAAAGTTTTATTCTTACCAAGTTTTATTTCTAAGCTGAACATACCCAGGTTCTCCCCAGCCCCTTCATGGATGAACTGTGTAACAGGAGGCTGCAAGCTTCCTTGCTTCCTCTCCAAAGACAGGAGGAAACTGGTTCTCACTGGAAGAAGAAAGTGCAAGGGGGAAGCAGGGCTGTAACTTAGCTTTCATGGGAGAATGAGAGTGAGAAAGCAAGGACAGACTGTGTTACAGAAGTAACTGCAGCAGATTGCACATTCTTCCAGCTGGTTCTGGCACACAGCAGTGCCTCTCCCTGTCCTGTAGCTCTGTGCTTGATGTCCCCTGCTCCCTTCCCTGAGCTGCTCTGCAGGGCAAGTGTCCTTCAGCAAGAAAGAGTTCAGGCAACCAAACACTGCAGACCGGCACTGGCTGGCTGTGGTGGCAGAGACTCCTTCAGGGGAACTGTGGAAACAGCTACACAAGGTATCATGGAGGCAAAGAGAAGAGTCCTTGCTGGCAGGAAACCTGGGTGGCAAACAGGTTATTAGTCAGCCTTGCTTGGAGACTTAGAATCATAAAGTTCATAGAATATCTCCAGTTGGAAGGGACCCATAAGGATCATCCCTCCCTACCACTGAGTTATAATTACTTTTATTTCCTTCCAACTGGAAAAGAGGGACAAGTAAAGCTTTTGTTTTGCACTTGTGACTCATGCATTCCTCCTATCTTCATTCTCCAATAATGATTTAGGGCTCATCTCACTCACCTGAGCAACTCTTACTCATCTGTATGGCACAAGAAAGAAAGTCTGCAGAATGAGGTTCATAGTTAGAAACTCCACAGAAAGATTAAACATACTACAGAAGGAGGAAGGATTCTCCAGAAAGGCTTCAAAGCTGCCTTGGTCACATATCTTTTGAAAAAAAAAAAAAAAAAAAAAAAAAAAAGGTCTTTCCAGGTACACAATGATAACTGTACATAACTAGAATTAAAATAAGGAAGCACCATTTACCTACTTAATTTCCTGAACAGCCCTTTGTTAAGAGCTGAGTGAAACCAGCCAGTTAAGATTAATTGATGATTTTGAAAATCAACAGAATGGGCAGAACTATATAGAAATTGTATATATTACTGTAAGTGTATGAGAAAAATCATGATTCTGTAATATAAGTTACATTAGGCAAGTCTTACAGAGCCACACAAGTAATGTTTCACTGCAGACATTCTTAATGTTAATCCGTAACATAACTAGCTGCAGTAAGAAAGAGGGGAAAAAAAAACCCACCCAGTTTGTAGCAACCCTATATCTCAGACAGGGTGATATAACATAACATATGTTTTAAAATGATAAAGACTTCCAAGAATAAGACGTAGTTTCCAGAAAAATATTCATACACGCCCAAACAAAAGCAAAATCCTGTAATAATTGAATAATTGCAGCTTTCTGTATCCAAGAAGTTAAAAAAAAAAAAAAAATCCAGCCCAAACCAGCCCTTTTTAGTGGCTTAGCTGGTCAACACTCTTATACACAAAGCCCGGTGCTCTTCTCGAAAACCTAAGAATTAATCAGCATTATGTAAGAGATTTTTATAACACTCTAAAAATACATTGTGAATTCCTTTCCAGTGTCGGACTGAGAAGCTTTAAAGTACTGCCACCCCTCATCCCCTTTTTTAACAAAGGCTGGATCTTCATTTCTGATATTAGAAACTTAAATTTGTCTCAGTATTTGTGCCTCAAATCTCATTAATTACAGTACTGTCTTCATGAGATACAACTGCTGCTGCTAAGAGCCCTGTTTGTGCTCAAAATGACTGGAGCAAGGGCACAGATACGCAGATACTATATGTGTATAAACACTAAAGAATTAATGACATGTAAAATTTCATAAGACTATCTGGATGTTTTCATGTTAGTTTACCTGCTTACTAAGCAAACTTACAGGTGATAAGGTCTATGTGGTGCTGATAGGTATGCACCATGATAGCATTCTTGCAAAGGCAGTTGTAACATTAGCCTGGCAAATCTACAGCGGAGTCCCACCAGTACCTTATTCCTTTTTGTGCTTTATTTTTCATATGCATAATAAATAGGTACTAGCACTATTTCTGTATTTTCCACTGAAAGATCTTTACAGAAAATTTCAAAGTCGTCACCTGAATGTTAATGGTAGCCTGGGAACCAGACCTGTAAAGAGAATGAGCTTTAGCACTGTTGTTGGGAGCTCATGTCCAAGCATCCACCCCTACCCTCACAAAGTTCATTCCACTCCGCCCCAAATCACGATTTATTCTATGAACATGGAAGGCATCTGCAGTCCTTCAGACCAAAATAAATAACAAGAATGCAAACAAATCACATGAAAAATGGGAACAAAGAGTTTTCAGCTGCGAAAATCTTGTCATGGAATGCGTATCCAAAGGACATTACAACATCCTCATCATTGCATTTTTAGGCAACACCTCAACACTGCCATTTTCCAGAACAAAACTTTTCCCCATACAAGGTTGACACAACGCTGATACAGCCTTCTTCTGAAGATAGCCCCCCCACCCTTCAAACCACAAACAATCAAAACTATTGAGGCAAACAAAACAAGAGATTTTGCAGGGAGGAGAAGAAAAACAAAAGATGCAAAGAAGACTGCCTTGCCCAGGAATGATCTCACCACTATTATCAGTTTCAGGAGAAAGCTGTGCTGACACTATGGCTGATGGGTGGCAGCACAGGAGGCAGTCAAGGTATCTGATGGGATGATAATGGCTCTTCCACAAGGGCAAGCAAATATTTAGATGAAAACTGTACTCTGGATTAAAATAATCCTGTACCAAAGTAAGTGTCAACTGTCCTTTGTGTGCTTGCCCAAGGATATCCATGCTCACTCTTTTCCTTCCCTCAGCAACTCTTATTTTTTATATATTTTACCCAAGTCCTTTGTTCTCTGTCCTGATTCTTTCTCTGCCTTTCTCTCTTTGTACCATTTTCTGCTACCCGTACTCACACTGAATGCAATCAGTCACATGGCTAGCCTCCACCTGAACTCCATGGTACAAGACATGTAAGCGTTACTCAGGAATGAATGAGGGCAAAATACCTCCCTTTGGTCCACGCCTCATTAACGTGCCCTTTTCAGATTCTCTCCCCAGTCTTTCCCCCCTCCCATCACCCAAATTCAGTGTGCATTGTTTTTGTACTTCTTTCCTTTTTCTGTTCTCACTCATGGTTATTTTTGACTCTTTCTCTTCCTCTGTTAGCTTCTCCTACCCTTCCATTCACTCCTTCCCCGACCGTTTTCTCCTGCCATTTCCTACACACTTTCTTCTCCAACCATAACCTGCTGTTGCCACCTTGCTCATTGTTCTTCCTCTGGATTTGCTGGCGTAACTTGGAGGTAAGCAGGAGCCTTGGTGCTGCCATGATGTGGAGGCCAGGATGACTGCTGCCAGCAGGCCCAGAAAAAAAAAAAAAAAAAAAAAAA
>NW_020799144.1:10117077-10247262 GCF_003259725.1 Athene cunicularia | reverse complement strand
GGGATGCGACGGGCGGGCACCCCCGGGGGTGCCTCCCTCCCGCTGTGCTGCGGTTAGGGCAGGCGGGAAAGAATTTGGGGAGGAAAACGAGTTTTTGGAATGGACGGCGTCTTTTTAAGTTGTACCGTAGTGGCAGCTTCTTGGCGTTGGGGAGGCCGGGTTAGCACGGGGAGGAGGCGGCGGTGGTGAAGGGGGAGGACAAGCCCGTGTGAGGGGGAAGAGGAGGAGGAAGCGTATCGGAGGTGGCCGCAGCCTGGGGAAGGTCGGGGTGAAGCTGATGAGGGGGTCCGGAGGTGGAGACCCCCGTCCAGAAACCAGGTCTGCACCTATCCGCTGCAAAAATCGCATTGCTCCAGAATTGCGTTTAACACCAAGCTCAATAGTCCGGGCACGGCTGATTAGTTTTCCTTCAGGCAGTTTGTCTTGAACCTTCACCTAAAAGTTTTGGGATTTTTACTTTGGTGTTGTTTTTTTTGTTGTTGTGTTGGTTTTTGTTTGTGTGTTTTTTTTTTTTTTTCTGCAGTATTTTAGAGACTTCCTAATTCCACAGACTGGCATGCATGCTTCCTGGAACAGCAGCAGGCCAGGCATCTCTGTTGCTGCAGGAGAGGGAGATGTTAGGGGAAATTTAAAGTGTTGTTATGTTCGGAAATTTCACACGTAACTTTGCAGTGCAAAGGTAGAGGAAGACAGAGAGGCAGCACTGACGCGAAATGTTAAATGCTGGGATGGGGTGGGAGATGCAGTTTGGGCACTAAAATCTAATCAACTCGTGTCACTTCTTACTCCCAGTATAGGGGTAATTCAAAAATAATCGCTTAAGTGGCTGGTGGAAGCCTTGTTTGTTAGAGTGAAATTATACAATGAAACCATATTCTTGGGCTACATAGTTGCTGGTGTTTGTCAGTACACTTGGTAAGTTCCTGAAGGGCACAGTAGGATCGCAGTGTGGGACTAGATAAATCTATAGGGCTGCTGTTTGTCGGATCAGATGAAGATCACGTTCTTTTCATTCTATGTTGCAGAAACTACCCAATGCAAGCCACATGCGCAATTGTTCAGGTCCTGGGGCTGACACTTTAAACTGTTTTTTCGGTCATCTTCTTTCATTGTATCTGATTTTTCTTCTGGATTCTTGCTGCTATAAAGCACATACTTCATGCGATATGAAAATGCTTAATAATTTTCAGGGCAAGCCTGCCAAACTGACCTACTGCCAAGTAGCAACTGCCCTTCTAAGTAAAGTTATGGGGGGCCTGCTAGATGGTGCTGTTCGATTTAAATACACTTTGTCTCCCACTCGCTGTAACTAACAGCTGGAAATGTGAATTCCTTGTGTGTAGATTATTTTATGCAAAACACTGCAATGGTTTGTTCTTAAGTCATGGACTTGATGGATTGGTAACTTCTTGGTAGCATCTACTTGTGGATAAACACAACTTGAAATTTAGAAACATTCTTTTCCTTTCTTCCTCCCTCCTGCTTCCATAACCATCCTTTCCTTTATTGGGAAAAAAAAAAAAAAAAAAAAAAAAAAAAAAAAAAAAAAAAAAAAAAAAAAAAAAAAAAAAGAAAAAAGAAAAAAGACTAAATACTTGGTTTATGATGTGGAATACCATTATATACACTACATTCCAGATTTTTTTCTGTTACATCTTTTCTTCTTAGATCAGATCACATCATTGCCATTTTCATGTTTTCTTTCTGGCATCCAAAAAGCCATATTTACATTTTCTTTCTCTTATGGCATTGTTTTACAGCCATGCAATGCTGCTCCCAAGGTGATCCATGAGTTCTTCTCAGAAAAGTTTCCATTGAATTAAATAGCTCCTACAAAAATACAGCTCCGACTTATACATGAGATTGTGTTAATTTGAAAACCACAGAGAAAACATATGTTTGACTGATACATTAAGTACTTACTTAATCAAGAAGAGCGGGATTATAATTGTTTAATTTGAAAGTTTTTAGAACAGAACATGTAATTTAACTCTGTCATGTTTCCTCAAGGTTTTAAGTATCTAAAATTCGTAGCCAGTAACCAATCTCTGAAATACAGTTGTAATAATTCAGGGAAAAAAATAATAATAAAAAAAATACACTACCTTGGGTTTGGATGTCCTACTTATAAGGAACATGTATCTTCCCCATGAGGATGTGTGCCAGTGACAGGACTAGGGTGTGAAAAGAGTATTTTTCAAGTGTGGAAAAAGATGTGTGTTGTTCAGATGTTGTTTGTAATCAAGGATGTGATATATTTTACAGACCAATCCAGTGCCAAATATGTTTGTAGTGCAGTATCTCTCTATATGCTGTCTTTAATATTTATGTCCTTTGAGGTTATGTAATTTCTATTAAAATGAACAAGTTTTGCTAGTCATTTATAGTAGCCCTTGGCAAATTTTCAGTTCCAAAGATGGCATTCGTTTTATGGTCTTTCTCTTTGTCCCTTCTGTCTGACCCCTGGGGTAAATTATCTCTATTATGTAGCTTAACAACACATGTGAAGTGTGGATAGATGAATTCGGGGAAAAATAATACCTAATTTTATGCCAGAGAAGTACAGTACAGCACAGCTAGGTAAAAAAAGAAGGCACGCAGTACCTGTGAGGTGCAAAGAAAACTAAGAGAAAAAATCACAAGTGGTGTTGTGCACCCTCCTCCTGTTCTGGAACAGCTGGGACTTAATTCTGGGTTCAGGACACCCCTCTTGCATAAAGGATGGGAAGGTTGTATTAAACAGTAGCTTTTCCACCACTTGTGCTTTGCTGGGGCCAAATGAGGCTAATCTGCATTGTAAAAGGAAAAATACTAAAATTTTTCTAAACATCCTCTTTTTTTATCTCTTCATAAGCAAATGTATCTCTTTGGATTTTTTTCCCTTAATCCTTAAAATTGGGTTAATTCAGATTAGGAGCTTGAACATGCTGACATTTCATTGAATGGTGAAACTCTGTAAACTTCTTAGTTTGGGGAAAGGACCAGACTATACAAATTTTGTGTAGCTTTTCCAACAGGACTTTTATAGGCATTTACACTAGCCACGTAGTAGACTAGATAGAGACCACGATCTACTCTGAGAGGAAACGATGGATGATCAAAATTAAAACATAGAAGCAAGCATTAGAGTAGTTTATTGATTGATTTTCAGATTGGTGTGGGAGAGGACGTAAAGAAAATGAGAATATTTGATTGCTGCTATCATGGTATTCTTGCTCCCATTTTTTTTGCATGACCCTAGTTGTAAATGTCTCCTAAGTTTGATCTTGGCCAGTTGGTCACATGGGGGAAGATGGACATTTTTCTTTTCCACTTTGCTGCTGCTGCTTTGAAGAAGAAAGATGTCTCCTTTGTTGTCTCCCCTCAAGTCTGTTTTGGGTGGTTGGCTGTTTGGGTGTGCAGCTCCTTTGTGTGAGTGGTGTGGGTGCCTGCCTTGATAAATCTCTCTTCCCAAGCAGAAAGCAGAGTGAAATTTACACAACTTCTGTCATTTTCTTGTTGATGGCAGTAGAGTTCTCTGTAAATAGAGAAAAACCCACCAATGCTTTCCTCATGTAATTCTGCTGCTGTTTAAGAAGACTGAGATTTTCAAGGGCTTTTGAGGATTTGTGAATTTCTAAAGATAGGAGCGGGTTTTTGGGTTTTGTTTGGTTGTTTTTTTTCTAAATTTGGAAAGACAGCATTGTATGAATTTAGGTAGTTAGGTTACTTTTTTTCCACTGTTATGTTTGTAAACTACATAAAAAAAAAAGATACAGATTAAAATTTATTGGCTTATCCCTGGGAAATGGTGAGTTATGTTTCAATGCTCAGGTGGTGAAAGATACATTGATTCAGTCTTGACATTTGTACACTGATTTCATCCATCGTCTAACTTGTAAAAGTTGCAGGCATACTGCTCTGGGAGTCTACGAACATAAAGCTTTTCCCCATTTTAGAAGAATATACTTTTTAAGTATATTCTTCGCAGAAGGGAAGGTTCTGGAAATAGTATTTGTTGGTATTTATTCTTGATAACAGTGCTTCAGGTCCTCTTTCACACTGCACAGGTATCTTGGACAGTTTATGACTGTGTTTCAGATAATGTGTATGTTGCAGTTCTGGCCACTAAGGGTGGAGATTTTTTGGGGTGGAGATTTAGCAGGTGCTGATAGTCAGAACAAGAGGTGTGGTGGACCGTAGAAACGTAACTTCAGCATAGCAGCACCCTAAAATACATACCCAACTTTGAAGTGTACTGATTACAGCAGGGATATTTATTTCCATACAGTTAAGCACATACAGGTGCTTTATTGGACTGGCAAGAACCAAGGGGAAAAAAAGCTTCAGTTTTTGCATTACTTCCTCTATGCAGAAGGTCTGATCACGTAAGGTTGTTTTGGTTTTTTTCCTGTCTTTTTCTTAATGATGAACATAATGAGGTGTCTGATTGGAGCTTTTGTGGGCTCTGCAGTGCCCAGTAAACTTGCTACTGAAGAGCGAGGACTTCTGGAGCCCGCTCAGATGCACTGGCTACAGCAGATGCACTCTTGACTAGAGTGAGCATGATTCGGGCTTGGCTAAGGGGTAATTAAATCCTGCTGGAGGAGACGGTAGTTAACAGAAACCGGTGTCTATTAATAATTCATTTTGCTTAAATTATAGGCATACGATAATGTCACAAGTATTAAAGTAGCCAAACAAGATTTTAAAAACTTTACTAAACATTCACTGTTTGGGTGGAAAACCTATAATGTCATCTTTAAGTCTTATGCTGATTTATTAGATTTCTTTGTGTGTAAAAGTTCAGTTGAAATATCTTTGGCTCATTTTGAAAATTAGGCAGAGAAAAAGTGCATTTTCCAATGTTTTAAAAGTTCTCACAACTTTTACCATGGAAGACCAATAGTACCCCTCTCCTTTGAGACACTTGAAATCTAGTTGAAAAAGGATGAGGGATTTTATTCCAGGGATGTGTCTTTTTTCATTTGCATGACAAAGCATCTGAATTTAGCCAGGATACAAGCCTTTTCAAAAAGATCAATTTGCATATGCTTAGGGCTTACTAACTGTAATCGATGAATATTTCATCTTTGCTGGGAGCACAGCAGATACTGGGATCAGAGGAGTGGCTTGAGGAGGAAAAAAATGGGATGGGGTGCTGGTGGGAAGGGGAGTGTAAACATGAGCAGTTGGAGCCTGCAGCCCTGAGCTGCCAGGACGTAGAGATAGTGGGGGCTGGCTCCTGAAGGAGGATGGAGGAATCGGGGTGGAAATGGCTGGTCTGGAGAGACAAGACAAAGAATTGCTCCCTAAGGGGTCTGGCATGGGTGTCAGGTCTGGGTGGGAGCTGGTGCATCTAGACAAGGAGAACAGACCTCGTGTGGAGCAGGGAGCAGTCTCAGGACAGCAGTGCCTTCAAGGAGAGGGGTCTGGAAATGGAAGGTTTTTGTTAAATGAGGAACATACTGTCCCTCCAGGTACTAGAAAATGAACATTCCTTTGCTGCCCGCAAGTACCTGTGAGACCAAGGGGTAACATGTCTTAGCATCCAGATAAAACCTACAGATACCTATGAAATACTAACTTGACTGAAATGGTGGAGAGGCGTGTGGTAGTCCTAAAACCTGTAGCTCAGCTGCGATGTCAAAGCTTTGTGACAGAAGGAGAGGATTTGCCATTTAAAAGCATCTGGAATAGTGTGCCTGTGTGTGCCCAAGTGCAATGTCTGGGTGTTGTACTTGCATTCTCAATAATGTTCTCTTTAACTTGGGAAATATGGATGTATACTAAGCGTTGTTCTTAGTTTGTTCTCATTTGCATGTTCACTGATTTATTTTTTTCCTCTGGAAAAACTCTGGGTTTTTTATTGTGCAGAATAGAGCATTGTTTTCATAATGAGTAGCTATTTGATAATTTGCTATTTTGCTGTCATGCGGTATGTGCCTTATGGCTGGCTTGCTGTTTCATAATACAGCTGTTCCTAGAGGAAAAGTATGTTGTTTCTTTGGTGCCCAGCACCACAGTGTCTGATTTTCACAGACCTTTAAAAATATGCACTGAGCCACTCCTGCTTGCCTGCCAGTTTTAGAAATGGCAGTAAGGTGCAGAAAGGTGAAAGGCAAAAATATTTGCTGATTATTGGGTGGCCAATTTGAGCTGGGTAGCCCTGTTGGTTTGTGGGTTTGGTTTTTTTTTTTTGAGCATCACATAAACCACTGGTATGTACATACAACTTCCATCATCTCTTTTGCCTTGGCGCTGATTCTTAAGGATGAGATGCCATTTTATTACATTGGGGATCTGGAAGATGAGCAACAGAAAATGATTCATCCCCTGCACAAAGTTTGCTTCAGCTGTAAGGCTTATGACACAGAGCCATTCAGTGGCACACCCAGAGGTGGAGGACCATTTCTGGTGGTCCCAGAAGGACCCATCTGCAGCATGGTCTCCTCTACCCCAGAGTCTGCCATCTCTCCTGGTACAGCACATAACTTCTGCCTCGGACAGACTGTGATTCAGCCCAGGGCACAGTGGAAACAAGCAGTCTCGTGAGCTACAGAACGGGTGAAGCCTGATTTCCTGGACATCTCTCTTCTTGAGGTCATGCTGCTGTGTTTTTCTGAAAGCGAACAGCTGAAGCAACTTGTAGAAATGTAATATTTTGTTGAGACTGCTCTTTTTAGGATGTACTTGAAACTGGAAAATGAACTCAAAAGTTATCCATGGTGGGCAGTTGTGTACTTACACACCAATGACCTCGCCAGCCCACTTCCCTTAGGGAGGGAGACTACACATACATAATTTTATGATTCAGGGTGGCATTGTAATTGGGTAGAGTCACTTCAAGAACCCTCGGGTGCAGAAAAGGGCGTGATCCTGCACAGCCTAATGTGATACTCTGCAAGTGCAGGTAATTAGCAACTGCTCAAAACAGTTGCTTTTTAAAGTTTTCTGCAAAAGCTTCAGCTAGATGATGGTTCTAGCTGTGATGGGTTTTTACCATGAATATTTTGTAGCTACAACTTCAAGGCTTCTCAGCTGTGTTGCTTGGGATTATGGCCACTTCGTTCGTGCTTTGTTGGTGTACAAACAGAACAGAAAGGAGTGGTGTTTCAGGTTGAGCTGAAATGGAAGTTTATTTTTTTGGTGTCTACTCAGTTGAGTTGGAGACCCCTAAGTCCAGATTGTTTAGGTAGTGGTCAGGTTAAACAAAGCTGTTGTTTCAGCTACTAAGAGAAAATCTTCCTCAGACAGCAACAAATGTGTTAATTCAGAAACCTTGATGACCTCTCTGCATGCTTCTCTAGGCTTTAGGATATTTCTCTCTGCCAGTTCCAGGAGGGTAACAGATGAGAACATACAATGTTCTTTTCTAAGAAGCTGAAAGGTGGCAGTAGCAAGACCGTAAGTGTCCTAGCTTTTTTCTTTCTCTCTTCATTAAATATAAAAATACAAACTGAAAATTCTTATGGTGGGTCATCTTTTCTACTTCAGACCTTCTGTGATTCTTGCCTCTGGACTCTTTCTGTTTTTTCTCCATATTATTAGTAGCATGTCCAGATCAGAGGATAGAACTGAGCAGAATGAAATAATTACCTCTTTTTTGAGGTAATATATACTACTTGGGTTTATATATAAAACACTGATGATAATACTCCCTAGAACACTTGCCTGTTTTCTGTTGGTGGTATGTTTTGGTTTGTGTTCTTTTGTGGGTTTTTTTCTGTGGATTTGGGTTGTTGGTTTTTGTTGGTTTTTTTTGTTTTTTTTTTTTAAATAATCCATTTTGCAGTTCACATGCCCTCCAGGTTCTTTTTACAATACTGCTGCCTAGCCAATTATTCCCCATTTCATATTTGTGTATTTGATTTCTTATTCCTGAGCATAGTACTCTACATTTGTCTGTACTGAATTTTCTCTTATTTAACTTTCCTTATTCTGTTCATGGCCCCAAAAGGGTTTATAATCTTTCCCAATTTATGATGTACAGTTTTTTATTTCTACATACAACTCATTAATGGAATTGGCTTAGGATAGTAAGAGCTTTCTTGAAACATTTTCTCATTTGTAGAAACATACTGGTAATGATTCTTCCATTATTTTTTTAATGTAACTGTACAGTGTTTTTTAATTTTATGGAGACAGTTTGCTTACATAGATGTCGTGACAGGCTAAGAATCAGAACTACTACATCTTCTAGTAAGCCATCCATGTGTTCCTCCTTACTCACTGTGGAGTGTTCCTTCCAGGTAAACCAAACGGAGCTGACAGGTTCTTTTTCTTGACAGATAATATTGACTTTATGTTTGTATTCTGAAGATGTTTATAATTTGTTTCTGGAGTTGTTTTCTGTATATTTTTTGAATGTCAAGCTGATGTCTGAATGAAAATTACTTTTTAAAAAATATTTTATACATAATATGGCATGGTAAGATTTTTCTGTTTCTTTTATTTTGTTTTCTCTAATACCAAACTAATGTAATATGTGCAAACAGGCCAAAATACTGACTGCTGGTCATCATTTGAGTGCTTGGACAGTTGGACAAAGAAGTTGGACAGCTAATTTCTGCCTACCTATGTATCTGGCTTGCTTATCTATGCAGTGGCAGAGCTTCACCATATACTGTGCTGTGAGTTTGACTTTCACTTGAAGAGTTAAGTAAGTTCAGGTTCTTTTTTTTGGGTTTTATTTTTCTCAGAAAGCGGTCTAACGTCCAGGCTATTGTACACTTGACAAACATCTCACTGTCCTACTCTCCCAAGTGTCTCCTTACAGTTGGCCCCCTGAAGACCTTCCTCTCCCTCATCTCCTTGCACCTCCATTCTGTGTGCTCAGAGCAACCTGAGCCTCTTGTGTACCAGCCTTTGGCTCCCCTAGACCCTAGCCTGCATGCAGCTTTGACATCTATGTCTTGGTTTTGGCAGAACCAACTTCATTTATGATAAAAAGAAAACATGTAAATGAATCTAATTTATGTTGCTCATTTGTTTTTCTGTAGAATATTGAAATTGCTTGCACTCTTATTTTAGGCAAGTGTATTGGAGTTTTTGGGTGTTAGCTTTAAGCTGGATTTACCTGTGAAAGAACAGTGATTGGTTGGGTTTCCTTCTAAGTGTACTGAGAGCACACTTTTTTCCTCACCTTGTTTCCTGTGCAAGTATCACTTAGGACATTACCAATTTGTAAAAATCTGGGTGTCAGAAGTCACACTTCTGATGGCAGGTACAGTTGGTCAGCTGAGATTGTGGATCCTGAGGATTGTCTGTCTTCTCAGTGCCTCCTAGCATTGAATTCACAAGCTGCTTGATCCCAACCTTGTTAGGTTTTACAGTATACCTTTGGGCTTCTGTTTCAGAGTGAATTTCTGTTGTTTAGGCTGAAGCATTTATCTGGAAGCTGACCATGATGTTACCAATACTTTTTGCTAAGTATGGGTCTATTTGAAGTAAAACCCTTGATGTTAACCCCAAACTCTTGATGGGAGTGATCAAGCCTAAATTGTCAATGAAAGTGCTGGTTTGCTACTTAGGCTTGGCTATTTTGTTTCTTTCCTATCTCCCATTCCTAAATGAAAGACTGTCTTTGAAATGGAATTTCAATCATGGAGAAGAAATTAACCTAAGAAGGTACTCGTTACACACAGTTCGTGTTTTATATTAATTTTTATTTTTATTTGCAGAGCCTCTGACTTTTGGGAGAGATTTCACCTTAAAGCAAAACCAAACTCCTATAATTTTTCTAGAAACAAGCCACTGTTTTGAAAATATTATCAGTATATGTATGTCAATTTCCATCCAATATTTCTTTTTTGTTTTGATATTGAAAATGTTCTGCTGTTTGCATTTTTAAGTTCATCTGATGCGTTTGGAGGTTAGAGTGTTCTACTGTTGGGATATAAGTATTTTTGCAGGTAGGTGGAGGGAGGTAAAATAATATCTGTTTTCAGTGGTAATCAATATAATACTTTTTAAAAAGTACTAGTGTTAGTCTTGGAAACTGTTCTCATAGGTTAAAAAAATTTACAGCAAAATCAGTGGCAGCTTATGCTGTCATGTTGGCCTTTCCCTGGGAAGGGCTGTGCTTTCTGAAGAAAATACCTGAGTGCAGCTATGGAACTATAATTTCTTAATAAATATGTTGTTCTTGACAGTCTCAGGACAAAATGGATCATATGCCTGACAGGCTGTATGATTGTGTCATAAATATTCTGTGATTTATGAGGCTGAAAGTAAGGATGCCACCCGATGCTCCTACTACGGAAGTCACGGTGCTTTATCAGACTCTTGTAATTGCAACAGCGAGATTTGATAAACCAAAGCCCCTTTACTTTCTCCATGCTAAATACTTTATTTACTGTTCTTCTCTCCCAACTAACCCACAAAGAATGGGGGCCTGTCTTGGATGGATCTGATTACTGCTGTTCAGGTCAGCCTTTGAATTGAGGTGGTGGTGGTTAGTTGATAGACGCTATTTATGTGGTTGGGAGTGTGGATGAGTTAATGAAATTTCCTCAGGTGTATTAGGAATAATAAAGCTCTGCTGCTGAATCTGAAGCTGCCCTAGACGTGAAGGCTGCTGCTCCCATTGACGGTCTTGAACTGTTAGGCTCCTTTAATTGTTTATTACTAAACCCCACCTACCACCTAAGTCAGTGTATATTGTTTATTCTGCCTTGAAATGTGAATTGCAAGTCAAAGGCCTTTGAGTAATATAGTAAAAAGTTGTATTTATTGCATCTTCTCTAAGTGCTTCCTAAACTTTGATAAGCTGCTGCTCGGTAGCCTGTTCCAGCAGTCAGTCTGGAATAACGTAGAACTGCTGGTGTCTCCTGCCAGTGCACAGGTAGGGGACGTGCTCCCTTCTGCAAGTCAGAAAGACTTCTGAGATGATGCCAGTGTTAACAAAATATTTATGGAGTATTATACACAGAGGGGATGTTTTAAAAACTTTATCATGGCCTGAGGAATTAAGTTTGGTTTTCCTGTGTGTTTATAGGCATGTTGTAAAATAATACAAATTAATTTTTCTGGGTTGGAATAGGAAAAGGATGTGATTAACAAATAATCACCTAGAGCTTGCACACAGGACAGTACATAAAAAAATACAAACCTGGAAAAGATAAAGGAGAGCTTCTGATCAGAAGATGAAGAGCAGCATGAGAAATACAGAAATACACCTCTAGTAACGGTGATATGCTTGGCAAGCAGATCCGAAAGGTACAACACATTGGTGTTTCTGACTTCTGCTGCAGTTCTCCAAATTCAGTGTCGCCTTTAATTTTACTATAGTACATCTAACTACGAAAGAAAGATGTTTAGTCTTTCAAGACTGGTATCTGTGGACATGTATAACTGCAAACCTAGTTATATGTATTTTTAAATCTTTTTAGAAATAAAATGAGAGAGTGTAATGCAGCAAAACATTACAAAAGCTGTTCCTTATGCTTTGAAGATTCAAGACTTAAATAATTTGTCCAGCTCCAGTAGGGGAACCTATAAAGACTGAATGAAAATATTATTTTGAATGATTTCACAGAACATCTTAAATGGTTGATTAAAACCAAAATCCAGCTGGAATACTGGATGCAGGTATATTCATATTAATTCTAGTAATTGCAAAAAACTACTTATAAACCTTTCTCAATATTCCCCAAACAGCCCTGTAAGTCTGCAGTTAATTATTCAAAATTAGAGGAAAAAAAAAATAGTTTGGATTTCCTGGTGTCAGTCTCCAATTCTGTGTGGGATTACTCATTTGAAAAAAGCATAGTAGACGGGAGGTTTTTGTGTCATAAAACTGTAACTGTTTTTCCTGTAAAACAATACAGGTGAATTGAGCAGTATTTCAATCGTGTTACTGTCTAGTAAACCTCTTGTAAAATACTTCTGAAAGTTGAAAAAGGAATCTGTGGTTTTAATATTTAGACAGCGAGCCAAACAAATGCATTTGAAAATGTACAGTCAAGCCTACAGCAGACTGTGGGTGTACCTGTTCCATATTCCAGGCTCTTGTGCTCACACTTTTGACAAAGAGCATCTGCCAAAAACTGCAGCCTGTATCAGGGACTATAGGAAGATTGACAGTGATATAACAGTCTTGTTTCTCCCTCTTCAATGCCATCTTGATGCTTAGTAACCTGAACTGGTAAAACACTCAAGATGTCACCCAAAGCTAAGAGTCTTTGTGTCCTACTTCACTGGAGCAGCCAGCTTTGCACACATAGTGTTGGTTCACAGTTACCCACTGGTTATGGAAGTATACTTGTAGCAGTCTTCATTTTCACAGCTAAACTGTGTGAAATGCTCAAGTCCTGTAGCTGGATGTCCTCTGGCATGGTCACAGGCTTTGTAACAATTCAGGAGTGTTTGTTAAAAGATGGTGTGGGCAAAGCAAAAGAGAAGGTAGTGCAAAAGGGAATTTCTGCTAATGCAGGGACTAGGGATGATGAAGTGCAGCCAAGAGGAAACACGTGAAACTTAGGAAAGTGTTTTGGTATTAGTTTCTGTTTAATTTCTCTTTGCAGAGTGTATACATTCTATAGACAAAACATAATTAGAGGGGCTCTCTGGTATAGCATATTGTTATGGAGAAGAGCCTTGAGTCTACAAAGGTACTTCAGTGCGCACGCTCTTCCATTCAGAACAAACACTGGAAATTCGCATTAATTCAGGATACAAGTGGAAAACTAATAGAGGAAAATGAAGGGAAACCTAACTGGTGGCAGTCTCATATATGCCTCAGGCCTTCTAACACCTTATTTTGAAGCATTCCAACGGGGCTGGAAAGGAAAACCAGAAACTAGATTAAAGAGACCAATAGTGTAATTTGGCAAAGTATTTGCTCTGCATTCTGCAGCATCAAAATGTAAGTGTTTTCATAGTCTTTTCGCTTTTGTAATTCCATTATGGATTTCAGCTAAACTTAAGGCCAGTTCTGTGACAGTTACTTTTTAGTATGCCCATGACTTTCTTGGAATTTCTGTTTTTTTCCAGTCCCATAGTGTATTAAAGAAATTAACATAACTGAAGAAGGATGACCATTGCATTCTTCCAGTCTAACATTGAGTGTACTGATTTTCTGCATTGTGTTGTGTGTGTTTGTGTATGTATATACGCATAAGTATGTATATATTCAAGTTTGGAAGGCAGGGTTAATAACTTTGTCCTTGGAGCAGGCAACTAAACATCACCTGCATGTATTGAATCACTGAAGCAGGTTGATAAAAAAACCCAAACCCACACCATTTTGATTCAAATAGGAAATAAAATTAGAAGAATCATTTTCAGAGTTAACAGACTAACTGAACTCATGATCCACTTCCCAGCTTATTCGGTCTCACTTGTCATGTCTCTTGGTATGGAACCATGGAATTTACTGTGTTCTACCTATGGCCTGCATATGGTCTGTTGTGTAATAACTGCACTTACCTCACCAAAGCTGACTTTGTATTCAACACCTGTGATTTACTTCTCTTTAGGAACAATGACAGGAGTACCCAACAACCAGACTTAAAGCAAAGCCTTTGTTTAGAGCAATGTGAATGAAAGCATCTGAAAACAACAAAAGCTGTCCATATAAGTAATCTTTTTTTTCTGCCTAGGAATGTACAACTCACCTAATGCTTACCTGGTAAAACAAGATTCCTCCAAAAAAGCTTCCAGCAGTGTGTCTCCCTGGATAGCCCCCCGGGCAATTGATGCAAGATTATAAAAAACAGAGAGTTTTTTTCTTCCCTTTTGGCAGCCCAAGTGACCTGAAGAAGCTTTCATGCCCCAAACATTTATCCATGTTTGTTTGCTTTTTTTTTGTCTGTTTTGTGTTGTGGGTTTGTTGTGTGGTTTGTGTGTGTGTGTCGTGTGCATGCGTGTGTGTGTGTGTGTGTGTGTGTCCCTGCAGCTCTATTGATTTGGTCTAGTGAATGATAGCACTTAAAGATGTGGCCTCACAGGGTACCATGGCTGGAGTCCAGAGCAGCACCTTTTGTTGGTGAGAGAACCTCACAGTGATTCCTAGTTGGGGACAATCTGAAAGCAACAGGAAAAACAGGATGCAGTACATGGTGCTGTCCTGTTTTCTCACCTGATAGTCCTCTCCTAGCTGATTCCTTAGCACATGCATTGCAAAAACAATGGGCTTGTGTATTGATGATGAACTTTACTACAACTGTTTGTGAAAGGCATGTAATATGACATAGTGTCTTCAGCACAACAGAACGTCAAATGGGTAAAGAACTTGTGCTTTGGGAAAGATGAGGTTAATGTACTGGATGCAGGACACTGGGTAATGTGAATGGACTGGGACCTGTGACCTTAAGCTAGCATCAGATATTTTAGCTAAATGTAAACATTCAAAGAGGACAGGCCAGATGTTCCACTTTTCGAAACAGTACATAAACTGGCTTAAATATCAAGGTTGTGTTTGAATCCTCTTTGCTCCACAGTCTTAATGGCTGTAAGGACCATAAAATAAAAATGCTATGTATTTTACACTGATATACGATACGCCTGGCTACTTGGAGGTGCTCCTTGGACAAGGCTTTCCATCTCTTCCTTCAACCCACTGTTCAGCATAGGAAGCTTCCCGGCATCTCTCTGCATGTTTTTTCATCCAACATGTAAAAGAAAGAAATTAGTTCTTAAATTGGTAGAAGAGATCATAACATTTAGTGACATGATTTAACCCATGCGTTATGCTGGGACATTCCTTCAGTGAAGATGTTGAGCTGCCCTTACATAGTAGTCACATTTTTTTTCCTTTACATTCGAAGTTTCAAACTCAGTAAACTGTCATTTTCCATCCCACAGATGCCCTGCCTCTTAAGATTCTGTACTGGTAACGTAGAGTCCAAGAATGTCACTGCCTGAAGTTGTTGGGATATGAGTATTTCCTGTGGCAATACTTTTCCTTTAT
This sequence comes from Athene cunicularia, assembly GCF_003259725.1. Classification (NCBI taxonomy): domain Eukaryota; kingdom Metazoa; phylum Chordata; class Aves; order Strigiformes; family Strigidae; genus Athene; species Athene cunicularia. Next base: position 10,232,369 of record NW_020799144.1, on the reverse strand, counting down.
CTTTTTTTTTTTCAGTGTCACACTCTTGGGCGTTCATATAAGTGATGTTCAACTACAGTGTCTGCTGGAGGTCAGCAGACGTGTACCACTATTCTCTTTCTTTTATGAGTTTCTGTTTCTCCTGGTAAGCAAAGATGTTAGTGTACAGAAGCATCCCATCCTTCTGTCAGATGCTGCACTGAAGAAGGTGCTTGAGATGGTTCTAAAAATCCAAACCCTTTTGAGTGTCTCTAGTGTAGTATGACCCAATGTGATGTACAAATTTCAATTACATGATTATGAAAGGGTAAGACGTGTGTGATATGCTTTAGCAAGATCATTTCTCTTTATGCAGTTCCTCCAGTGCTTTAACAATTATCCATCCAGAATGAAGTAATGTGATACCATTATAGATTATTTGCTGGTTTAGTTGTCCTAAAGCATCATGGTTGGTTGTTTTTTTCTATAGTTGACAGGAGCCCATTCTGCTGGCCGACTTTATTCTTCCAAGTTTGTAAGGCTGTTAAACATAGGTGGATTGTGCTTGCTTTTCAATACATTGCCTGCTCACAAAAGTGAAACACCTGAATGATAGGCATGTGTCTACCTGCAGACCAAAACAAAGCTGGCTCATCAAGGTCTGGGTTTGTTCATTTCACTACGTCACCTTAAGTTTGAAAAATAAATAAAAAAAGAATGCAGTCTGGGACTGTAAATCTTGTTGGCTAAGAGGTTAATTTAAAATATCTATGGTGTTTCAGTTATTGCCAGAGGTGTTCGCAGCCTTCTGGAGGAGCTTCCCACTTGAGGGGGAGAGTTAACCTCCACAGAAGGCTCCCGGAGCAATCATTTACTCGGTTTGGTCATTTACCTTTCTCTGAAGACCTTCAAGTGCCACAGGTCATCCTTCAGGCCAGGAGTACTGTGTGTATTACAAAACTGCTGTGGTAACCGGTTCAGATTGACGCCGGAGGCTGTCACCGAACTGTTTCAGTGGTGCTGGGAGCCAGGAATTGCTGTTCTCCTCCCACCAGAACTTCACGGTTGGGTTTGTATCCCCCTTCCCCCACCCTAGCCCTCCTTCCAGTGTGTACTGTATGTTGATAGGGGTGAGTCACCTCTTTTAATATGTTTTGAATACTTTCCTCTCAAATGTAGTTTATTTTCTGCAGGGAAGGGAAAGAATTTATGCTGTCCTGGTTCCTTATTTTTATCAGAGTTCTGCTAACAACTTCCAGCTGAGGGAGTTCTTGATATTTTTAGCCTGAGATATTTAGCTATTTGAGCCTCTTTACATGTTTTCCCTCCGTATATATTAACTAGGGGGGGAATGGTTCTTGTCAGTTAATATATTCATGAGCATGCTTGCTAGATTGCCTGCGCTTAGTCCCAGGAATCAGAACATTTCAGAATTTGGGGGGAAGTTTGACTCCTGGGGGGAAAGTTTGAGTCCTGGTCTGAAGTATTTCAGTCAGCCTCATTACTCCATTCTTTGGCTGATGCTGAATCTTCCTCTCCATTTTAAGAGGTGGTGTTCAGTATTAAAAAATATATGTAATTGATAGTCAGCTTAAAAACACTCAGAAGTAAATAAACTAAAAAGAGCAGAAAATCATAAAATGGGAACTTGCACAATGAATTTCTCTGAAATTCTTTTTATTCCTCTTTTTTCCAAGTATCTTTTAAGCAGCAGAATGCTCTCTTATTACTAATATTATTGTTTTATTGGTTGCCTGGCTTAGAGTCTGATGAAGTTCTTTAATATTCCAAATACTGAACTTGCTGGCACAATAATTTAACGGATCCTACTATCATCAGTTCTTTCCCCTCTTCCTAACAAAGTTTCAGACTAAAGATGAAAAGCTATCTTGTTGCTTTGACAGAAATATTTCTGTGTATTGAAAACAATAATCTGTCTGAATAGTAATTCTGTTTCGGTCACTGGATTTATATCTTCTGTAGGCAAATGATTCCTTCAATTTTTTTTGAGAATATTGTTGTTGTTGTTGTTACTTACTGGTCATACAACGATTTACCTCAGTGAAATGTAGTGATTCCAGCAAATATTCCAGAGGTGTTTCTGTAGGATTTGGGAGGTGGGGTGGGAGAGGCAGATGGTGGAAATCATGCTCAGTTTAAAATGAGAATTAAATGGCTGTTGGATATAAATTGTCCATACTACCTTCTTCTTATTATCGCCTCCAAGATGTTTGTTTATATATGGCAATACATTAAATTTCTCTACTCCCATCCACTTCGTTATCTGATGCAGTTCTGCGGAGTGGGGAGATCGCTTTGTGCCACCTATGCATAGTCTTTGTTTTGAATCCTCTGGTTACCGGTCTGGTCTGTGGCATAAGTTAGAGCTGCTTGAAGGCTGCCCACAACTACCATGACATATCCTATTAATCGGGACCAGCTGGATGCAAGTATGTATTGGCAAGTCTACAGCAGCTCTATGCAAACCCGTTAGAGCAGCTATTCACCACCCAACTATTCCTTCAGGGACATTGGACCTTCCAGTAGTCATTTGCAAAGCTGAAGCATTAAATCTGGCGCTTAAGATAGTAGTGTGGTGTTGGGGTTTTTTAATATATTTGTTTAATACTAACTCCCCTGCTCCTCCCTGAGATTGGGCAGTCACTACTCCCTACTTAGATATAAATCTCTGCTTGAGGATCCAATTTAATACATGTGCATCAGTTTTTGATTTCTTTTTTCAAAGCACTTAGAAAAATGGTTGTGTCTGTTAAGCACTGGGGAGATTTTTATCTTGGTAAGTGCAGTGTTTTTGGAAACTTGCCATTCTCAAGTTGTGAGTTGTGGGGCCTTTTAAAGATTCAGGTTCATTGTACCCCTAGATACCGGCCGATTTTTGTGCCTTTTTGCACCAAGAATCTCAATGCACCGTTTAAAATGTAGCTTTAGGTAGGCTGCTGTTGTCGGTCTCTGTGCTCTAAGTTGACTGATGCTGCTGAGAAGCTGTGGATCAACACTGCTACCTCGGGTATGTTGTCTGGTCCATGTCAGGACTTCTCAGTGGACCTGCCAGATTAACTAAACACTAATCTTAAGATTTTTAACTCTTACTGATACCATTAAAAATTTCATTAGTTTTAATTGTTTTGTAACGTTGGCATTTTGGTTGGAAATTTCTTGACTTTTTTTCTTTGCAAATCCAGTCCTAATAATTTTTTTTTTTTTTTAAATTTATTTTGCTGACTGAATTTCCTGTGCAACTTCTTTTAAACTGCCATGTGAGTTGCAGGGACCCTAAATAAACTGAGCAGCTGACTCATTATTTTTGCCTTTTGTACTAGTTTTTCCAGTGGTCCTTCTTTAACATGAAAAGCAATACAGTAAAATACTTGGGAGGAAAGGATGATGTTACAGAGAAGATGAACCAAGTGACTTCAACTCAGTGTACAGAAAGTTTCATAGTCTTTGTTTCAAAAGAAACAAGGAATTTGCAATCTCCTATGCTAATAATGACCAGGCCAACTCTTATTTGCTCATGAGATCTGACAAGACCACAGTTCATGTGATCTCATTTGTTGTATTCATGGCAGCCCTGGGGAGTGAAATAACTAGAGCAGGAATGAAGCTCTGCTTTCCTGCACAACACAACAGAGCTCTATAGCAACTTGGATACTAGGAAAAACAGCAGAGATTTTAAATGGATAAATAGATTAAGTTTTGTCTCTGTGTTTATATATTTATGTAAAATACAGTCACATGCAAGCATCAGCTTTAACCTATTAGCCCATGTAGAATAAATGGGAGAAAATCACCCATGCTGGTACCCAGCAGGTCACCTGAACTCCAGTTTGGGGAACTGGATTGCTCTGTAAAACCAGTGGTTACGAAGCTTCCTCCTGTTAAACTTCAGTTCCAGTTTACTGGGTTTGAAATTTAGTCGTGATGCAAAGTTTGCAACTACCCATATAAAAGTTTCTATGCATTTTTAACCTTGAACAAAGTATAAAAAACACCTTAGGGGGCTGATCTTTCCTTCTTACATGCAAATTTGTGAGAAGGTATGTGAAAGAGAAAAAGCAACAGCCTAAAGAGCTGCCAGTTGGCTTTGAAAAGTTGCTTTAAAAATTAACACACAAATACTTGGAACAGAAGCATTAAGGGAAACCCATTCTCTGTTTAGAGTAGTGTAGTGAATGCTTAAGTTTGAGTTTGACATCACAAACACTGAGATGAAGTGTTCAATGATAGGATTTGGTTGGTTGGTTGGTTGGTTGGTTGGTTGGTTGGTTGGTTGGTTTGGGGGTGGGTTGGTTGGGGTTTTTTTTGGGTATACACTTGATTTGAGAATGGTGGTACCACTTCAGCATGTTATGTTCAAATTCACGTACATTTTATAGGTCTAGACATTTGATCCATCATGTATTAAACACCTCAAACTTGAACAGCCAATACTAATCTCCGTTAGAGACTCTGAAACAAAAATAGCATAAATACTTTCTCAACATTTTGAGTGGACGACTGGACACATCTTGAAATGAGAAGTGGTAACATACTCTCTTACTTTTTCTACTGTTTTAAGGAAAGTTCTTTTATAGGCTTTTGAGTGAAAAAAAGCCCTTAAAAATCTGTAAACAACAGTAAAGATCGTTCTGATCTGAGGTGAATGATCAGAAATTTCAGCCTCTAGATAACCTTTAGTCTTGCATTCCCATATAATTATTTCAATAATGTTGTCTAAAGATCTAAAAAAATCATTGTTACCACTTGTATTTTGCTTCCAGAAAAAAAGGGAAATACTCTAATTTCAGTGGTTTAATGAAATTGTCACTATAGAGGTGTGATCAAATTCATAAAAGAGTACTTGACTTTGATGTGAGATTTTCACAAACAAACAATGACATTTTTCTTAAAGTCAATAGGTAGGATTACTAAAATAGAGAGAGGTACTGAGAAAACAGTTTTCTCTGTTTTAGTAAGTGGTCCTCCAAATGAAATGAAGAGATGACAATGATTTTTTTGCATAGTTAGATTTTTTTAAGTGTTGTGTTGAAAATTAAACAAAGTATGAGCTTTGCCTTTCTATGGAATATTTGGCAGCTGTTGTTGAACAAACCAGCATTTTCAAGTAGTCATAAAACATCAAGCTTGTCTAAAAGCTGTAATGGGGCATAAGCAAACACGGGACTGATGATAAGCCCCAAGGCTGCCAGAGTACAAACGCCAATCCACCTGCAGCAGTAGAGGAGAAAGGTTTATGGACAGGGCATGAGGAGCAGATCTTTTGGCTTTTGTAGCACTGGAAGGTCTTGAGTGTGCTTTGTGTCAGTGTAAGACACAGAAACCCTCTCTCTGGAATAGAAAAAAGAAAAGGGGGTGTGTGGGATGGGTGGGGTGGGGGCTACACCCAGTGATCATGAAGCAGCTTGTCCCTTACATCCCAGCAAGTCTGGAAGGGAGATGAAGTGGGGGCTGTCCTGTGAGTTCCCCTCCTTTTTTGAACTTGGGTAGGACATAAGTGGAGCATGACTGCTTGGATTTGGGGGATGCAATCTGGAAGTGGACTGGCTGTACGCTACGTGTTTTGCTGCAAGCAGCCCTTGCCCAAGCCACGCACAGGGTGCTGTTCTGGGATTGATCTTTAGGAATAAGGATAGGAGTCGCTCATCTTTAGGATTTGCTTTCCATGGAGATGAAGTGGAGGTTCATTTATCTGGGTGAGCAGCTGGGCTGTACCGTTCACCAGTTAATAGCAGGGGACAAATTGTACCACTCCTTCAAAACTACAACACAAGAAATGTGTGATCCCAGTGATAACAGGCAGGATTATCTTTCTGTGCACCAGCAGGGTCTTCACTGTCTGTGAGCAGAGATGGGGGTTGTGTTATATGTGCTTTGTGAGGAGATCTTTTTTTTTTCCCCTTTGTTGGCCATAACAGATCTGTTAGGTAAAAACGTTTTTTGTGGTTTTAAGGAGGTCTTAATAAAATGCCTAGTAGAAGGTAAATGCTCAGAAGTAGGTGGTGAAAGGCCCAGTTAGACTTTTCTCACCATCAAATCCCAAAACTCCCATGGGGTTTAAATCCAATCTAGTGGCTGGCACCAGTGACAAGCTACTTTGAAAAAAAAAAAAATTTAGTTCAAATTATATTTCTGTTCCATGGTTATGGCATGTGCAGGGAGAGTTAGGGAAATTGCAGGATTTCTATATTAGAAATATTTTATAAAGGTGTGGCCCCATAGAGCCTAGACTTCTTTTACTTTGATCCTTGCAAGGTTTGTGCATCTGCAACTACTTCCTCTTTCCCCCATTTCCACATTTCTAGGGTTGAAGAGAGACTATATAGTTTAACAGAAAAGGCTGTAAAAGGTAAATGTGTTTCCAAGTGCATCTCTCCATCTGTTGCAGTTTCTTGGTAGCTGCAGTTACAGACTTACCTACCTCTTGTCCCTTACACTGTTTTCAAGGGCATATAATTTTAGGTCTAGGGCCAATGTTATTTTCTCTGGGGTGCAAGACAGCTGAAATCCCTGGGTTTTAGGTTGCTGTCCCCTTACCTTTTACTGTGATTATCACAGAAGTCTTGAGCAATATTGGAGAGAGAGAACAATGAGGAACCATTGAGTAGCTGTCTTCTAAAAAGCAAGGACATTATTTAGGTCAGAAGCACTGCAAAGGGAACACATTACAAAATAATGAGCAGCTTTTAACTATGCTGATCTTGCTGGGGTTTTGAGTTTCACATTGGACTTGACAGATCTTTATCTCAGTTTTTTTTGTTCAGTTATTATTCCCATACATGCATCTTTTCCCTACACAGGATTCTTGTTTTATAGTTTAAGGACATCTTCAAAGCTAGTCAGTGCTGCATACCTCCAGGGACTAATCTTCAAAGGACTGGATAGCTGCATAAAGGAGTGCTGGGAAGTTGTATTCATCACCCTGAAGGGTGCTAAAGACCTTTTTAGTGACTCCAAATTCCAGGTGGAATTGCCTTGTTGACCAAGCAATAGAAAGATTACATCACCTTTACAGGTATGATTATCTATGAATATACCAGCATGCTCTGCCTACCTATGTCTCCTGTATTTGCCCGGCAGGAGACCAGAAGGTGTTGACAGAGGATCTTGAAGTCACTTGCACGCCTTCTTTCCTGCTGCTGTAACCACTGTATCTGCTCTTCCAACTCCTGCCTGGTACCTCCAGCCAGCCAGCTTAGGCTGTCTTGGCCCAAGGGTCTTGAATGCTGCATAATGTTGTGTGTCATCCCGTGGTTATTTGTCAGGGTCTGTGCTTCCCTTATGTTTTCTTTTACCTGAACGTACATGGGTATTCTCTTCTATGTTGGCCATTTTCCTTTTTCCTCACGTATCTTATAAGGCAATGATTGGTGTTTCTTCATCTATGAACTTTAAACTTCTTTTTTATTCAAATTATGTAGTTGTTAGTTTGTCAGCTTTCCTGTGAACTTCATATGGGTAAGAACATGTTTTTTTCTGTTTGTGCTTTTGTGTTGAGATGGCACATAGTAGGCGTAATTTAGGTCTGGAAAGGACATTATTATTTAAGATGGGCGTTTTTCACATGTACAAAGAGCAGCCTTGACTGTGATTTATATTTTCTCATTAATTTAAAATAGATGAGTAGTTTTGAGACACATTAATTTTACCCTGTGAGCCTTTGTTTTTGTATTCTATTTTCCCCTGGCACAATGTATCTTTCCTGAATGAATCCAGACTGATGGGAATAAGGAATTACGAGGCCATGCTGAATCCTTCCTGATACCCGTGTTGTTGGTTTGTTTGTTTGTTTCCTTTTTTGCATGTGGTCTTACTTGAAGTTAGTTGTTGTTCTCTGACAGAATATGCTTTCAGAGATGGGCAGCACAAGTGGTAGGTGTACCACCAGTGATACTTGGGTTTGATGTTCCACCAATTTGCTTAGGTCACATAAGATCTCCTAGTGTTACGCAGAGGGGATGCCCTCTGTAAGGAAAATCCTGAGTTTAAACAAAAAAACGCCTCAAGTTTAAGCACGGTTACAAAGCTGTGGTTGATTACTCACAGAGTTGGAGAAGAATCCCAGGGAGGGGAGGTGCAAACAGCAGAGTTGAAACTTAGCAGCAAAGTGTTGTTCCTTGTGTCTTGCTGTTAAGGAAATTTTCTTGTGTTTTGCTGTGCTGTAAGTATTTGCTTTAAATTTAATGTGGTTCTCATGTGACAAGAATAGTATTTATAGTAAAAGTAAGCCAGTGCAGTGCCAGAAGGAGTCACAGAATGCCATATACATACTAAAACTAATAACTGATTTTAATACTAAAAATATACAGGATGTCAGCTACCCTGAAAATGAAGTTGACACTTAGTTAACATATGGAACTATTTCCAACGCCTGTGTTTAAAACCTAGAGTGGCGAAATACACAGTTTTCCTAAAACTTTCATGCCTGTTGAGCAATCAAGAGATCCTAGGCAACCTCAGCTGAGATGTGCTCGTAAAAAAAAAAAAAAAAAAAAAAAAAAAAAAAAAAAAAGTACTTCCAAGACTCTCCAACCTGTATGTGATCAGAGAAGTAGGAGAGTGGTCTTGCAGGCTTTTCAGCATCCAGTGTTATCTGCATGGGAGTACTCTGGTGCTGAGCTGCTGGCTCAGGAGATTATTTGTGTCAGTGTCAAGTTACCCAGAGAAGCAGGAAAGACCTCTGGAACAGTGTGGAGGAAAGTAAGTGCTGGTCATAATCCAGTGTTGGGTCAGTGAAGATGTACGTGAGTTTTATGACTAAAATACGTGTACCAACCTGACAGCTGCCTACCTGAAATGGCACATGCAGATCACAGAGGTGGGAAGTGGTATTTTTAGAAGAATTTAGCATATGGACAAGCTGCTGCTGGGAAGTTGGTATTAAAATTTGGTTTTGGTTTACTGGTGATACCAAGGCAGCCCACCTGGACTGCACCTCCTGTGCTCACAAAACTGGGTAGTTAGGTGCCCAAGCAGGAAAACCAAATTGATCCAATAGTTGCATGACAGAGGTATAAAAAGCTTCTTTTATTGTAACTAAACATGATTCTAGTTTCGTTTGCAGTGACATTGTAACCAATTCACATTAATTTGTGGGAAATCCATTGCATATTACTGAGATAAATGACAGGCTATGCCATTTGGTTGTATTTTTATATCATAAAATGTGTATTGCTGTTAAGTTCTTTCTAAGTAGGGTTTACTTCTTAATGAAGCTGTTAAAATACTGCAGGCTCTTTTGTTGTGGAAGTGAAGGCCAGTCCAGTCATGCTTTATAGTAAGGGTACGTTTATAAATTATTTATAGAGGGCTAATAAATAATTAATGTATGTTATTAAATAGGTTACAGTCATGAAGAATGTATATTATATATGGCAGTAAGCACACCAGTAGAAGGTGTTAAAGACAGTGTTTTGTGTAACTGCAGCACTAAAATCCATAACAAATGACCCTTTGTTAAAATGTATATTAAACATTTAATTTACTTAATATAGATTTATAAATATTTTTAATACTAAATATAATCCCAAGACTTGACTACAACTTCCTAGTAAAACGCTACTGAGGAAATGAAGCAGTGTTGGCTTTTTGAGGTGACAGTGAAATCCAGAGTTGTGAATGCCTGAACAAGCTGTCTTGTAACATACTAATAAAAGAAAAATTTTAAAACTAATTAATATTGTTTTTTAAATAGACATAAGACCAAGTTGAGCATCTGTAATTTGGAAGATAAGGTAGGGTATTATCACTTGAAGATAAGATTTAGAGTGAAATCTTATCTTGAGTCAGGTTTAGAGTAAAAATGGTTTTCCTAATGAAAACTCATTTCTGTATTTAAACATACAGTTATGTTTTGTTTATTTTTTGTTTTAATGCAACCATCTGATGATGCAAATGCAAATCTTGCATTTAATGCAGATTTTTGTATATGTGTGCTCTTTCTTCCGAGATCTGTATCTACTTTTTTCTCTCAAGGAGGGAAACTTTTGCAGGTGTATTTCCCATCATACTAAATTAATATGACAGAGATGTCATGAAGCTTTTCTTCTGGTCATGGGAGAGGTGGCTCTTTGTGATTCCTCTTTCCAATCTTTTTTCTTTAATGGTAACTGATCGTTTTCATTCATTCCACATATAGTCCATCCTTTTCTCTGTTTGGTCTGTCTAAGCATGCTAAGCATGAGAGAGGATATTCAGCTCTTAAGGCTTTTGAGAAACCCTTTTCCAGTCTGTATTTTGGATGAAGTTTCCAGCAGCTATTTTAATGGTAGAAGGAAATTTGAGCCTCTTCTCTGATGTAGTCCTACTACTGTCTCCTCTCTTCTTAAATTGTCTTTTCTTGTTCTTGGAATGGTTCTGTAGAGGAATATAATGTACGGTGGAAGGGATGTATGCAGGTATGATGCAACTCTGAATGACTGGCTCTGGTGTGGAGGAGTGAGATAGTGAATAAGCTGTATGTGATGAAGAGGGACGATAGTGCAAATGCATTCTTTGGAAACGGTTTATAAAATCATAGAAATGTTGGTCAGAGGGGACCCCTGGAGGTCAGGTAGTCTAGAAGTTTTCCTTGAAGTGTGTCCATCGTGAACAGCAGATCAGGTCAGCCATGGCTTGCTCTAGTTTCTCTTGAAAACCTTCAATGATGGAGTTCCCCAGCCTCTACAGGTAAACCTTTCCCAGTGCTCTCTGTTTTGCCTAGGTGTATGTTATGCCAGTGTAAGACAACTGAGGGGTCATACAGCTAACTCACTCTAGAGATTTTAAGAGTGGACATCTTTGTGTCAGATCATCTGTGTTCAATCTCAAGTATTTGTGGTTTATATAGGGCCCAGGATAACTAACCAAAAATAAGGAGGACTATTTTTGTATGTCAAGTAGGAGATAACTTTGTGCAGAGGTTAGTTTTCTTCTATGTGTTGCTGAATCTTGCTGAAATTTAACAGTGGAAACGAGGCATTTTTGTTGATAGCCACACTCTTGTGTGACTTGTGGTCACTTCTCATCCAAACAATGAAGATTTTTACAGTCTGTTTTGCAACCATGATTTGACTTATCATTCTATCACCAAAATACAGTGATTTAAACTCTTTTCAGTGAGAACTGAATTATTTTTTTTACTGCATTTAATTTCAAAGGAACAGTTAATACAGAAACAGTTCGGTAATGAATCACAAGTGTCATCTTTCTTTTCGCTTTAATGCTATTTGTTGCAAGTTTAAATCAATTTTCTTCACTCACAGTTTTTGCAGTTATTCGGAAACTTGAACAAACATATTTTTGGAAAAAGCTTAAACATGCTGAAAGAATATAGTTTGATGCATAATCTTAATTTGTCATTGAAAAGTTTTATGTAACATAAAATTATAGTTTTATAATAATTTGATCATCGTGCATTGTTAAACTGAAGTGGTTGTGTCTGAAAAAAACTGATGTGTTCAGCCTTTCTTTTCCATGTATAAAACATGAAACAGGGAAGCATAAATTGGTTTACTTATGTAAGCTGGTAAAAAGAAGTATGTAGTTTGGTAGAAAGAGGGTATCTAGCTTTTTTTCATCAGCTGCTACTTGAAGCAACTTGTACAATAGCTCTTTGGAGAGGACTCTTAAAGCTCCATCCCCCTTTCCCACCCATGGTAGTATTAACATTTCATCACAACTTAGTAGAGATAATGCCAGTAAACTGGAAAAGACACAGTCATAAAAAAGCACCTCTTTTGCCTTGCTTCTGCAGGCAGGAGTCTTGTTTAGGGTAAGGTTCAGCAAGGCAGATCTCTTGCTTTCTGATATTTGTAACTCCTATATGCTGAGCGGACTACTGCTTCTTATGTTGAAATTTGGTCTTAAGAGTTTCCAGAGTAATTCAAGATCAATTTATTTTTTTCTGGTAACAAACAGAGAAAACAAAGAAGGGGTGATGAAGGTAATAAATGAAGCATGTTATAGCAGCATAACTATTGCAGTGTGTGTGGCTGCGTGGTTTGAGATCAGATCTATTTAATACCGTATAAATAACACAGGTCAATTTTAAATAGTGTGTCAACAGCCTCTTAAATACAAATATTTGCACAATATTAATATTCATGTTTAACTGAGAAATTAAAAACGTGAAAGTTGTGTCTTTTCAATCAACTTTTCTGTGTTCTCAAGCAGTTTACTCAGAATTCTTTAAAATGTCACTGAGAAATTAAAAATGCTGCTCAGGCAGTAGCTTGAAACTGAGGACCAGGCAAAGTAGTGTTTATATTTAATAAAACATTTTTGAGTACATTTTGAAGGTTAAATTTTCGTGCTTTTACTACAGAGTATGTTTATCTGAAAATGTTTTATTACTGATGGTATTTTGGGAAATGTTTTCTGAAACTTTCCTATAGCAAAGCTACCTCCAAGCCTAAAGTTCTTGCAATAGAGCTCACGAATATTTTTAAATTGTAGATCTTTGAGTCCATTAAGACATCTTCACTATCTTTTTCCTTTTTGGTCACAAGCTGACAGTTTTAAGCACTACTTTGCTATGCTTGCTATGCTTTGCTATGCTTGGTATGCTTACTGATGGTAATCTCCAAGGGTATTGGTGATGTGAATTGTGCTCCCATAGCTGGGGTCAGGTGTGGACTCATTCAGTTATATTAAAAGGTGTGCAGTGTTGGGGCACATCAGTTTATTGAAGCATAAGCCTTGATGCTAACTTTTGGAAGACTAAATTGTTTAGCTGCAAAGAACCCATCTGGATTTGTTGTTTTTCTTCTTTTTTTCCCCTCTCTTTTCTGTTCCTTTCTCTGTTGCCCCCCCTTTTCTTTGTTGCCCTTTCCGCTTTCTCTGTTGCACCCTGCCTTTTCTTCCCATGCTAACTCCAGGCATCTTAAAACTTGTCTATGGCCTGTCGAAGGCTCCCATTTGAGTGTTTACTGTTCTGCTGCAGCAACTGTATCTTGGCAGTATAGCATTGACTTACATTCTGTATTTCTTGACTGGCCTGCTTATGAAGGGTCAATTAAGTTAATTTAAAAACTGATTCCAGCATTCCAACTGAGAAAACAGTTTTCTATTTTCCACTGTAAGCCAAATGTAAGATAACATTTTCTGAATTGAATATGTACTGTACAGAAATGCATTTGTAATTCGTAACAGCAAAACAGCCAGCCTGAATTGTGTCCCACAAATGGTTGAATTTCAGTCTTTTTGATGCTTATGTCATTTAAGTTTTAATTTAGAAATAAGAAGTACTCAGCCAGAGGTTGTCCAATAAGTAGTTTGCTTATTTTCCCAGTTTTAATTACAAGGAAATACAATACTGCATCAGTTTTTCCACAAAACACAACCATCAGTATGAAATCAAATAATTTTTTCCCTTTTGTCCAGTGTCTGGTTTCTGCCTTTCAAAGACCAGCAAGAAGCAATTCAGAGAGTTAGCATTAAAATTTTCTAGACTGCTAGTCAAACCTTTGGTAGTATAGCTTCACAGCTGCCAGACTTAATTGTTGCTGGATTTTTTGTGGGGTAGGGTGTTGGGGGTTTTTTGTGTGGAGCAACCCTGTTAGACAGATTTACAAATATCTTCCTTCTCTTCATGGTATTATTTCTGTTTGGAAAGAATTCTTGCTATAAAAAAATGTGGGAGGATATTGAAACTAGTATTTTTTTATAACCTGCATTTCAAAAGAAAATATTTCCGGTAACTTCCAGTTAGGAGTCTAAGCAAATTATCTGTTAAGTTGTAAAATACATCTATTTCTGGGTAGTAGGCTATCCCCTGGGCAGTTTGAGAGAGGACTTGAAACTCAGCAAACTTGTCATGCATGAACTGTAGCTTGAGGCTCGGTGCTTGAGCTTATCTGGAGTTGTAGCTGAGTGGAAATGTTGAGTAAGATGGGGGTCTTGGCTGATCCATCTTGGCCATAATCCAGTTTGGGGAGCAGCAGGAGGACACCTCCAGCTGTCTACTGAGTGTGTCTCTATCAGCCAAGGGGAGGATAGCAGGCAAATGTTAAAAGCTGCCTAGCGGGTTAGCCAGATGTGTGAGAATTCAGCAGACAGGTGTAAGAGGCCTGGCAGCCATATGGCAGTTGGTAAGTCTGATAGTATCAAATCACATGTAGTTGTCCTGTGGGTGAAAATGGCAGTGATTTGAGGAGGAATACCGTGCTTGAAGTTTTGTAGGATCAGTTTATGTGTGCTGAGAATTTCTGTACATACGCTTAGACCTGTACATAAAAAGACTATCTCTTGGCTGGGGTAGTTGTTTTTCTTTTTAGAGAAATGCCTTGAGGCCACCTCAGGCCCCTGTAGAGAACTTGTCACCCAACACAAGTAGCAGTCTCAAGGCCAATGGGTTATTATTCCCTGGGACCAGCACTAGAGCTTCCCTTTTGGAAGGGAAACTTTATGGTTCAGGCTGATGCTTGGTTGTCATCTACTGGACCCCAAGATTTAGAAAGGTGAAACTAACAGCATACCCTTGAAAACTGCTTTTTCTGGTGGCCTTGGCTGTCAGATATTGCTTGGGCCTGCACTGTTCGGTACACTGTTAGGCAGGAAGGCAGTGGTCATGACATCTGCAGAGAAACTGGCTCAGAAGGAATGAAGGAATTGCATAAAAGTTCATGTCAGAGTTGACACTGTGTCATTTGCAGCTCTGGAATTGCAAGGCATTCAAAAGCTATGACCTAGCCCCCCACATAAATAGAGGAAAGCCATTCTGAACTGGGGGAGGAGGGGCATGGGCTGTAGAATTTTTTCCCCCCCCTCACACCTGCATCTCCAGCTTTTGCAAAGCAGTAGCATTGGAGAAGACATGAACGTACAGCTGACTCCATGCTGACATCCAAATGGACACCTACTGGTACCAGCAGGTTGGTCACAGCCTCTTTTGATGCTGCACCAAAAGGGACCTCACACTGCCATGTGTGGGGCACCATAACGTGCAGCCAGGGCTGCCACTGGTTGCCTCTTTTGGCAGAGGCCAGGATGATTTACACTGAGGTCAGGGTCTGCTGTCCCTGTTCTAGCGGTGCCGGTTCTATCAGAGAAGGGATTTGGATTTTACTGAAGTAGAATTCACATGATCCTCTTAAGAAACAGAGTCAATGTCATGTTGATGGCTTGTCTGATACAAAAAAGTGAAATTTTGTGGTGGTAAGAGTTATTTCTGGGTGGTATGTGACTCCCCGGGCCCTTTCATATTTTAATTACAAAAGGTGTGTACTAGACTGCTCAGTCCCTTTAAGTTCTGAAAATACTTTGGCTCATTTCTTAGCACTCTTGAGGCAATGTGCTCCAGCACTCTCCCCAGTAGTACAGCTCTTAACTAAGCTGTTCTTTAACCCGTTGTTTCCTCCTGCTGTGTGTATTCCTGTGTTATTTAACTAGTAAAGCTTCCTTCTGCTGTTTTGTGGAGGTGGAAACAAAGCATGCACCGACTACCCTACCTTCTCTTTGCTTTGCATGCTTCTTGCGTTGAATAGTGGAACTCCAGTTCTTTGGTGGTATAGGCTTTGTTCCTGCTGCCTTATGTCCTTGCTCATTATAACTCATTTGGCACTTCAGCCTTTCTTCATTTGTCACCTGCATGGTTGTCTTGTTCCTTAATACTGTTATGTGCCTTTATTTTTTTTTGTTGTTGCTGTTGCACCTTTTTCTTGGACCAGTGAGGAATTTTTGATGCAGCCAGAATAACCTCTTATTATTTCCTGTCTTCCATTGATAATTCACACTGAGTTTTTTTAGTGTAGCCTGAATCACCTGATGTTTGTCTTGCACTTTTTTACTTCAGGTTGTCTGTTTTTTTGAAGAAACTCTTTCCACCAATTCTCTGAATTTGTTTGACTTCTGAGGTCTGTTAGACTTACTCTGATGCTTTCAGAACTTTCTCTCTCCAGAAGAAAATGCTATCATTGCATAATCAGTCATACAAATTACTTTCCACCATCACTTTTTAGATAGATACTTAGGGAAATTAATCCTCAATTTTCTCATCCCATATGATTCCCGTAAGATTCATGAGGTGACTTGTTATTGCTTGTCTCTTCATCCTTGTTTTTTTCCCTTCCCTCTTGAGACTAATTCTCTGTTTCATGATTGATTGTGGCTCCTGGAAGTCTACTGTTTTATTCTTTTGTGATAATGTTCATTATTTCAACTTGCCATTGAGATAATCTGCCAGCCAGGAGTATTAGTAATAGTCAGTCTGTGACTGTTTCATTCCAACAAGAAACTTGCAATGAAATACAGAAAACATTTTGCTAGTAGATTGGAGATGTGTTTTGTCTAATCCAGCCGTTAAATTTACAAGTCTACTCTCCAAAACACAGCCTTTTACAGAAGGAGATCTGTGTCCCTTAGAAACAGCCACAGCTCTATGCTGCTCTCTGAACCCAAATTCTTCAGCTCTTTCTTACTTGTGGGTTGTCATACGTGTGTGCTGAAAGACTGGGCAGGATCAGCTCAATGGCTTTCCAGGTAGATGATTGGATTTGCCTCTGTTGCCAGTTGGCTGCCCCAGCAGCCTGTAGGTATGCTGACACATATGCTGGCATATTCCTACGGTAATGTGCCAGTTTGTGAAACTAAGGAGGGAGCTTTTTAGACCATCCTATCAACCTCTGAGTACGGAGTTTGTTCTTAACACAGTTTAAAAACATAACTAGAGCAGGCACTGAGTGGGGAGGAATGACTCCATCTTTGACTAATTATCTGCAACTGGTCTTAACCATGATACACTGTAAAAGAAGAAAAAAAAAAATTTGCCCATTGTTAACCATGACTCTCACAAAGGAGACCATCAGTGTGAGACTGCCAGCCTGTCTGTGGTACCAGCCAGGGTCCTCCTCTTCGACTTCTTCACTCCATGTTTTGGCAAGTGAGGTTCTAATGTGCTGTCTCACCCTACGTCTTTGAAGAGAGGATTGTAGGTTTCAGTAGCAGTGATTCCTGCTAATCTTCAATGTCATGGACCCACCCACCATATTTAATATTAAATCTATACTTCCTGAGAAGAGGTAGGAAAGCTACTAGCAAAAACATGGGTCCTTTTAGAAGGCAGATAATCAGAAATACTGATTTTTTCATATGGATGAAAATCAAGTTATGTGATGCACTTTTTTATGGGGCTGATGGATATTGCATGTCCAATTAGTGCTGATCTGAGATGAGTCTAACTCATCCTTGGGGAGCTGGTGGTATACATTCATGCTTCCTCCTTCTCAGCCTTCTCCTGGTGCTGCTGTAGACAGGGAGAGGTTCTTTTTGTTCCAGGGTAGACAGTTGCTTTAGGAACAGCTGTAATAGTTTAAGATAATATTACTCCACTGCTTGGAGCTATTACCACAACAGAGCCATGGTAACCCCTCGCTGGCATCTGTGCAACGTAAGTCCGTCATGGCTACAGCTGCTGCTGAAGCTGATCAAAGTGACCTGGCTGGCTTTGCACTGAAGCAGGCTGGCAGTACCTCCAGTACTCAGCAGTGCATCTCACTGTGGGGTGCAGGGACTCTCCCATCTAAAAGACCACTGTGAAGTGTTGAAGGTGGTAGCCCTTCCCCGCGAGCTGTTGTACCTTGAGAAGGAGTCATTTGCCTGTGCCGTAGGCAAGCAGTGCTGAAGCACCAGTTGTACTGTCGCAATGTTCTCAACAGCCTGTTTGTGCTACCAAGGCATTGGTTAGAAGCCAGTCACTGTTTTTCTGTTTGTGTATAAATACAAATTTTTTTCTCCATACATTTTTTTCTTCATACATTTAAAACATTTCAGTCACTGGCAGATTTTGCAAATTGACTTTTACTTTGAGTACAGTGGGTGACAAGTGGCAAATGGTAAGCAGTGAAACCTGGTGTTTGCAGTGTCATGGGTCAGTGTCAGCCTTGGTTTCTGTCCATACAGGATTTCAAAGCAATCTTCTGTCACATGTAACAAGTGTTTTAGGTATACAAAGAAGTGACATATACTAGCTGCTCAGTTTGGGACTACCTACCGGTAATCCCGTGGCACGTGTATAGCTTTAAAGTTTGCATTTTGTTAAGGACTATGTCTGTGCTTTGCTCTCTGCCGGTGACTCTCCTTACAACAGCTCCATGCTGCTAGCTCTTCTTACTCCCAGGGCAGAATGCATTGCATTAAACTCGTTAACTATAGCAAACTATATACCAGAGAAGAAAATAGCATGCATAAACCCATTACTATCCCATTGAAAGCAGCAGGGAAGACCAAAGTTAGCACCTTTATTATCAGGAAGAGTTAGAATCTAATGTATTTTTATAAAGTCTCAGCTTACACTTTAAAATGTGTCTTGTCATATAACTATTTTTTTAGCTGCTGTTTAGCATATTTTATAGTTATAAGTGGAATAGTTTATATAGTTTAAGCCCAAGAAACTATTTAGAGATTACCTTGAAAATACATATGTTTTCATAAAATGTCAAGTTTGAGATCCTAGCCAGCAGGAGGAATCAACAGCGTGAGCAGAGCTGTGTTAGCAGTCCGGGGCTGCCAAAATGAACTCTCCTGCTTCTTTCTGCTTCTGTGTGGCTGATCTGGCCCTTGGCAGGCTGATTCAGCTCACTCAGCAAGCAGAAAACTGTTCACTATTTTTTTTATTGGGTTAATTTTCAAATCCGTTAGCTGGGAAGGGGAAAAGAAACAACAGAAGTGGTGAGAAGAGGATGGTTTTGGTGCTCAGTGTCAGTGGCTGGAACGGGGCTATTTCAGTGTAAATATCTTGCCCTTCATGAGGAGAAGCAAAAAGGGCAAAGGCTACATGAGCATTAGACTGTCTTCACGCTGGACTGCCCTGAGAATTACATGATAAAGGCATTTTACTGCCCATGGTCTCTGCAAGTCACCAGAGCACCCAAGGAGCTTGTCCTGCTTTCTCTGCTACAGCAAACTCATCTCGTATGACAAAATATTTCCATCAG
The DNA here is from genome assembly GCF_003259725.1 of Athene cunicularia. NCBI lineage: Eukaryota > Metazoa > Chordata > Aves > Strigiformes > Strigidae > Athene > Athene cunicularia. The sequence goes on along the minus strand of NW_020799144.1, from coordinate 10,213,482 downwards.
CATCAGTTTAACTAGCCTGGAGTAAGCCTTCACTTGCTGGTCCCCAGGTGCAGGGAAGAAGGAAGGGGGCAACAGTCTTTCACCCTCACAGATAGCAAAGACTTGTCTGTAATGTCCATTCAGGAATGATACGTCTAAATGGTTTATCTTTGTAGGCTAGTGACGTTAGGCTGGGGGAGGCGAGAAAGTAGGAGAGGAGGCTACAGAAAATACAGCTGGAAAAATACAAGCTTTCGGGTGCATGAACCTTCTTTCTTAACCATGGGCTAGGAAGCCTGTGAAATTCCACTGGAAAACTTTTTGAGGAATGTATGTGCAAAATATGGGTGAGAAAAGGACAGAGATTTTTGTTTGAAACCTTAGAGGTCATCAAGAAAATCTACCTTATGAAGTATTTGGAAATCAATGGATATTATTCCATTCAAGATGGAGTCTACAGAAGAGTGTTTTAATTTTATAATACTTTGGCTCTGTAGTAATCTCTACAAGCTGAGACCTGAGATAGAAATAAATATTGCATTCAGCCAGAGTCAGATGAAAGTGGGGAACACTGTGCAGTGTGACTCTTAGCACAAACCAAGACATCCTTAGCAGATGAGAATATGTAAAACCATGCAATTAAGTGCTTGTGGGAGAGGCTGCAGACACCACCACGGGATGTATCTCTGATCTTTTTCAAAAGATCAATGGATACCAGATACCTATTTAATGTTTAGTTATATATTGGTGCACAAGTTAATGTGGTGTTGGAAACAGTTGTGCCAGTACGTCTACAGGAGGTTAAGTAGTAAAAACATGTGAAATAGGAACGCAAAAAGCATTTGTGAGTTGGAAGTATATGGTTAAACTGAAAACACCCTGCCATTATTTTTAATACTGTTACAAGTGCAGTTACTAGTTTACAACAGTTTTTAATACTTGAAGCAGTGTATATATAATCAAGGGGAGGGTGACCAGACCTACCGAGGCATATTTTCAGGACATCTTGCAAGCAATCAAGTGGAAGAGAGACTAGAGGTGAGTCTACCTGTCCAGAATCAGGGTAGAAGAAGGCTTCCCCTATCTGTAAAACTGTAAATTTAGAAGAATGAGCTTTTTTGGAAAGTACCATTGTCCTAATAGAAGGCACTGAGGCTACTATTCATTATAGCAATGGGTATAAGCCCCAGATATTTAGGTGCATACAAGGAGAATGTTTTCTGCTGTCTACAGAGAGAGAAAGAAATAAATGGATATGAATAATGTTGAATACATACACTTCTATGCTGCCTGTGTTTGCAGGGCTGTGATAGGAACTCTCAGAAAAGGCAGTGCACACAGCCGAACAAACATCAGGTATCTCCTTTGGGACATACTGTTTTCTCAGACCAGTGTTTGGGTTTCATTTAATACCCAGGTGTTTATAAGAAAACCGATCACTTTGTTGATAGGATACAGAGCGCTAACATTAACATAGATCATGTTTTCAGGTGGGAAAAAAAACACAGTAGACTGGCATGATTAGAGGCTCTTAACAAGAGTAGTTTGCTGGCCTCAAGGTAAAGAAACCAGAATGTAAATTATGTGTAGGTGAAACGGCGAACTGATGTGCTAGGGGTGTGCATGCAGATAGATGTCTGTAATGTCGAGGTCGTTGTTAATGTACCTGCCTAAGCAAATGACAGAAAGGTAACTAAATTCTTTGGTGTAGCTCGAGTTTGATGCTGCATCCAAATTGATCATCCCGCAGTTATGCACCGGTGAGTCTGTGGGGTTTGACTTTGTGCAGCAAAGCACTTTGTACCCAGCATGACCTGTGTGGTCTCCTGTCCCTGTGCTCTCTTGTCATGGATAATTGGCGGCAGACTGAATCACCTAAATCTCAGATGAAATGTATGGGAAAAGACTGTATGTATGTACATATGTATATATGAAAGAGATATTAAAAAAACGTAGTGAAAAATTATATTAGTATATAAATATATAGAGAGGGAGAGAGGGGAAAAGACCAACAGTATGATCAAATAGGGAGAAAGAGTTTGTCATGCATGTCTGTTAAAAATACGAAATTTTCTAAAAGAAAAATAAAAAATTGTTTGCTTTTGCTGAAACTTACCAAAATCTGCTCGACATCAAGAACTTCCGAGGAGTTTTTAAAGTACTGCATTGATGGATTCAAGAGAATTTGTTCAAGAAACCACTCCATTTGAGATGTTTTCAGCTGTTGTATTTAAAATCATTATTCAGTACTACTTGATCTTATTTCAGAGAATGAGGTTTATATTTTGGCTATTAAATGAGAGATATTCCTACGAGTCTCTGGATTTGCAGTGAAGTCTATATACCTTTTTGGAAGGAAAAAAAAAAAAAAAGCTGCTTCTCCAAATAGGTAGGAGTAGTGATTTCAGAATACTGCAAGACCCTGAAAGACAGAGAGGAACATACAAGAACTTTTCTATGGAGCTACTTTTAAATGTTGCTCAGCTGCTTTACCTTTTCTTCATACAAACTAAATTTCATACATGGATATTGATTTACTAGTTTTCATTGTGTTTTTTATTTACTGTTTAAAGAACCAAAAGTTAAATGGGTCATGAGTAGTATACAGAACTTCCCATATGTGAATAGTTTCAAAAAATTAAGTCTTAACAATCCAAAAATACCAGAACTATCTTGGTGATGTTCAGATCAGAAGCATACCTGTTATTATAAATGCTTGGGTTTACTTGGTTTTTTTTCTTTGTTTGTTTGGCGACTGATGGCAGAGGAGGTGGTAGCATCGAGGAACATTTCTATAATGTGCAGTTCACCACTGTGGATGTTGTGGAGAAGAGGCAGCAGTTGTTTACTGCAGTGTTAAGCTGACCGTTGGTGCTGCACCAGGCGGGTACAGCACCCAGACTGTGCTTTGACACACTGACAAAGCTGGGGAGCTGCAGGCTTTTGCTCCATCACATTGATTTTATAACTTTCTGGATAATGATTATACACCACTGTACCCTCAGTTAAATTATATATATTTTTAATTATGACATGTAGCTGATAAAACAATGAAAGCTGCGTGGAGCTATGTATAATAGTTGCCTGCTCCTGGCAGGTTTACTGGGCAGCTTTCAAGACAAAGCAGAAGCTAATTTATTGCAGTTCCTTACTCCTGTAAGCTCAACTTTTGAACTTCATGGAAAAATCGGGCCATTCTCATTTTGTTCTTTGTCTCCTTAGACATAGTGATAAATCAAACTCAGTGCTTGAATTTCAGTCTTAGATTGAGAGACAGAAACTTTCTCAGTATATGTCTACTTATGGGATGACACAAAGATGCCACTTGTTTTACCTTTTATGGACAAATTATTTCCTGACAGACTCTGTCATAATAACTTGAGCCCTTCTTCTGTAGGCATATGCTCGTTTGAACAGCTGGGTGAGTATTCTACGTATAGTCAATGAAACTTGCCAGCCGGTGCAGGGACTGAATCAGTGCACCTAAGTTAGACACAAAAAACAGATAAGGTGAACATATTCCTGGTGCTTTTGGTTTTTCACTGCCTTGTACAAAGTTTGGTGTTGTCTTGATCTTTTGACTTGGATTTGGGAGAGTTTACCACCTAGTTTTCATCAGTGGACATACTGCTGCAAGGCTTTGGTTGCAGGTTTCATTAAACTAATGCATCTTCACCCCTTAACATATAAGGATGTAATTCCACAGTTGGAGTGATTACTGTTTATTTCCAGGTAATATTCTGATAACTGGTTGACCAGAACCACTTAAGTGGTTCATCTGTTTGAAGTTCATCGGTACTTGTGGGGTGTATGAATGCCTTGTCCAATTAGAGCAGAAACTTCATGCAAAACACACCAGCTTAGCAAAAAGGCAACCGTAGCAGTAAGAGCTGGACAGTAACTTCATTTTTTACAATAGAATGAATGTATTGTCTGGCCATAAATGAATGTGTGATCTAACTGTCTTGACAGGGAGAGGGGAACTCTGGCCTATAACAAAAATTACTTCAGCGTTGTCATAAATTGATTGGAAATATTTTTTCCTCACATTACTCATGGGATGTCAACAAGTATGCAAATGTGAAAATTTAACATATGTTTCCTTGCTGCTTTTACACGGTTTCTCACACCAGTTTAATGAGTAAAAACTGTCATTTAAAATGCCACTTGAAACCGAAGTCCTTTAGTGTTGAAGATCATCTCGCTATTATTTTCTTTGTATTCTGTTGAGGTGTTAAATAGTTTATTCATTTGTTAATTTTACACTCTTGGACTAGAGCCTAATTTTTCTCTTATTCTGGTTTTATGAGAAGTTAAATTTCGTATATCTGGTAATCCTCCTTGTTACACAGTGTTTTATCTTTTTTGGGTTTCTTTGCTGTCTTTCCTCAGAGCATCTTTTTCCATTGATTCTTGTGCTGCAGCTAATGCAGTAAAACATTAGTATCTTTCTTTTGATCTCTGTGGTAAATGCATTTATTTCTGAATGAAGCTATAACATTGTTAACTTCTGTAAAGACTTCCTGACAGCATAATAACTAGGGATAGATCAGTGATCTAGATCTAATAAGACCCAATCAGGTTATTTTGTGTTGTGCCTTCTGTCTCACATCTGTTCATGGAAGGTGGTCCTGGCTTTCCTGCCACAGGAGCCAGGCTGTCCCCTTGCCAGCATGGTCCTGCTCTTGATTTACTGCAGGTGAATAAACTTGGAAGCCTAAAACCCAGAGTATTTATTCTTTTCCTGAAAACTGCTGTGATTACCCCCTGCACTTAATAGTTGCACCATTTAATTTCATTGCTGGTTTGTTTAGACCAAGATGTAATAATGCAAGTCAAAGAGTTGGAGATGTTGTTCTAGTTTTGATTATGCTTAATTAGCACATTCGGTGTTGTTCAGTCAAGGTCTTAGGGTTGTCTTTTTCACAGTGTTGAAATATCTCAGATTTTTTGGACCATCCTGTGCAAAGATGGGCACAAGATAATGATGTTGATTTGTGCTGGAGCACGGCTGTGTGTGCTGTGTTTTGCTAGTAGACTCCAGGAATCCTGAGATAAGACTCACAAATTTGTCTCAATATTAAAGTATTGCACTGTCGGTTTGGGTGTCATGGTGCAGTATTTGCTAAAGCTTTCAACAGATGGCAGACTTATGAAGGTGGTGTGCCTGTAATAAACTCCTGGATTTTGTGCTGTTTCACTTTGTGGGGTAGAAGGGATATGATCGCACAAATCCTTTTATCTGGACTACAGGCTTCATGTTTTGATAAGAACAAAAAAGGGAATCTTGGAAGACAAACGAGATGCTTTAAAGTGTTATTGGGTATTCAAGCCATCTTGGCTGTTGTTGAAAGTGCTTCCTCTCTGTCTTTACGTCTTTTCTTAGATTTTAGATTGTGTCTGCAACCATTTATTGCTTAAAAATTGAATGATAGCTGAACTGGGAAGAATTAAGTCAACAAGATGTGACTTTTTTTTTTTTTTGACATATGCCATTCTGCTTTTGGGATGAGAGTCTAGAGACTACATGATCCCCTCTCTCTCCACAGTACTTAAGAGGGACATATCACCGTGTCCTCTCAGAGCTGCTTCTCCGTGGAGTGCTGGATTGTACTGTGCTCCACTGGAAGAACCAAGTGTTTTCTGCTGAGATCTGTATTTGTTGATATGGCACAATACCAAGTGATAAATAACTGGGTTTGTACTGGAATTAAAAAGTGGATATATATGACCCTTCTCAAGGTTCAAACTAAACCCAGTCACATGTTTGAATATCTTTTTTTTTTTTTTTTAAATTTTATTTTTTATTTGAGGAAAAATGTACATTTTTGCTTTTGAAGTTAGGTAGTAAAGTAGTATATGTATTGCATGTACAAAGTATAAACAACTAGTGAAAATTTTTATTGAATGCCTCTCCCAGATTTTAAAATTTCATACTTAATAGGTTACAGCAATAATTACTGCTGTCAGTGCTATGATGACAGTTATCACATCTAATATTGCATAGTGTTTTGAACAGTAACTGAAAAATAGGTATTCTCTGCTTCTCTACTTTGTTTAGTTAAACTGCATATTTTTCAATATGAATAGTAAAATGCTTCAAATAAGAACAGTGGTGTATCACAAAGTGCATGTGAATACATTTTACTTCTTAAAAACAGTTCAGCTAGCAAATTTAAAAGACACACGCCTGACTTTCGTTTATATTCTTGGACTGTGAAATATTTTATAGGCAATTTCCAACCATTATTATTAAATCATTCTTTTAAACAAGATTTCTTTTCAAAAGACTTGAAACATGAAGGCAGACGGGAGCCTCTATGTAGAGTCAGCTGAGGAATACAAGGTGTTACCTCTTTGGTTTCCTAATTCAAATGTAGCCTACATAGGCTGTATCAGTGGAAGTTGATGGTTGTTACTGCTGCCCTGTTCCTGGGCTTCTGAACAGGGTTTCCCTGCCCAAGTGTGGTGGGTAGTCATTCAGGGAATGAGTCTTCTTTCTGCACTGAGATTCTTATTCTAGCTCTTTGGACTGAGTTGGAGATGTGCTTGGGTGCTGAAGATCACTTTTTGGAAACTCCTTTGGGAGCTTCGACAGTAGTTTGTAGCTCTGTTGTCATCGGAGCTCCTAGATGCACAAGTCTGAATGAATCTAAATATCTGTTTGCACTTCTCTTGAGAGATGTGGTTGTACTGCATGCCATGGATAGATGACGGGATCATTTTTGATGCAGTCTGGAGTTTGCATGTTCTTTGAATAAACACGGATTACTATTGTTGAAGTATGCTAACAGCTTGACACATTCCACATGTAAAAAAATTTGAACTGGAAATATAATTGGTGTTGCTGTAAGAATATATCAAATTTAGAAGAAGCATGCTTTACAGACCAGCAGTGGGCACTTGTCTGAGTATCATTAAAAATTTTGACATTGAGTAATTTGGGGTTTAATAATAATTAATTAACTACTATTTAAACACCTCAGCCAAGACTGATCTACATGTCTAGTTTAAAAACTCTGGTATAGGTTATAGATTTGACATGTTCAGTGTATAGTGGCTTGTGAAAGGCAATAGAGTGCACCTCAAATTTGTGATAATCTCTTGTTTCTAAAGAAGAGGAACAAACAAATGCGCAATACTAAATACTGTTTTTTTTTGTTTATTTTTCAGATTAGCACTGTACGTATATGAATATCTGCTCCATGTAGGAGCACAGAAATCAGCCCAGACGTTTTTATCAGAGGTATGTTTCCCCATCCTTTTTTCCTTTGCACAGCTTTCCAGTGTGTGCAGGTGAAATACATACACATTGGTCTAGAATAAAACCAGCAGTGACAACTTCGAATATCTGTTTACACTGATCAGCATAGATTTCTGATTCTGTGGGAGCTGGTTTGCCACGTCATTTAACTTAGCATAACTAATTTTGCTGTGATTTGTTATCCCTATTCTGTGATTTGCTACTACACTGAGGAAAGATTAATCAATTTTCTGTAATAAATGTGCATGTTAGAAAATGGATCAATGGTAATCCTTTTTGATGACCTTCTAATTTATTGTTGATACTTCCAACCGTGAAGACGTACCTTTCCAAAATACACACAGCAGTCATGTATTTTACATCCTACTGTCATACACTTGCAGGTATCATTCTCTTAAGCAGTGCTGATCTCTATGTGTATTCTTACCATGCCACTAACCACTTCCCTTCTTTTCATCTGGCAAATCAGTTATATCTATAGCCATAATTACTATGCTGGTGATGACATTTTGGAGGTGGGAGAGGGATGGATGGGAACCCAGAGCATTGTTTGTGGTGGTTATAGAAGATTCATGTAGCAGAGATAAGGAAAAGCTGTAGAATTGTGGTAGTATCAGTTTATGTTTATAGTAAAGTATGTTTTTGACAATTGTTTTTTCTCTTTGGTAAAGCAGTGGAAAAATAAGAGATAAAATAATAGAGAGTATCATCTTGGCTTTCCCAAAACAGCTGTCATTTGTAAATAATACACTGTGCAAGATCCATTTTACTCATTGTGTTTTTATGATATATTTCCAAAATGAGCAGTTGGCAGAAGTATAACTGGTATGACATTTGGATTTCTAGAAAACATTCAATACAGTGTCTTGAAACTTAGCTTTTAAAACTAATTTCGTCTTGGGTTATAGAGAAACTTTCAGGTCTGAACAAGTGTAATATGACAATATATCAAATCTTTCAAATTAAGAGTGATACTAGCCAATAGACAATAAAGATGGGACAGGGACAAATAATAATGTGTAGAGTTGGTATGAGGTGTCTGTTAGATTTCACACAAAACTGTGTGTTTATTTACCTCATTCATTATCAGTGCAGAAGGGTAAATACTGACAGTATTTGTGAGTGGTTGTATGTTGAACCAGAGACAGTTATCACTGATACAGAAAAACCTGGAAGAAATTATATTTGGATGGACAAGTGCAGACTGAGAAATCTTTACACTAATACAGCTAGGAGAAAATAAACTAAAATGCAGGAGTTAAGCAGCAAGTGGTAAAAGCAGCAGAAAAAAAAAAGGTAGTTGATTGTGTAGTAAACAGGTCGTAACATTGTAATGCCCATTCAGTCCTAGGCTGTAAACCCCAACTCTGTAGCCCATGTGAGTCAGCTTTTTTTGTTTGAGTATTGGCATATGGGATGAAAACAAGAGAACATAGTTGAGACAAGCGCAAAGAAGTCTTATAGCGAATTTATGAAGTAGTGGAAGTTACAACTTTCCATGTATTTTTGTCTTGTCTGGCTCAGATTATAAGAAGCAACTGCCCTGTTGCAATGAGCTTGTTTGGAGAGTACTTCAGGTGTAGGAGACACCCAGGTGTCACTGGAGGAAGTTTATATTGGTTTGGTCTCTCCTTAAAAAGCATGGCTGTTTGGGCTCAATGCTCTCTCTGCTCTAGCAGTCTGCACCTGCCAGAATACTTTAGGTGGATTTTGTTAAAGATGAAATAGTTCCAAGCAGCAATGACTCAGTGTTGGGGCATAAAAAATGTAAGCATACATGGATTTTTTGAGCTATACAGCAATCAGTGGTCTCTATATATGTATACATGACAATTAAGAGCCCTTCCTTAAAGATCTACTGGGGAGTGTGACTAAGAGTCATGAAACAAAATTAAGAAAAGGAAAATTTAAGTTGGATATCATGGAATACACTCTGCTACTAGATAACTTAGAGATGGTGGTCCTAAACATTCCTATATTTTTGTAATGCATTATGTCCAGTTTGGATTTTGTAGAACTGATCCACAAGTCAAAGAGCTGGAGAAACTGCGCTGTGAGGTAAGACTAAAGGAGTTAGGGCTTTTTTTTCCTGGGTAGAAGAAGGCTCAGGTGGGACAACATCACACTGTTCCAGTACTTGAAGGGTGAACTATGAAGAGAACAAAGGCTTTCCCTTCATAAGGAACCATATGGAGAAGACCAGGGGCAGTGGGTACACGTTGCACAGAGAGGGATTTCATCTTCATACAAGAAATAATTTTTTTTTTTTGACAGTAAGAACAGTCATTTGCTGGAACAGCCTCTTCAGGGACATGGTAGAGTACTCATCACTGGAAGTTTTCAAGACGCAACTGGACAGAGTGTTAGATAATCTCATCTGGGCCCCTTTTCCCACAAAGGACTGTACCACATGATCTTTTGAGGTCCCTTCCAACCTGATCTGTTCTGTGATTCTATGATTCTATGAGTCAGTAAGGTCTAGAAAGCCTCTGCTGATTTTTAAGCTACAAGGTGAACTGTGCTTTGTGGTACTTGTTGAGTACAGCCTTCAAAGCTTCATTGCCTTAATCTCTAAAATATAGGGCCTCAAACTCATCTAGCATTTTCCTGAACTCTTGATAGCAGAGACCTCTTCAGTTTATTGGCTATAACTGTTGTATCTTGGTCTGCAATTTTACTTCCTTTCAGGAGACATGGCAGGAAGTTCTGGGTTGAAGTGACTCAACAGCTGTTTCATACCAGTTCATCATACAATTGGCAAAATGTCTAGGAACTTCATCTTTCATCTAAACTGTGTCATTGCTGATGAGGATTGAATAGAGCTATTCAGATGGGGTATGCACATTTTTCAAACAAAAGAAGCTGTTCTGCTCCAGAACCCTTTGCTGTCTCAGCTGCTATGTTTTCCTTGAAGAGCTGATCCTTATCCCATGTATTTTCTATCCTTGAAGTTAGGTAGTAGCCTTGGAGGAATAATCCATTACCTTGGCTGGACCAGGAAGGTGGGCATTTCCCAGTTAATCAGTCACTGGCTATGAGCTTCATCAGTACAGTCGGCAGTGAAGGCATTTTTCTAAAATTAATAGTTCTTTATAAATCTTTTTAAGCCTCTGACATCTGCCATGTGAGACATAAATATGTATTTTTTGAAAAACAAACCAAAACCCCTTCAAAGAAGTCCCAAACTTCCACACTGACATAATTTTTACTTTTAACTGAAGGATGTTTCAAGTTCAGGAATGAATTTTTGGTTTGGTTGTATGTTGCATCTCTTCATTGTGCTACCTTTGAAACTTCTCAGAAGTACTGTATATTCACAGGATCACAGAATTACAGAATCGTCTAGGTTGGAAAAGACCTTGAAGATCATCCAGTGCAACCATCAACCCAACATTGACAGTTCCCAACTACACCAGATCCTTCAGTACTGTGTCAACCTGACTCTTAAACCCCTCGAGGGATGGGGACTCCACCACCTTCCTGGGCAGCACATTCCAATGCCCAACAACCCCTTCTGGAAAGAAATGCTTCTGACATCTAGTCTAAATGTTTCCTGGAGCAACTTGAGGCCATTCCCTCTTGTCCTGTTGCTTATTACTTGGTTAAAGAGACTCATCCCCAGCTCTCTGCACCCTCCTTTCAGGCAGCTGTAGAGGGTGATGAGGTCTCCCCTCAGCCTCCTCTTCTCCAGACTAAACCCCCCCAGTTCCCTCAGCTGCTCCCCAGCAGACCTGTGCTCCAGACCCTGCACCAGCTCTGTTGCCCTTCTCTGGACACGCTCGAGTCACTCAATGTCCTTTTTTGGAGTGAGGGGCCCAAAACTGAACCCAGTCATCGAGGGGCGGCCTCACCAGTGCCGAGTACAGGGGTCAGATCCCTTCCCTGTCCCTGCTGGCCACGCTAGTGCTGACACAAGCCAGGATGCCATTGGCCTTCTTGGCCCCCTGGGCACACTGCTGGCTCCTGTTCATCGGGCTGTCAATCACCCCCCAGGTCCCTCTCTGACTGGCAGCTCTCCAGCCACTCCTCCCCAAACCTGTAGCCCTGCTGGGGGTTGTTGTGGCCCAAGGGCAGCCCCCGGCATTTGCCCTCAGTGAAACTCCTACATTAAGTCCTTCCAAGCCATTCCCAGTGCATGTGAGGAGCAGTCATGCTTCAGTAGGGTATATTTGAAGACCGTGTAGCACCTTTGTAGTAGCTTTGGCTTTTATTTATATTTTTCAGTTTTATTAATATTGTTATCTGCCAGTACTTAAGCAGGAGCTTTACCAGCAGAAGTGATAGTGCCTCAAGGTTACCTTTTAAAATAATTTTTAAACAGCAAAATTTTTTTGAATAGTAGTATTAATATATTAAAATTACATTTGGTTACTTTGTATGAGTGCAAAGAACATTTTTAGGAGTATGAACTACATATTCTTCTCCTGCAAGCTATTGACAGAACTTGTATGTATTTAAATTTCTTAAGAATTGGAGGTGGAAATCAAGTTGCAGTTGGGAATCAAAGTTTTAGTCTCTTTTGGAAAATGCCAGCTTCACCAGTGCCTCTGGCAGTATGAACTATCTATGTTTTCATGTACTTTTATATATGAATCTTTAAATATCTCTTCTATTAAGGCTGTTTAAGTGTTTAATTAAAATAATTTTTTGTCTGCCATTACTTCTGTCCCTAGAGCAGAATATGGTTTGTGTTTAAACAATTTTTTTCAAAACAAAATTGGACAGGAAATAATGCTATGTGTAGTTGTAACTGGAGGAATCTGGAGTGCATGCATCACCCTAGTTTCCACCCAGTTTTAACATGAGACATCCTTCTGTACAGTGTTGTGTGGATTTCTGCAGGACCTCCAGTTTTTTGCAACGGAGCTCCTTAAGCAGTTACATGGGCTTTATTATAGTCCAAACTATTTAATTTTGTAGTTGACAAACTATGGCATTAATGGAACAGTTGTGTGACTATAGTTAAGATACAACATTTGGGAAGTATTGCAGAGAGACAGAATGCTGTCACCGTGCATTATGTTGTCTGATGGGTTTGCTGATCAATAGGGAAGTGTGAAGTCAAGGGTAAGAATTATTAAACTGCATCTCCTTTGAAAACAGTGTTAAAAACAAACCAAGTTTCCTGGGTGGGAAAGAAGTCACAGCCAGTATAGCTCTTCAGGAGAGGCTGCCAGCACAGACAAACCAAACTGAACTAGCTCTGCAGTGAGCAGTGGGAGACTGAGTTTTAACTGATGCTGCTCCTGTTCGCCACATTACCTCCTAACAGTAAAGCACTCCTTGAGGATTATAAAACACTCTCTTGCTTTGGATGCGGAGGGAAGACTGCCACCTGCTGAATCAGTAACATTAGTTCTGTGTCTTCTATGTTAGTGCAAACTGGAAAATCTTTTAGATTATTTTAAGGGTACTTTTTAACACTGAGTTTTGGGGTTTTTTTTGTCATGCGTTTTTGACCTTAAAAAGGTGAAGTGATAAAAATGACATCGTTAATAAAATTGTATTCAGAACATTAAAAAAAAAATCTAACATATGCCTTCTTAGAATAAGAAAAGCGTATTTTAAGTATCAGCTATATTAACAAGTGTAATAAAGTAATATGGCCATCCAGACTGATGATAAAGCTTTTCATAACTACAAAATGCTTTCTCTTTTTGCTAGCTGCATGAATTATGTAATGCTTTTTAGGTACAATGACTTCAAAAATGAACAACTGTTTTTATGGGTTTGTTTTAGATAAGATGGGAAAAAAACATCACGCTTGGGGAGCCCCCAGGATTCTTGCATTCCTGGTGGTGGTAAGTATGAATTTTCTTTTCCTTTGATTTTTAGAATATGTTGATTGCTAGTTCTAGCAGCTGGAGGCAACAAATTCAAGTGAACATAGCAAAAGGAATGTGAAGATGAGGATCAAGAACCATTTTCTTGTTAAGGAAGGAAAGAATGAAATTTAAATATCGAAAAAGATACAGATATTAGATACAGGAAAATAAGTATTGCATAGTGCATTGATAAGAAAGTATCTTTGAAAGAAAGTGGCCTGCATTTCTTTCTTCATCACCTTCCAGTAAATTGTGCATTTAAGAGATCATTCTATATAACCTAAACAGAGATTATGCATATAGATGTGAGCTCCCTCAGTCTACGTTCTACATTCTAGTCACAGGAAGAGCATATGAAAGTAATTAGCTGAACCCAAGCTACCAGCCTTTTTGAGAAGCGGTGTGCATTAGCATGGGCTTGGTGCTCCATTGTCTGCATTTTCACAGTGTCTCTCTGCTCAGAAGACGGGTAGACATGGAGTTGACTCATAATTTTTAATGCATGATACCATTTGATTAAAAATACTGGTGCGCACAGACACATCTGTGTGTGTAGAATTCCCAGGGAGAAAAGAGTGCTCGTAGTCACTGCTATTTAGCCATGGTATTTATTAGTTGTCACATGATTTGACTATGCACAATATGCTTGTGTTTGAAAGAATACAAAATTACAATGAGTATGTCCAACTGTCAAGAATGCAAGAATTTACAAGTTTTAAAGTGGTCCCACTTGAACCCAAGTTATTTGTACAGCTGCATGGAACATAGCATATTCTTCACTGAATTTTCTCTCATAGCTTTTAGCTATGTGACAGAAACCTGGCAAGAAGAACATGACCCTTGTATCTCTGATGTCTGTATTATCCTTAATTTTGATTGTCTGCAGCAGAGTGCTCAAATTTTCCATAATTCCTTGTTATGGTGCTGGACCAAGTTACAGAGGATTAAGTCTAAATAAAGAAGCACTGTGAAACTCTTAACAAATTTTATTCTTTTAATTGTTCTAGCATACACATAATTTAATTCTGGAAACTTTGTGTTAGAGCTGATTTGTTTATAACTCTATTTGAAGGGCGTTGGGGAAAAAGACTAGTGGGGGTCCCATAATTCCCTTTCACTCTTTGTAACCAGAGAACTACCCATCTATTTCCTACTCTTGTCCATACACCTGTTTCTCTTGGAACTTTTGTTTAAAGCACAGTATTGGACCTTGGAAGAACTCCCAGTTTTCTCTCCAGTTGCTTGCCTTTTCATGTTATTACAAATCTGTCCCTTTCTGTGCTTTGTGGAAGTTAATTGCGGCAGTTGCCAGAGGGATGAGGTTAAATACAGAGCTTCAGTAATACACTTTACACTCTTAAACCTTGTCTATTAGAATAGCTTCTTGGTCTATACTACAGTGGCATTAAAGGAATACAGCACCGCTTGCCTCAGAGAATCAGATAGCAGGACTAGATTCCTCATAGATGTTTTACAAAATTAAATTCTTTCATGGAGATGTTTTCATCCCTTGGCAAGGAAGTCATATGTATCTTTCTATATATGGTGTGTGTACACCATAAAATCTACACGAGTATTACAATGCTTTTTTCACCATCTCTGTAACTTCTTAACTTGCAGTGTATTTTGGGATCTCTACTGTGCAGCTCCAGAAAGACGAGAAACATGTGAACATTCAAGTGAAGCAAAAGCCTTTCATGACTATGTAAGTTTTGTGTGTCTTTACCACACTTTCATTAATTTTATGTATAAATGTGATAGAGAAGTATCTCTGCACTATAGTGGCTCAAAAATGCAGGTGTCAGTCATATATAAATAACTCAGCTTTCTGGGAATGCCTTAGAATTAGGATTTTCTAATTCTTTGATTACCCGGTACTGTACGGATAACTCGTGGAAGCCATCTCAGAAATCGAAGTGCTGACTCATGTGTTAATGCAGCACGAAGAATGTCCTTCTCTTATCCCTGACATGGACACATCAGGGTGGTCACAAAGGCACAGGGTACATGGAAGCACAGATATGTCCTGACCAAATACCTGTACTCTGTTGGTGCTAAACAAAAGGCTGTTCAGTAGATGGAATTGATCAGCTGGCTTTTGTCAGGACCATACTGACTTAAAATGTCATTTATTCTTCAGATATTTTTGTATCCTGATGGAGGTATTTTTCATCAGTGTAATAAACACAGGCATCATATGATAAGTTAAATGCAAAATCATCTGGGCCAAGAGAACAGAAGAAATATAAGGCAGTGTATTATGCCAGTTTTGGTGCCTTTGAGACTTAGTTCAAAACACAGCAAGGCGTTTGGTGGTGTTCTGCCTGCAAGGACTAATAATAATAAAACAAAATATTCTACGGTTCAAAACATTGCAACAGTTTCCTTCTGATTTCTCCATTCTCATAATGTAAAAGGAGCTGTCCAAAAATGCAGAACTACATTCCAGATTTAGGATGGAATTTTAGTTCCTTCTGCTATGTCAGCTCCTTTCCATCTGGTGGTTACATTTTTACTGACAAAATCCTTAGGAGGCTGACCACTCTTAGTTTATTGTGTCTTTGGGCCATTGATGTAGTCTAAAGAGGGAGTATAACTCTCACGATACAACTCTGAAACCTCTTCCATTGAGTGTTTTCCAAGCCTGTCTTAGGAATGATGTCTAGTTACTGCAGAAAAATATTTCTACACATAAAATTAGACTGCCATAGCCCAGTGTCTTACAAACAGAAATTTGGGAAAACAGAAATGAATCAGCTAAAAGAGACTATTTTCTGTTTTCTGTTTTTCCATTTTCTGTTGTCATAATCTGATAATGGCTTAGCATCCTACAGTATGTGAGCTAATGGTGATCTTGCCTTATTTGTACTTAACAATGACTTACGTTGTAAATGCACCATCAACACAGAACTGTTTAAGCATATTTTACTTACAGACCAATGCCACTTTAATACCCTGTTCTTAGTGCTTAGACTATGAGGCTAACTGGTAAAGAAGCTTGCACAGTTTTGCACAGTCATCTCTGGGTTACACTGATCATTAGTCATAACAAAAGAAATCTGTCAGAGAGAGGAACAAAGATATACGGAAGTTTTCTACCCACAGAAGTGTTAAGGTCAACCAAATTGGTAAAGCATATTCCTCAACTTAAAAATGAAATAACTCTTTCAAGTACAATTGCTGTAGTCTTTTTTACCTGTTCTTTTTTAACTATTTCATTGTCGGAAAAATACAACACTTACCTGTTGTTTTGAATCATTGTTATTAGAGCAAGGTTTAATTCCCCACTAAAGGACAAATAGTTTTACACGAATAGTTTATGAGTGCAAGGAATGATATTAGCAAATTAAATTTGTGGAGATCAGAATCTACAGTACAACAGTTGTCTTCAATGTGGACATTATGCTCTGAAACTATAATGTGTGTAACAAAAGCCAACGATCTGAAATCTGTAAATATTGTGAAAT
The DNA here is from genome assembly GCF_003259725.1 of Athene cunicularia. Taxonomy (NCBI): domain Eukaryota; kingdom Metazoa; phylum Chordata; class Aves; order Strigiformes; family Strigidae; genus Athene; species Athene cunicularia. Next base: position 10,196,947 of record NW_020799144.1, on the reverse strand, counting down.
AATTCTGAAACAAAATGATCAGCGAGAGAAAATTTTCAGTGAAAAAGAACTTGGAAATCTAAAATGGAGTGGAGTCTGCAATTCTTTAAACTCATGAGAGTTTCATTGATCAGTAAGTTCACTACTGATTCTACATTTTGAGGTATACTAAGAATTTGTGTGGGTGAATCAAATGAATGTTAAATAAAAAAGTTGTTTAACCATCATCACCCTTCTAGCGTTTCTAATTTTTGCAGGTCTTGGAATATTACATGGCCTTATTTCTCAGTTCTGTCTGCATTATGATGTGTATTGTCATAACTCAAAAAAACAGAAAATACTCAAATAACTTCTGTGTGTGATTCAGTTTTGTGATTGTCTGTATAAAGTCACGTTTAATGAAGGAAAAATAAAATTATATACTTCTATATGCACATCAATGTTTTAAGACAGGGTGAATGTTTATTTTAGAAATAAATTGGTTTATTTTAGAAATTAATTCACCAGGTATTTCTAAATCCTGTTCCCCCTTAATCTTTTAAGGTGACAGGAAAAGCTAGCTTTTCCATTACTTTTGTCACAATTGGGATAAACTTGTCTAATATCAAGCAAGACTCATGGTATTCCTTAGCATCATGTGCTTTTTGCTTAGTAAGATAGTCATTAACATGCATACTCTTGAAATCTTACATATATTTAATATTTTATGAGTGTATTGTGTGCTTATATTAAAGAACATGAGAAATTGTTATAAAATACAGCCAGGCATACTTCACAGCAGAGGAAGATAAACATTTATTAAGTGAAATTTTGACCCATGTAGTGTTTTGCCATTGACTCCAGAGGAGTCAAAATTCCATCATCAGTGAAGACCACTAGAAAGCTCATTGCTGGATTCTGTCTTCTCCATCAGGCTGAGGGGTGTGGTAAATCAAAACCCTGCTATCATGCTGCAGGTCAAGTAATTGAGCATTTGTAGCTCTACTGTCATGTCTGAAAACTGCAATTGTAAGTAAAAAAGCACAGAAGGCTTATTTATTAATTCATACTAGCAATTCAGAATTTTTGATTAGGTATATGCTCTACTCCATCTAAGACAAATGACTCTAGCTGAAGGTGCGAGTGGTCTGGTTACACCGGATGTGTCATCTTTAACACTAAGCAGGCTGTATTAGCTTAAGCATATCTTTTCTGTCTTCGCTTCTGTGAAGAGAGAAAGGTTTAAGACTGTTTGGGTGAGGAGGAAAGCACTCTCAGATGATTTAATGATTTGTGAAATACTGCTGCCTCAGTCAACGTAGTTGTGAGTCAGTCTGGAACACACAGAGGTTTGACTCAAAATGAAGAGATCCAGAAAGATTTTGGTTTTTTAAGTTTACTTTTACAGTCTGTTAACTGCAGTTGCAAAAATAACACCATTTGATTCCTTCTGCTCCCCGTCACACCCCCACCTCCCTGAATGCTTTTTTTGAGGGATGATCTTTATCTGATTATTTGCTTTGCCATTAGATTTCAGCATGTGCTTTGGTTGTCATTGAATGCAATTAAATATCTGCAGCTGCACTTTGTATATCTGCAACATACTTGGGTGAGAAGAATAGCAGGATCCTTCTTGGACTCTGGTGCTGTCCTGAAAAAGAGTAATAATGGAGTTACCTCTAATGCCAACTCTGCCTTATCAAGCAAACAATCAATCTGTGCTACTGAGTATGTTCTTGACTATTTGTGTAAAAGAACAAGAAATATTATTTCAGGTAACTTATTTAAATTTTCTGATACACATGTGTGTACAGGTCTCTATGTAGTAGCATCCCTGTTCTGTACAGAAAGGGTTTGGAAGTACAGTTTCATTGTGTTCGGATTGTACTAATACAAGTTCTGATTTTTATCGAGCTAGTGAGAGGAGAAGAATCTTTCATGTCTGACAGCAGGAACATGAAGTGACTCTCAAGGTGGAAGCTGTAAGTGCTTGCAGTACTAACAGTGCTCATCTTAGTGAAAATCCAATAAATAGAAAAGCGAAGGCCTACTCTGTCTTTAAAAGAAGATTTTCTGTGTTCATCCTAGTGAGGTTAAGTATTTGCAAGTCCTTCATACTCTCTAAAAGGATTTTTTTTTTTTTTTTTTTACTGAGATTGGCAATTGGAAATGTTTTCTTCTGAGTGAACAAGGTTCTGAACTCACTAAGTATTTAGATAATATATTTTAGGCTTGAAAAGGCATATACATGTCATGAAAGTGTGTGCTGGATCAGGGAGATAGGTTCTGGCATTGAAGTTTCAGTGTGAATTATGTAGAATTAGAAATTGTTTACATTTCAGGTAGCTCAGGAAATAAAACTGGTGCTTGCTCACCTAGCCTGTTAATATTGTGGGCATTTCAGTAGCAGGACTAACTTTTTTGAAGCAGAAAACCCTGTGTTTCTTTACCAGGTACCTATTATGTTTCCTGGAGGAAAACTCTGCACTTTGAAGTCTTGTGAAAGATCATTTACATGGATGCTCTGAGGCAAAAGTTAGTCTTCACTATAGAATGGGTTTTTCTTTCTTCACAGTGTCCAAAAGAGATTTCTTAATCTCTCTAGTCAAGATCTCATTTCTGTGGGTTTTGAACAGAAATCTTCTGATGAGAAAAGCAGGTTCCAGCATGCATCTTAGTCCTGCCTTCTTTCCACTTCTTTACAAGCTGAAAACATAGTGGGTCGAAAGGGAAAATAAAACGTAAACCTTGTGATTCCTCAAAGAATGGATTTTTAGCAGCACCGCTACCAGTGAGCTTCTGACTGCCACAAGTGACCATTCTCCTCTTCCTCAGGCCTGGCCTTTCATTCACTTCTCTAGACCCTGGGTTTGGGGGAGGTGGTTCCTTGAAAGTGTTTTCTTACAAGATGATTTCTGTACACAACATTTTAGATCTTTTTACAGTCCAGAAGTTCCTGTGCCTCTCTTATCGTCCTTGCAATGGAAATTTTTGCGTGTAGTGATGGTGCAAAGAGGGATCTATTAATTCTCACAAGTAGCTAGAGTAAAATCTTGATTATTTTTCAGGTAAGGTTTTATAGGTGTCTTCTTCACAACTCTTTGAAAGATCACTTTTGGTATGAGTAAGAGTTTCGTGTTTGGTTTTATGACTTCCTAAAGAATGCCAGGTAATTTTTGGGGTATGAATAAAGACACATTCATTGCTCCAGAGACTCTACAGTCTCATAAGCTGGTATCACATTTCCTCCTGACTTTTTAATAGTGAGTTGTATGACAGGGAGCTTAGCTTTTACGTGAAGTTTGTAGGGTATATTAGAGACTGTGCTATAATCAGTTCTGTCCAGATTATTCCTTTTAAAGGTCATACTGATACAAATAATTTTTTTCCTAGAATTACTGTGCATAGGGTTTGGGAGATAGCTGATCTATCTCTTTGTGAGTCTTTCACAAGAGCAACCTGGGTCTCTGCATTTATTGCTGTATTTTATGGGGGAAGAGCCTGCTACTTTCTTCCTTGGACCCATCTTCCTGCAGCAGAACTAAGAAACTTGCCTGCCCTAAATGCCTCAAATCCCAAAATTTATCGTTAGCAGTATTCATAATTTGGCAGGTTATTAATATTTTTAAATCTTTCTTGGATTGAAGATTACTGTGAAAGGCCCGTGAGATGTTCTCTGAAGGCATAATTAAATATTTGTTGGATGTGACCATAAATCTCCGGCCTTATGTTCTCACAGCATAGTGAAACTGTGTTCTGCAATGAGGACTGCTTTATTATAGTTTCATTAAACTGCATCTTTTTACTTCTAAAAGCCACACAGAACTGCCTTCTAGATGCAGATTTTTGTTGATCTAAACACATGGAAGCTTTCGCTTCTGTTTTGCGATAATTTTTGAAAATTTATTTTCTTCTTGTATTCCCCAGGTGGTCTCAGCTCATGCTTAGCTGCAGTCACAGTCTCTTCCAGGCAGTCCATCACAGGATATCCTTCTCTGCCTTTTGTGTATAAGGGATGGAAGAACTTATTTTAGTTGTTGATTTTCTTGCCTTGCCTAGCACTGCTGCTGTGATCTTCTGCTGGCTGCCTAGCTAGGGCAGATTGTGCTTCTAGGTCCTTCCAGGTTACTTGCTGAAAATTGAATTCTAGATCTGGTTTGCAGCTGTCTGCATGTTAACTCCATCTGCTTAAAACAAAAATTCAAAACAAAAGCTCCCCATCATCTCAAAGTGCGGAAGAGCAAGGGATGATAAGTACCAAGGCAGGAGCAGGGGACAGTGCAACAGAATTGGAGATAATCTACAAAATGCTGAATTCAGTTTCACTTGTGGAATGAAAGCCAGATTATATTGCCATGGAATCATGAATTGTGTGGGTCCATGATGAATGAGATCTACAGATTTCAGATCTCTGAGCTATTGGTAGCCTTCCTGAAAACTCAGGAGAAACTCTTGCCATTGCTTCCTTCTCTGTTTTTGAGGTTCTCCATGGTCTTTAGAAGCAGAGGTTCCCAGGCACAGTTCTGTAGATAGGTGTAATTTCCTTTGATCAAGGAATATGTGAAATACAGAATCACAGAATCATCTAGGTTGGAAAAGACCTTGAAGATCATCCAGTCCATCCATCAACCCAACATTGACTGTTCCCAACTACACCAGATCCCTCAGTGCTGTGTCAACCTGACTCTTGAACCCCTCCAGGGATGGGGACTCCACCACCTCCCTGGGCAGCCCATTCCAACACCTAAAAAAATACCCTGCGTAGTTTGTGAGTGGCCTACTTTGCTCAGTGATGCTCAAGGGCTGTTTTACCAAAAGCCGTGCTTCTGATCTGAGTTAGCTATTATTTCTGTATATGAGTTCTGTAAACTTGTGGGAGGCCCCTTATTTGTGTACTGGTCATCACTGTATCGTGCACCTTCAGAATATGTTCTTCATACATGTGATTCCTTCTACTGTGTAGATACTACCTGTGTCCACTTGGAGAACAGGTTATTTCTTAAAACTAGAAAAAAAATAATTTAATGAAAAGCATCTCTTTCCATACAGTCATTATCTTAACTATACTTTTTGTGTAGGCAGTGTTGATTTTTAAGTACGAATGAAATGTCTTTCTTTGCACTCTTTTCATTCTGCAGAGGTCATGTCTCACTTCCTGATGTTAAGGTGTATGTATAGTGAAACTTGGAGAACAGGTTATTTCTTAAAACCTGGTGAGCTGGTTATTTTTGAAAACTAGAACAACCTTATAAAACCTGGAGAACAGGTTTTCTTAAAATTAGAAAAAGGTGATTTCTTAAAAGAAAAATTATTTTAAGTGGCCATAGCATTCTTTTTATAAGTAGTATGGAAATGAACATCATCTCCTTCCATACAGTCATTGTTAAAACAATATCCTTTGCTTTTTGTTAAAATAGCATTCATTTTTAAGTATGAATGAAATGTCTTTCTTTACTGCTTTTCATTCTGCAGTGATCATGTACCACTTCCTGGTGTTCAGGTGTATGTATAGTAAAATATATTCTTACATATGAAAGCTAGAAGGAGACTAAGGAAATCTGGCATGTGCTTTGAAATTCCATATCTGAACACATTAAGTAAATAAGTAAATCCATATGGTTAAAGACTGCATTGGGTATCCTACTCTGCATCAAATGTGCCCAGTAGGGCAAGGGAGGGTATTCTCCCCCTCTACTCTCATGAGACCCCCCCATGCAGTGTCCAGCTCTGGGGGCACCAACATCAGAAGGACACGGACCTGCTCAGGTCTAGGGAACACCCCGAAGGTGATCAGGGGGCTGGAGCACCCCCTGTGAGGACAGGCTGAGAGAGCTGGGGGGTTCAGCTGGAGAAGAGAAGGCTCCGGGGAGACCTTAGAGCAGCTTTCCAGGGCTGAAAGGGGCTGCAGGGAAGGGGGGAGGGACTCTGGATCAGGGGGTTGTTTACTGTGAAGGTGGTGAGACACTGGCACAGGTTTCCCAGAGAAGCTGTGTCTGCTCCCTCTCTGGAAGGGTTCAAGGCCAGGTTGGACGGGGCTTTGGGCAACCTGGGATAGTGGAAGGTGGCCCTGCCCAGGGCAGGGGGGATGGAACTAGATTATATTTAAGGTCCCTTCCAATCCAGACCAAACCATTCTATGATTAGAAAAATAAAATAAACACTTAATAAATCATATTTTGTGCAGAATACTCTCTTAATGTGTCTCATAAGGTGGTGAGTCCTTGGCCTTCTCATATCTGAGAGTCTTGTATAATGGTATTGGTGGAATTGTACACGGCACGCTTAACGTCTTCAGTCTCTTCAGCTCTTAAATTTTATTGCTTAGTAGATGTTCTTTAATGAAATTGTGTGGAAAGGATTAATTAAAAGCGTGCTCCAGCCCCAGTCAGAGTAGGCATCACTTTCTGCAAAACTCTATTGACTTGTGTCAGGATTTCGTTCACGTATTTACAGGTGTATCTCAAAATGTTGCATTGTTATTTCCAAATCTATGAAACTGGTTTTGTTTGCTCTTCAGAAATTTTAAACATTGACAAATTCGTACTTTCCTGGGATTATAGAGATCCCTTTTGCGGAAATTACAGGCTTATTTTCTTTTTTGTTTCCTGTTAAGAAATACCCCCAAGAGAATTCTCATTCTTACATTTTCATGAAGGAAGATGTGCTCATTCTGCTCCTACCATCCTCCTTCATCATTCCTTTCCGTAAATTATTGAATAATATGATGATTGGATTTGAACTACTGTGTCATAAATGTTAATTGTAAACTTTGTTACAGAGTGCTACTCTGTTAGTTGTAACAACCCACATTTTTTTCTCTTTATAGTGGTAATTTCACAGGTAAATTTGTGCTGTGCTTCTCTTTTAACGTGAGGACCAAGCCATTTGTTTCAGAGAGAAAAAGCAACATTTCCTCCTCGAAATTTCAACACTTCTCCTTTGAGTGGAGATTTAATTTTCTTAGAATTTAGAAGTAAAATGGTTAATTAGTTTGAGTTAAGTGGAAGACTCTGACTGTGTAAGGAACCACCATCTCCCCTGAAGGTAGTTTAGCTCCTCTTTCATAGTTCCCAGAGGGAGGCAGTGGACATGTTGAAAGAGTGCCTTTTTTCTAAGAACCGTTTTATGCTTCATTTCCACTGAAAACAATAGGAGATAACAGCCTTCCTAATGAGGGGAGACTTTCCGGGAATGTTTTGTGCAAAAAATAGTATTTATTCAGAATAGAGCACTAAAAAGATTTATATACATTGTATATAAAACCCTGCCAAATTTATGAAGTGGGACAAAACTTTGTTTTCTTTTGCCTGGAGGAAAGGGGTATTATGTAAAGATTCAAGTAGTTACAGGAGAAGTCAGTGATTTAAGAGATGATGTGGAGTGCACAGGATGAGGTAGAGGTCAAAAGACTAAGGAAGGTGGCTGGAATGCTCAGGATGCTTTGCAGCCTTCCAGAGTAGTTTAGATTTTGTGATATATAGATAAATCTTGTTGTAATATTTTTTTTTTTTAATGTTGATAGACACACTGTTAAATTGTTAGATGCTTTAGTCTATAGATGTTTCTATGGGTTCACTTCTCCGTGTTCTGAAGTCTAGGGTTTTCTTTATAATTAAAATAAAACCAAGGCACTTCTCCTCTAAAGATATGACATATTTGACTGCTGGGAAGAAGACTCCACTGTAAATCTTTGACCAGTTTCAAGGATATCTCAGAATACTGCATTTTTTTTTTTTTGCTTGTTTGTCCTGATGAACAATTGTCAACTTCAACCATTTCTGAGAGTGATGTTGTTAAATGTATCTTGGTGTAAAATTTCATGCAATACTCATGTATTTGGAATGGAACTCCAGTGGTTCAAATTTTTATTTTCTTTTTTCATTTGCTATAATGGATTATTTATGCTACCACAGTGAAAGCCGTATTACAGTTTAGGTTTTAAACTTTTTAATTTGGAGTGAACTTGAAATCAAGTTTTTAATGGAGAGAGGATATCTTTTCTTTTATAAATGGAAGCACTTCTTACACATATACACATTTCACGACATGCATTTTAGTAATTTAATATACAAAAGTGTAAACCTTGTGGATTTTAGATACTCCCTCAAAAGTTGTAGAACCTTTTCTTCTTTTGAAATAATTTTGATTTTAAGAATGAGAAGATACATCCTACTGCAAGTTTAAGTAGCACTTATTGAGAAATGTCCCATTTTTAAACTTTACGGTTAATAGTTGTATTTAAAAACATTATATGTACCACTGTTGGCATACAAACCATGTTTATTCATTGCATAGTGTTTTTACAGCACTCCAAAAAGTTATTAAAGGAGGTTAAGTTGTAGCTTAGTAACACTGGGAATATTAAATTGACTAACAAATGCTCAGAATTTAAAGACATGACATTAATATTTAACACTGATTGTGTGTAATGCTTTATATCAATAAAGTACTGAGCAAACATTTGAACGAGAGACAATGTTGGGTTAAAGCCTTGCAACAACCCGCTTCTCAGCAGAGTCTTCCTCCCCTTTGGTATTCTTTCTTCTGATGCTTTATTTTCCATATTGGTATTTCATCTGGTGTTTATTAATGCTCAATGATTTAGGTAGCCTTCTATTAAATGTTTGCATTTAGCAGTTCTAGCTTAGCTAGTGAGATTTGTCTCTGAGCTATTTGAGAGAGGGATTTTGAGAACTCTGCAAAGGTCTGTGCCTCCATGTGCACATCTGTGTGTAGCGATACATTTGTCCACCAGAAGAATACAGTGCAAGCCAGTACTACGTTGATGTAAAGCATTTTTCTGATACCAGTATCTGGCTAGATTTGAGGCACTGTGATTTAATGTATTATTCTTTAGCCTCATAAAAAGTAAAAGTGAAACTGAGAGTCTTAACTTCCACACAATATGCCAAACACGGATTTTGTAATAAGCTCAACTGCTCTGTTAATACGTCTAAGTGAGTCATTTCAGACTTGCTTAACACATTCCTGGAAAAACCAAATACTTATAACTTCCATCTGCTCTCTAATATGATGAAAGATGAATCCTGAAGATCACAAATTGTGGGAGACATGCAGCCCTTAATAAGAACAGCTGAACAACAAATGCTTTATGAGAGGTGGTGAAAAATGAAGTAATGAGGAGGAAAGGCAGGCAAGCCTCTTGAGGGAACATGGGTATCCATGGTTGACTAGAACTGTCACATCCAAACTTCAGCCTAAATGTGAAATGCACATTATGTAACATGAGTCAGAGGGAACAGATAATAGTATTTTTGAATTTTTCTACCAAATTAATGCCTTTTCATTACAAGCAGTTGTGCTAAAATGGGTTCTTGAACTTGCACAGAACGTTTTACTTGAGAAAAAATGTTGTACAGATCTGGATATTAGAATATCAGTTTTGCAAATGTCTTGAAATCTTTCTTCTTGTTTTGAAATCTTTGCATTCTAAACATGTTAACTTAGCCACTGAAAATATGTAAACCTTCAATGTATGCAAATAGAACATCTCATTCCTGTGTATGGTATTGCAGAACAAAACACGTGCATGCATGTTTACCTAAAGATAAGGAGATTATGGCATAATCAAGTAGAATCAAAATTAATCTTTAATTAAGGTGAAAATCTGCTTGACACAGTTTGTCATTGTAGGCTGTTTCATTGTGACTCTTCCTTAACTTAAGTGGACATCTCTGTAGTGCTGTCAACAGTAACATCCACAAACTAGATTTATGGCAGTTAGCGAAGATACCTATAACAAAACAAATGCAGCAGTCTGTAACACGAGAGGCTAGTTTGCCCTGCCAAGAAAGTAGTACTCTGCATCATTCACACCAGAAGAGGTGCATGACCTATCTAGTTTACTCTGACATAGGAGGAGGAAGACAAAGCTTTTTATAAGGTGTGTGATAAATACTATGTTCTGAGCCATAGAGAATCTGGAAAACATTTTCCAGTTCTGCTTTCAGACCTGATTTCTGTAAATGTATTGCAAAACTGAATTTTTAGTCATGTACAGAATTCTAAACTATAAAATAAAGAAATATAATACGTGAGGTGAGTTTTAATATCTTTTCTGTATTAAGAGAGAGTCAGAAAAGCATACAGATAGTATATATGCATATAGTGGAGTGTGATGTTACACTTCATAAATCAATTTTACATGAGTAAGATTTGCAGTGAGATTTGTAAAGGCAGACACTTGAATCCCTGTGGAGCATGACCTCATTGACTTTATCACAGATCTACACAGATGTTGTGATCTGCCTGTTCAGATCTGATAGCAGGATCAGGGACTTTGGCCCTAATCTAGCAAACAATTTCATGGTCGAGTAGCATTTTATGTGTGAATACTCTCATTAAACTGACATATATATATGCAGTATCAGGATCATAGGAAATGCTATGAACACAGTGGGTCGTTCTTGTTTACTGTCCAATTTTAGAGTTATTCTCAATATAGAAAGCAGCTGTTAATTAATTTAGTCTGTTTTTTTTTTTCCCCCTGAATATTTGTGTGCAAAGAGACCCTTTTCCAATTCCCTCTGTGGAGAAAATCTCAAAATTTCTGTTTATAAGGACAAATTAGTTGAAGAGGGATTCCCTGGACAACTGTTATATATCACTGCAGAAAGCTTTTTACGCCATCCTAGCAGTAAATTTATAATATTCTATTTTCCCACTGTTTTCATAGTTTTACATTATTCTGTGTACAGCAACATGGTGTTTTCTCCCGTTGCCAATTGCTTTACTTTTCTTGGTTCATCTGCTTTCCCCCTGTTGTGATATGGTGGACATGTGTGGGATTGTGGACTTATGGATCACAAGGGTATTGCTCCTACCACTCCTCAGTCAGATCCAGCTGCTGTCTTGGCTTTCACTCATTTAGAACTGTTTACTCACTGCTAGTTGAATAGTTTTATTTAGCATTTGCAGTAACTGCCCTCCTGCCTTGAAAGATAAACAAAATTAAAAATAAACAGCCTCCTGCCAACTGTTCTTTTTCTCACTGTGTGATGATCATTCCTCCAGTGTTTGTGGGGATCTTCTGTCCTCCTTGGTGCTGGAGGGAAGAAAGGTTTTCTCTCACTGTCTTCATGGAAACCTTTTCCTCTAGCATTAAGAAGGAAGTTATGGATCCGTCAGCATCTCGGGTTTCTGTATTCCCTTTGTTGGTGGCCTTTGGCCTATTTTGATGCTCGGCTGTGGTGGGCTTGGAGCTGGGCTGCTTCCAGTATCTAGCTGAATACTATTCGTTCTTGGAGAGTTAATATGGTGCATTTGTGTACAGCCATGAATATTCATTCTGGGCTTTGATACAAAGGTTCTTCCTGCTCTGTCAAGTTTGAGGTTTAATCCCACACCTTTTCAACAGTGAGACATATAGGGGAAATTATTTCCTTTTCCTCGTAATAGGAAAAAGGGAGCTTGTTTACATCCCTGCTGTCTTCCCTGATAATTTGCAGAATTTCTTCTTCCTGGAGCAAAATTGGTGTTGGTTTTTTATTTTGTTTTGTTTTGTTTTGTTTTTGTTTTGTTTTGTTTTTGTTTTGTTTTGTTTTGTTTTGTTTTTTGGGTTTTTTTGCAGCACTACGGTTTGTGGGGGATTTTGTTGAAGCTTCTGTTCCTTAAATCATGTTTCTTAAATAGTACAAGGAACTAACCTTTAATTGTTTTTTTAGAAATATCTTTTTTAGCCTTCTTGATTGCTTAGAAAACATGACCTGAGTGAATGATGGAAAATTGTTAGGTATCAAAAAAAGACATCTCCTCAGTAAAGTTAACATCACTTCTATTCAGTTTCCTGAAATCCAAATTAGCACAAGAAAATGGTATTGTAGGCATGTCCAAGAGGGTGGTTTCAAAGGAGGTCTTTAATAGACTTTTAATGTTCTACCCTGTTACTAGATGTCATCTCATCCCATAGTGGCAGTTCTAGAACCTTTAATGTACAGGTTTTATTACCACTAAAACACACAAACAAGTGTAACTTCCAGTTCTCTTAAAATATGTGTAGTAATTTTATGAAGTGGAATCTCTAGTTTAAGATTCTTTCAAAAACTACTTTTTGTTACTCAAAATTTTCTTAAACTTCAGCTGTTCCAGCTGAATTGTCTGTCCAAGGTGTCTGCCTGAGGACGAGCACTTTTTTTCCCAGTACCCTTCAGCTGAAGTTGCTCTCTGAGACTTTATAGAGATATCTGTTGATGGATGGGTGGATGGAACAAAAGAATGAAGGACTGAACCTCACTGTGTTCCTTCTGGTGGGATTGTTGCATTTTGTGAGGGATGAAAGGATGAGGTAGCTCACTCACCATAGCCAAAGTATTCTTTGATGATATGATGCTTCTGCATACTGGAAGCATTATTAGAGGCTGGTCTACAAACTAAAACCACTGTTTTCTAAATGACCTAAATGCTGTAAATTTGTAAATGCCATCCTTGCACTCAATATTCTTCTCCCTTACCACCCTCTTGTGCTACAAGATGAAGCTGGAGGAATGTGCAGCTCAGTCCATCTGTGGAGCAAGGGTCCCACAGAAAATAACCCTGTGCACGTAGTTACTGAGTGATTCACCATGCTTACAGGACATTTTTACAGGGAGAGTAGAGATTTGACATCCTCGGCAGTGGTTTGAGGAGAAAGGTGGGTGCCACTACCCTTCCCATGAAGATGAGTACAAGTGTTTGTCTAGTGGAGTTCTGCTGGGAATGCCTGGTTTCTGGAGTTGTACCAAGAGAAACTGCAGTCCGAGCACTGAACTGCAGAGCTGCTAAAAAAGGGCGCTTTTGGAAAGTAAAAGGAAAGTTAAACAACTACAAACTTGGTTTTAAAAAAAGAGGCTGTGATAGCAGCTGGACATCTCCAACTGGATGGATTTTTCTAGACAGTATTTTTTAATTAAATACCTATGTTCATCAATGTTGTATTTAAATCCCATGGTAGGCACACAAATTATGTTGTGTGGAAACTTCACATCCTTCCAGAAGACCCTCTTTGATCTTACCACAGTCTTTGAAATGTTCATCAATGACAGTTTGGGTTACTCCGTATTTCTGTAGATTAGACAGCCCCTAACAAACAGTGCCTTTAGTGTTGAGTGGCATGGGACTTAAAAACTACGAAGTAAATGGAAGAGAAAAAATTGCCAACTTGATATGTTTATTTTGTGATTTCTTCTTAATTTGTCAATTACCCAAAATGCAAAATAAATCAGTCTTAAAAAATAAAGAAAAAGGTAGTTGTATGACAGTATGTGCATTGCAGTGCGCTTCAGCTACCCCAGCTATTCTGTTCTTGTGAGCCGCAGGAGATTGATGTTAACGAGGTTCCCGTCTCCTGTTCTCCTGGAGTGGGATTTTGTGTAACTCAGGCCCCACTGGTTCAAAAACAGCTCTGGCAGAAAGAGCAAAGGATGATTTGTTAATAGCATTAACTGGAAATGGCCTGGTTAACATAATTAACGTTATTAACGTTGAGCCTAGGTTTGAATGATGGTTTAAATCCCCTGTTTTGTTATGTGACTTAAAAATATATTTAATGAGAGCAGGAGCTGAAAAAGCTAGTAATTTGGGCTCTGATGATTTTGACACTATGAATTAAATCTCAGCTATGCATGTCTAAAGATTGGCTACAAGTTCTTGCTAATATAGGTAGTCTTTTTTTTTGGTGTTTTTTTTTTCCTTCTTGCCTTCAAATTCTCTGGAGTGTGCAGTACCTTTTAATGAAGCGAGACGAACTCCAGAGGTGCTCCTGCTGTTGTAAATCAGGCTGGCTATTGAGGAGGCTGAGTGCATGTATAGGTATTAGGACACTTATCTTTGTAAATATCAGGGTTTATTGTTTCAAGATATGGCTCAATTCATACATGTGTCTGTAGTAATATCTTTGTTCTTAACAAACAGGCATTTTTTTGGATACAGGACTAATACTGGATTAACCAAAAGGACTCCATAAACCAGTCACATAGAAGACACACCCCAGTTCTGTTACGAACTTCCTGGTTTAAAAAAGCTATAGTAAACCACAGTAATTCACATACCTGTTGTTTTCTCTTTTTAGATTACTCACAGTTTTCAGAATTTCAGGTTCAGATCAAAGGAAATTTTTCAAGAAATAGATCATAAAACATTTGCATACTAGTTTTCCTATTTATTAGTGACTAGAAGTGGTGTCATAAAATGTGTTCCAACTTTATTAAATGGAGCCTGGCAAATGTTGCAGTCATAGAGATACTGCCATGGTAATAGCAGAAACTGAATTATTGTTTCTGTGTGTGTTGTAAGCAATTACACACAACCATTACCTAAACATGTATATCGTGTCTTCTCCTGGAAGAAGAATGCTGTCAGCGAAAATTGCCTTTTTTGTAGTAATTTCTGTTATGTTTTTGCTGAATAAGCAAGCCATGGAGCTACTGAAGCTGCAAAACTAAATTGTGTCCATTTCTGTGTTGCAGATAAACACATCTGACTTGAGCATTTTATAACACATGGAGCTGCACAGCTGTGATGCAGTTCTGCATACTGGGTGGTCGTTTTATTTCCTGTGACACTGAATCTGTCCATCCTTAAACTTGCTTTTGGACGACCTCAAACTCTTTTGTTGGCCAAAATATTGTTGCTTATGACTGTCTAGCCTTTTGTAGATACCAGACCTTATAGACCAGGGGTCTTTCGCTCTTCTTAAGCTAAAAATGTCTGTTTTCACTGTGGGAAGCGTGGGGTTTTTTTCCGGCTTATCATTTGACTCTTCAGGGATGGACACTCGGTGGTTGGACTGTATGTTCTGTCGGTGACATTTGATTCCTCTGGTTGTCTTCAGCAGTAATTCAGGTGCCCCAAGAGACAAAACACTGTTGGCGTTGTTTCCTAAAGTGTGACTTTCATGGAAGATGAAAAGGTTTAGCAAACCTGTACTGGTGCTGGTTCAGAAGATACATTGAATATGGTTAGGAGCTGTGCTGCAATACTTGGTGTTCTAGACTCTTTGTAAAGTTAGTATAATTAAGTGAACGTGTCATTAAACTGAGGTGAAATTTAGTGAGGTACAAAGGAAAAATAGTTACAGGACAAAGTTTTAAAAATGCCATTTGTCATTTGTCTTGTTTTCAAGTCAGCAACATGTAGTAAATAAAAGTGATTGACTTGAAAACCTCCAAACACTTAATTTCTGGAGAAGAAAAACTGCCAGAGTTTATTAAAAGATGTTTTCCTGTCGCAGCAGATGTATCCTAAAGCCTCCTCTGTTTTTCCCCGTAATTTTATCTGAAATTTTAGTGCTGCTTGCATTTGAGAGTGCTTCCTTTAGTATAAAAGAGAAGTTTTGAACCTAATGCTCTTGATAGCCCTGTGGCTCATGAACTCTAGTTTGTTTGCCTGCTCTGTAAAAAGCCATTTGCACACTAGTTAATTGTTGTTGCACAAATTGCCAGAGTAAAATGGAGTAGCATAGTTGTTGAAAGTCTAAACTTGATGTTCGATTTTTAAGTCTTTTATGTGTTTGCAGTATTTTAGACTATCTTTGCCAGGATCTCACTATGAATATCTTCCAAATGTGTCTGCAGAGCTGTGTCATGTAGACCAGTGCCGTGCTCCAGAGGGGCTGTGAGGTTCTCATGAGGAACCAGCACAGAGCCCTCTGGAGCATCACTAGTGAGGGGGTTACCCACTTTGACATCACGACGTCTGGATGCAGAAAAGGAGGAGTTTACCATTTAAACATTTCTGAAAAGAATTATTTGTTATTACCTGTTAGTACAGATCTGTAGGTGTTTCATTATCTAAGCTTTCCTTTCCTTCTGTGAATTACTGAGCATGTGGCCCAGTTATTTAGCCCCAGAGCCCTTCTATGCCAGGGCAATTCTTCAGCTGCTAGGCTTGTGTACTGCAGCCCAGCATAGTTCCTAGTATGCCCTTGACAACTACTGTCACATTGACATCTTGCTTATTTTTGGTAAATCAGTCAAATACTTGTTTCTATTGTCATCATTTTTGTGTTCATTCATGAATCAAGCAGGAGGAGGTAGTAGAAGTTACCTCTTACCTTTAGGCTGTGAAATACACCGCTTCCAATAATCTAGGACCTGTCAGGTTTGATCTCTACACGTGTGGAGAAAGACCCTATATTTGGAAATGCCAGTCCATTACCACAGTTTTCCACTAAGTACTAACTTTACCTTGGTTTGGCTTTTCATTGTATCACTTTAGGAAAAAGTAATTATGTGATAAAATACATAAATGTAAGCATGCAAAAAAATGTTCATATTAAAAAAATGTTGAGAAGCAATTCACCAAGGAAAGGTTTTCATGTGTGTTAGTACACAAGCAGTTCCAAACTAACTTTAGCAGTCCTGCTTAAGGTCCATTTTACTTTAAAAGAGTCATTTTCACTGAAATGTCCTTTCAAATGTAGAGAAACACAAAAGAAGGCTCTATAATCCCCAAAACAACCGGTATTTTTACTTCTGTTTTAAAAATAAATAGAAAGTGATGGACTAAATACTGCGCTTGCTTAGCATTAATGTTACTGTGACAACTAGGCCTAGTGTTTAAGCAGGAAGAGTGTTTTGTAAAGTTCAGGGTTTAAGCTGGTAGTTCTGATGTACCTAATAGCACAAGTTATGAGAGTTGCTTTTGTGTCCCTGATTCCAGTGAAGTACTGAAACATAGTGATTTCCTCTACAGATCAGTGAAAAAGACTTTTTAAATGATGCTTTGGAATACAAAGACAACCTGACCACTCTGAGCAGTCCTCTTTGTGTGTGCATGTAATAAATTAGATGAGGCAAAGATTCTTTCTTCACTTGTGTTTTCATTGCATATTTAGCTTAGATCTCTGCATTTATTTATCTTTGAGATCCTAATCTTGACCTCTCTGAAAATATTTTAAGGTAAGTCAGTTCATACTTTATGTTGGCTTTGCTGTGTGCAGACAGTATGTCTCATCGTCCTGCTGAGTGACATAACCAACCATTTTTTCACAAGCCATCTAGTATCGAACAGATGCTACCAGTTTGCGGGCTCAACTAACATTACTCAAATTGAACCCATGTACTTGTGTCTGTGCACAATAGAATAAATCCCTTGAGGTCACTGATTCTGTTTTTAAAATTATATTTTCACTTTCTGTACAGGTATTTAGTATCTTGTATAAAAATGGTAAAATGAAGTATTACTCTCAAGCATTCTTGAATGTCTGTCTCAAAACTGGCTATCAGCCTTGGAAAAATATGCAAATATATTTTCTAGTCTTCTCCTTTTTTCAACTCTCTGTCACATAGTTCTGGAAGTCCTCCACTTTTTTTTTTTTTTTTTATTTTTATTTTTTTTTTTTAAATTGAAACTTCTTTACATTCCCTCTTGGTTCACAACTTCTATAGGCAAAGATGCAGTCTTGTATGTTTCATGAGAAGCCTTGTGGTATGTTATCCCTTTCCTCCAAACCTCTTCTAGAATTACTGTTTCAGAAAATAACATCAATTCCTGACATGCCAAGAGCTCTGCTTTATTTTTTAATCCTGACCTGACAGGCATTCAGATTCATCGCCTGTAACTGCACTAGAATCAACATATTATTGCGTATGTTTGATGAACCACAGAATTGGTTCAAGTATCGTTTCCAGTTATTTGGTTTCTAAATGTACTCTTTTGGGACCTAAACACTGTTGTCGATATTCTTTGTTCGAGCTGCTCAGCGGTTTGCAGCTTAATATTGTCAAGGGGTTTTTGTATTGCAGCAGCTGCTGAAGTTAAACCTCTGTTATGGAACGTAAGAAACTTAGAAGTGGGCCCCATATCCAGTGTCAAACTGTGGAAAACGTTCTTCTTCTCATTTCTGTGCTAGGTATAGATTAAGTACAACCATATTCCTCATAACTTATTTTCACCTGTGGACTTCTTGGTAGCTTTTTACAGTAATGACAACCCCCAAATTAATGAATTCACCATTATATCCAGAAACATATCTGCTGCGTAAAGTAGCTGACATTTATTTCTGTGTGAGTTCTTCCAGTGGTTGTTGGTTTGGTTTGTTTTTTTTTTTTTCCCTTTTATTTCTGAAGATATGCAATTAGCACAGGCTGTGTCTCTACAATACTTTTTGGTTTTTTTAGATACAAAGTAAATGCTGAGTTGTTTAGATGCTGGATTACTTTTGTACTGACTTCTGGAACCAAGCTTTTATCTGCTGTTTAATATAACCCCCTTTTTGCTTATTAAGTTATATTGTATATGTACGTGGTCCTGAAACACAGCTCCTAACACGAAGTCTAATATGTACAAAATTTTAAATCCATTGCTCTCCAGCAAAATTAGATTTCCTGTACTGTGGCAAACTTATTGGGAATTTCAGGAGGGTTTGGGAGTAATAAGGACCTAAGTTGTCGGTATTTGGTTAATTTGCATGTCTACTAATTTAATACCACTGTAGTGAGGATTTGGAGAGTGTTCTACAAGACTGAGGACTGGGAGGTTTCAGAAAAGACTGTGGTTTAGACTCCTAGAACAATTGGTCAAGATAATTTTTCCACAGGATAATGGTATTGTATGGTCTGCTTTAAAATAAATCAGCGTTGCTGCTCCTGAACTTGAATTTTCAAGGCACTTATTGAAAAAGCAATTTTTGGAGGTAGTTCTAAAGAACCTTTTTTTAAAATCTTCCCCACTCCCTCAAGATAGCACTGACTGCTGGATTGTACTGCAGTGAAATTGGAATTAGATTTGCAAGATGTATAAACGTATAGATGTAAATATATCTGATGAATGCACATGTTATAATTTGTATGTCTCAAAATGGAGCTGTCTCTAATTTCAATATTTAATTGATGAAATAATGTCAAGCATATATCTTTCAACAGCACTTGTGTTGAAAACAATTACATCGCAGCAATCGCTGGAGGAGGGAACATGTATTTAAGCTTGAAACTGTGTGGTTGATGTGAGCAGGAACTGCTTGAATGTTGACATGCTGGTATGTAAAACTGAGGTTTGAAAAATCTCTGGTCTTGTTGAGATCTCCTTTTAATGAGTACTGGATCAAAACCACTTCTAGATGAAGGGCCCAGTAGGTTAGGCATTCAGAAACAGCTCATAAGCCTCCAGTTCTGCACATAAGTGCTGATGCCATTGAGAAGCTGGGTTTCCCCAAATCAAAGGGGAGATTTCCTGAAGATTATTAATATTTTAAGGTAATTAAAATTTCAGTTTTCTGCATGCTCACCCATCATTTCTTTCTTTCCTCCCCCATCTGAGAGCAACATGAATCCTGTCAAATCCCCTGTAAATTCTGCTCTGCAGAAGCAAACACTACAGGTCCTGACCTCTGTTTGTTCAGACTCCTGGGTTTGTCCTCTTCTAACCATATATTTGAACAGAGCTCTTAGGTAAACTGTGCTGTCCTCTTCCCCCCTCCCCCAACTGCTGGCCCTGGCATTCTCCCAACATCCGCTTCCTCCAGTCCTGCTCTCATGTAGCACGGTATCTCTAGCGGAAATCCTGTGACCAGCCCGACTTCCTTTTGCTACAGATTTATCTCTTTTTTTTTTTTCTTTTTTTTTTTTTTTTTTCCCAGCTCTGCCATCTTTGTCACTGAACAGCTTTACACTCAAACATAATCAGATCCCCTACTTGCCATCTCACTTGGCTCTCCTCTGCTTTTGGATGCCTGCTGAAGTCTTTGGCTACTCCCTCCCATCCTTCTCCGTGTGTGATCTCACTGATTTCTTAAAAATAATAAAATAATAGCATAATAACATATAGCGTGACCTTTCCCCTCCTTTGGTTTGCCTTTCCTTCTTCAGTTTTATTCTGTCACAGATTCAGGAAGGGTCTTATCTCTTCTTCTGCTTGTTCCAGTCTTTCAGTTCTCTTCTCTTGCATGTCTTGCATAATTCTTTACCTTTCTCAATCTCCGTTCCCACCTTATTTTTAACAAAAGGTTTTCAGTCCCTCTCATCTTTAAGAATACAAAAAAAAATATTGATTCCTCTTTCCTTGAGCCACATTACTGTCTACCAGCAGCACACTGCGTGTGCATGTGGGGTACCTCTCCTTCAAAGACATGAGAGACCTTCTCCAATCCAGATTTAACCTGCAACATTAAAGTGAAGTGAAAGTCTTGACCTGCTGTTGATTCAATTCAACCTTGTCCCGCCTTCAGTACCATTAATTACTTGGCTATATACTCACCTCATTCATCTCCTGTCTTGCCATATACACTTTCAGTGTTTCCTATGGTGGCTTTTCCTCATCTTTTTGCCACCTCTTTCTCATTTTCACCAGCTTTCTGCCCTTTTTCCTCTTGGTATATTCACTTTTATTTTAGTTCCAAACACAAACTCAGCTACTATCTTTATAATTCTACCTATTTACATCTTTAAAAACTTTTTTTTTGGTCCCAAATCAACATGCTGGCTTTTGTCTTGCACTGTTCCAAGCTCATTGACTGAAATGGGGAAATAAGAGTATCCTCTATTTCTCTCTGCCATCTTCTTCTTTGACCTCATGGTGCAATCAGTAGTCTTTCTGCTTGCCCTCAGGCTTGTAAACTTGGTATCCTCTTTTCCTTGTTCTCCTTATCAGATACTTACCAGATTTCTTTATCCTTACCAGATACGCTTTGAGATCTGCAAGTATTTTCCAGTTACTGTATATATTCTCATTCTTGTCTTTCTACACAGCTAAAGCTATTGTCTTTGTGCATAACCAATATCTTAATTATGGAATCGTGCTTTTCTCAGGCCTTGAAAAAAATAGGTTTGGCACACCAGTATTTACCCAGAATACTTCTGTAAAGATTTTTTTTCTAACTTGCTGCTCACTTTCTTAGCTACACGCTGCTGGTTGCCAATTCTGTTTCTTTCCATTCCTTTCAGAGATTACACTCCTCTGTTACCACTTGCTAATCAGAAGGTCATCACCTGCCATAATACTGTTTTTGCCCTTCCTGCATAGATTCTCAGACAAGCACTCCAGTGCTTTTGCTTTGTGTTGAAGAGAAGCTCTCTGAATATCCTCAGACTTACCTTGTTACCATTCTTCAGATTAATCCCTAAACTTGGCTTTAGTGTGAGACGTGTTTTTTGTTTTTTTTTTTTTTTTTGTTTTTTTTTTTTTTGTTTTTTTTTTTTTGTTTTTTTTTTGTTTTTTGTTTTTTGTTTTTTGTTTGTTTTTGTTTGTTTTTTTTTTTTAATATTAAAAATCAGGGAAACACGTTGCTATTTGATTTGTCTGCTGCTGAGGTGGTAGTCAATATTGCCTCATTTCTTCCTTGAGTCTTCCTGGTTCTCAGTATCCATCTATTTATAATGCTTGATCTTCTGGTAGCTGAAAAACTAATACTAATGGTATTTATCTGCCATTGTAATTATTTTTGCCCTATCTCAGAAGACTGATTTTGCACTTCTTCCGAAACAGTCATGCTTGGAGTCACATAGGAAGAATATATTCTCTTCAGGACAGTGTAGTCCTCTTTATATTTGCCATAGCAAAAAATAATTGCAATCTTAACATGACATTATAGAGGATGACTTGACATGCAGTGCTCAAACAAACTCTTTCCCCAGAACTTCCAGTCTAAGCAGGCTCTGTTCTACATCAGCTTCGAAGTTGCTGATGCTCTGTACCCTGGGGACAAGCCTTATACAGATGCTTCAACCTTACCTACCATCAGCAAGTCTTTAAAATACTGTGGAGAGGGACAGGACTTGAAAGACAAAGAGACTTTTAGGATACATGGTGTCCCAAAAAGCAGAGTAAATAATGAAGTGCTTCTCATTTTGCCATCTGCAGTGAATGATGAAGCATAATAGAAAAGTCTAAAAAATATGGTCTTTTTGTTCTCTTTCCTTCATACGTATAAATTGGCAAAGAATTTTTTTTTCTTTTAAAGCAGCATATCTGGTTTAATTTATTAAATGTAATTTTCCTCTCTTTCTAGTCCAGCTGAGAAAAGGTGGAATTACATTTGTGAAATTTGATACCAGCATCAATTCCAGCATTTGTTATTAGATGTACAATGACTTGCACATGCAAGTATCTTGGTATCTACCAATTACAGGGCTAGCAAGGTCAGATTTAGTTGCCAGAAATGTTACAGTGACCTCAAGGCTGTTCTGTAGCTGTATGCAGGCAAGAGTCTATTTTAGTTAGTTATTTTTCACATCTGAGCTATTTCCTGCCACCAAAGTCTTTCCCTAAATATTGAAGCATGTCAGATGCAGGTTAGAGATGTATAAACAACTGAGAAAAACTGATAAAGAATGATGATTGTTTGGGTATGGTCAGGCAGTAATAGCATGACCAAAACCTTTAGACCTAGTTATAGATAACAAAATTGCTCTTTATATTAAACCAGAAGAGCACATACCAATTCCCATTTATGCAGAAAAAACCATATTTTCCAGATATATATAGCTCTGTTACTTGTAAATATTCAGGCCTTGATAATGTCATAGGTAGGGGCAAGGTGAGGGGAGAAAAAAAGCTGGTAATCCCGAGGGGGAGATTTTTAGAGTTTAATATTTCAGCTCCTTAGGCTGGAGTACGAATAAGGCCTGATGACCAGAGATGGTACACGGAAGATAATATGTACCAGTATGTTGTTTAAAATAAATCAGAGAAGTCAAAGACATACCTCATTATATTAGTGTGTTTTTTGAAAAATACTGAATTTCCAAATAAGAAATCTTCAGAAGTAAAGGTGTGTACCTCATTATATTAGTGTGTTTTTTGAAAAATACTGAATTTCCAAATAAGAAATCTTCAGAAGTAAAGGTGTGATCAGTAGTGTCATTAATAATCCAAATGTTAGTTTTGAAAAAAAGGTATAAACCCAACAAAGGTATAAATTATAGGGATAAAACTAGATAGCTATGGAGAAAGATTTGAGACAATACAAACCCAAGTGCAGATGGTTTTGTGAGTATTGTCATACTTAACTTGAGCTGAACAATTTTAGCTGTTACTCAATATGTTTTTTGTGTTAGAAAGTTGCTTACCAATTCACTGCTGTGTGCTGTGTGGTTCAAATGTATTAAAATTACTTTGGAATTTTAGATTAATTTCTGTTAGTGATTTAACCACTTTTCCCTTCTTAATACTGTTAAGTGTTTTCAGACTTTCTGAGAAAGTCTTGTGTCTGCTTTGAGTTCAGCAGTCTTCTTTCAGATGGTTCTTTGCAGGTGCAAGTGCCCTGATTATAAATCAGTTCAGTTGCTCTAGAGAAACAAACCATCTTTCTCTTCTTTCTCCTCTGAGTCTTTGCCTGCCACTTTTATACCAATTTCATGCAGAGGAAGTGAGGTGATCCCTTATTTCCCATGAATGTAAACAGATCCCCAATCAACATTTATCATCTCCCTTCAAACGTAACTTCAGTCTGTCCAAAACTTTGCTGTGTCATAGTAAGAAGAGGTGCTACAAAATCTTAATGTTGGTTTGACTTGTTCTTATTTTCCAGCAAAGGTATTTCTAAGAAGACTAATCTGTCTTACTTGGAAGAGGTTAGAAAAGAGTATTTTTATACATTTATAGTTGAAACTCCTCCTCAAGCAAGTCCAAAGATCAAAGAAAAACAAAAAAGAAAATCCTAAACATGAAGAAGTAAGAGCATGTGTTATCTCTTCCTCTCTCATGTGAAGGAGAAAAAGAGTTCTCAGAATTGGATCTGGATAGATCTAAGGAAGAAATTCAGGAAGGATTATTCCCCTAGGGTATACATGTTTGTTTTTAAAAACAATGATTGAGTTATTTTAATACCCTGGATGTTCATCCTCATGTACAGCACAGGAAAAAAAGAATAAACAAAGGAGAAAATATTTTCCACTCAGCAGCATAAAAAAAAAAAAATCTTGTATCCCTTTCTATGCAGATCTGGAAAACCTTGTCTGAGTAGAATAGGAAGACAGTAATAATAGAAAAATCCAGACTTTGAGTGTTGCTTTAACCTCTTCAGTTAACCATGATACAACCTAAAAGTAAATTCTTTCCCAGAGATTCAACTAGCAGATAGTTGTGCCTGCAAAGATATTACTATATCTAAGCAACAGTTTCCATATCCTCTTTGATGATAATTTTGCACTCAACAGAAGATCTCAAGCAAAGCAATTTCCCTTCTTGTGGAAGGGAAACTTGGACATGTATTTTTATTTTATTTTCTCTTTTCTCATGACTCCCTGTGCACAGCTGCAGTAGTCAGTGCAGGCAGTTCTGTGTTCTTGGAGGTCAAAGGGACCTTGGTATTTAGAAAATCATCCTATTTTAAGTAGTGCCAAGCCTGACATGTTGAGGTCAGCAAGAGAATCTGAAGCAGAACTGTTTTGTACAGTTTCTAAATACTCAGAAAGCTGTGAACTAAAGAGTATGTGCAAATTGAGCTTTATGTTCCCTTTTTTTCCTAAATTGTGAAAGAATGGACAAATAACCTTTTTCTAGTGAACAAAGAAAAAAGATGCAATACATTCTATGCTTTCTATTAAGCTTTAGAGGTGGGCACATGAGTAAGATGATGTAAGGAAGTTGTGTGCTTCCCTGCCCCTTTATGAACATCCAACAACGTGCACAGGTTAAGGCTTGCCATGTCTGAAAACTAAGTAGTCAAGTGAAAGACAGTATCAGCAGTCTAATATTAAAGTATGGTTCATTGAATAAACTACATGATAGATCTCAGGTGATACATTATCAATGTATTTCAGATGAGACATTCTCAGATTTTCTTACTTCTGGGGCCATTTCTAGATGTCTCTTCATCTGCAAAGGCACGACCTGCCCTAGTAATAACAAAACTCTAAGTCTTCTCTTGCTACATTGGAAAGGGGAATAAACTTCTATTTATTCCTCTAATTATTGTTCTACAACAGAATAAAGCAACAATAAAGTCACGTTTCAGTTATGTTGGCAGGACTGAAGTATACTTCTCAGTTGTTAATGAGGCAGCAGTTAACCTGACTGTAGGGCACAAATTAAAATCTGTACACACTGGTGTACATATATGTGTAAAAGCTTGTATTTATGAAGGGTTTTGGAGCAAAGAGATGGGGATATCAAATAGACTAGTTTATATAAATATTCAGATATAAATTAAACATGGTGTGTAGTTTAACTGTGCTAGTTATACAAGAGTGAAGTAGAGCTCGTCTACTTCAGAGAGGTCATGTTGTTTCTTTTACAATTGGTTCATGGTGAGGTACATCTGTGTTGAATAACTGTTGATTCACGTCCCTTCTGGGGTGCCTGGATTATACAAAAATCTATAATCTGTGAAGGTATTCCTGGCATTACCAGTGACACAATAGTTTCCAGTTTCAAAATCAAGTCTCTTCAGTGTGACTGATTCCCTTTGTAATGCATGATCAGACTTTTAAGAATTAACATATTTCCTATATTACAGAACCGGTATTTGTCAGACAATACAGAACAAGGAATACAAACTATGATTGCATTTCTAACATTTAATCAAAGAATGAGGAAATAAATCCCAACAGTAAAAAAAGGCAGTGAAAGTCATCACTGGTCTTTCCAAGTAGTCTGGGTATAACAGATTCATTAAATTCTTCATATGGCAAACTAGTAAATGTTAAAAGCCATAAAGGAGGGTACTCAACTGTTGCTGTGTGTTGTTTTCAGTTCTTGTGTGTGTTAATGAACTCCTTTTCTGTCATTAAACCACTGGTGAGAGACACATCAGTCAGACACATCAGTCACTTGCATCATGATATTATGTATATTCTGCATGATCATTATGCATAATTTTTAATAGTCTTTCAGGTTTTTTTCTAATGTCCCCAGCATATTAGCAAAATGTAGAAATTTTACAAAAATTGTTGTTTGTTTAACAGAGGAGGTAAACATGCCTGTGTTGCTACATACAGGCAAACCAGTTTACTCCTTGTTTATGACAGGTTATCATACAGCATTAAACCATTCAGTACACAGAAGACAGAGGTAGAGGGAGGACTTTCAATTATTTCTTTTTATTCCTTCCCTTCCAATTCCAAAATAATGGATAATCTTGTAGTTAAATGTGTGTGTGTATATCTATATCTATATCTATATCTATATCTATATCTATATCTATATCTATATCTATATCTATATCTATATCTATATCTATATCTATATCTATATCTATATCTATATCTATATCTATATAGATATAGATATATAGATATATAGATATCCACAAAGGTGTAAAGTGGTGAAGACTGAGGAAAATGCTCAATTTTGAGGGAATTTGAAGATAATTTAATTTCTCTGCCTCAAGTTCCTGACCTGTAAGATGGGCATAATTGTCCTTTTCTTAGACCTTGTCTCTATTTAAACTGTAAATTATTTGTGGTAAGTATTGTCTGGGTTTGTTAGTACGATGTCTCCCATAATCAGGTTTTGATTTGCCTGGGTCCTTTTTATTAAACTGTGAATAATTAGTAATAATAGGCATGGGTTCTCATTGCAAAGAAAAAAAGCCTTCAGGCAGGCTGAAATTTATTAGCCCCTGTAGGCAGATTTCCAGAGTATACAGGTTTTTGGCCATATTTTCAGATGTGATGTGCATTTCTGTGCAAGTGAAAAGTGAGAATTGGCAGTCATATAGTTCAAGCAATGCTTATTTTATTCAAGTTTTGCTTATTTCTTTACACAGGCATTGTTAGCTGGTGGATTTAAAGCCAGTAGTTTTCAGATTTTCATCCCCAGATGAAGGAAACTAAATATGCTGCATAATCAGACATAAATCAAGCAAAGGTACTGGTTTACCAACAGAAAGCTGAAGTCTGTGCAATCTTGTCTAAATTATTGTAATAATGCAGGACTTCAGTTAGGTAGAATTAAAGTGGGTGACTAGCACAAAATTTTTGGTACGCTTTTTAGCACATTAAAGAACTTCAGAACAGTTAGGTGGAGAGCCAACATTATTCTCAATATTAAATAGTGAACTGAAGTTAATTTGAGATGGAATGGCTGAGCCACCAATTTAATAATAATTGCAGTATAATTAAATTCAACATCCTAGGGGGAGATATAGAACCAAATGGCAACACAGAAGGAGACTAAGCTTTAGAGGAAGTGATTTCAATAAAATGAGCTAGTTAGTCAGAGAGACCCTGAGGTTAAATGTTAAAAAGTAAAAGAAACTCGAGACATGGTCTGGATGTTACTTAAGAGAACAAGCAGTTTCTTAGAAGTCTGTATGCTATTGAATAGAAAGGGGAGGTAAGATGGGATACTTAACCAGTAAAGTGTAAAATCATCTTCAAACAAAGACATATGGAAATTTTCATGAGGTAAATTGTACGTAATGTAAATTTCAGCATGCAGTGTTCAAGGGAAAATTAGCAGGATGAGAATGGATTTTCAAGATTCTGTGGTCAAAAGTAGAAAATCAATTCTTTAAGTTTATTTAAGACAACCTACAAAATAATCAGAGGGTTGGGAAAGCTAAACTGAGAAATGTCTCATTGTTTAAAAATTAGCACTAAACCATAAAATACTTAATTCTCATCACTATAACAATGGAGAAGAGGGTCTGGACTGTCAGGTAGTTCAGTGTGGAACTCTGTGCAGGGCATTAATCTGTAACTGTGATCCAAAGCACTAATTAAGGTAAAATTAAAATCAGAAGGGAAGATTAAAGGGGTCAGTCTGACTTTCTGGCTTTCTGAGACTATGAAGTGTCACCCATATCTCTGTCAAGTCAAAAACTAGCTTCTGAAAAGGGGAGGCTGTGTTACTTCATCATGTCCAACCAGTCCTACTTCAGTGGAAAGGGAAGAATAAAACTCATAAGATGAACTTTAGTTTGTAATTGCTCCTGGACTCTGAAAGGCAACCAAAAGAAGCTGTTGAGGATGATATTTTATTATGATGGGTGCCACTGTGCAGGGTTACAGCTGTTGCAAGCACATTGAGTACAATGCAAGCAACCCAGTTCTCCCTAGGACAATAAAAAGAAAGAAGCAGAGAAAATCGGGCTCCAGCGCACACAAGATGATTTTTTTTCTCAGAGTGGATAAGATCATAACTTTAAAAAAAGCCATGGTCCCACCTTAACAACTGCTAGCCCATAGTAAGCCTATGACCTCTCTTTTTGAGTGATTTCAGAGTTTAATAATCCTGACTTCTAGGAAGTAGCATTTATTGTTGAATACTTCTCAGTTTTAAAAAATATGACTTTAACATCCAGCTGTTGGATCTTGTTACACTCCAGTAAGACTGGTGAGCCCCTTATGATCAAAGATTTTAATGTATGTTAGTGCCTATATCCACAGAATTTTAATTCTGTTATAAGGTGGATGTTCGATATCATAAATATTTGGTTCATAACTTCTGTTGTTCAGCAACTCAGTCACTCTTTGTAGTCATCCTTGGGAAATTCTAGTGTTTCCAGATGAGTGCAGTATTCTAATTGCAGACATACTGCTGTTTGGTTTGCACATTTGTCGCTAAAATTTGTAATCCTTCTTAGTATATAAAGAAATCTATATTAATATAATTACTGCATAAATGAATATATACACTTTTTAAATAAAAGTTTGTTTGACAAAACATGCCATCTATGAAAAACACTACTTAATTATTCACATGATGTATAAATCCAGAGCTCAAACTAACCAGCTTTATGACACAAGCATTTTGTATTCAACCTTCTCATGTTGTTTGCAGTGCTGCTGACTTTTGATGGCTTATTTTGGTATCAGCTCATAGTATTTGTGAAACTGGGATTTAAGGAAGTTTGCTCCTTAGCTATCCAAAAAATGTTCCTCAGTTTGAAATTATTTATGACAACACAGGAAAATAAGCTTGTGTGAGACTTGCATAATAAACAGAGTGGTAAACAGCATGGAAAATTTTATAACCTCATTATGAAGAATGAGTGTTATGGCCTCATCTGCCTTCTGTGCAATAATGATCACCTCAGCTGAAAAAAAAAGACACTTATGCATGAATAGCAAGAAAGATGACAAGAGTGGTAAAGAACATAGAAACTGAATACATGATATTGAAGATATTAGAGCTAATTACACAGGTGGTTTTATTTCTCTTCTCAACTCACCCTTTCTCCAAAACTGTCCTATTCCTCTATTTTGGTTTAGAGAACCAATAGACTACATCACTTGCAGAAGTAAGAACTATGTGAAACGCTGTTATTTTTGTAATAACTAGAATTAAACTTTTGAAAAAATTGAAATTAAGCGATTAAAATTATTCTTGGTCACTAGAGTGTTTTCACCTACTCAGTAGTTAATGATAGGAAGACAATCAGTCTTTTGGGTTCAAAGGGTATAAATTTGTGGGCGTAGAGGTGGGACGAGCCTGACGTTGGTCATAAATTATAATCAGTGGATTTGAATGAGAGAGGCTGCAGTTTTATAGGAGTGGAGTAATGCAAGAATCAATGTTTATTGATTAAAATGGATGATTTTCAGGGCTATTCACAACAAAAGAGGTACTGAATAACATTAAGAATGGTGAAGGCAGAACTGATTAAAGGAAAAAAATTCCTCACCCTGTATGTTTAGGCTGTAGGACGCTCTGCCATTTAAAGTGTGAAAGTCAAGAGTGCATGATGTCAGAAGGGGTTTGACATTTTGGGGGATAATAGCAACATCCACAATGAGTGGTATAAAAATATTATAAAGTTATATTTAAATGTATTTCAGAGATGAGGCAAACATATAATATTAGAAAACCAGAATCAAGTACAATGCCGTAATCAACTTACCTCAACTCTGCTTTCAGAGTTTTCTGCTGACTTTCAAGTTTTTTGTCCCTTGTAGAGATAGGGTATGGTTCTAGAGGGGTCTTACATATGTTCTGTTTCCACAGCAGTATTGTTAGGCAGCAAAAGGCTAACATATGGCTAAATACTGTTTTTTAACAATCAATCACAGTGTTGTAAGCTTTTTGTCCTACAGTCTCTGTGTTGAAGGATTCTCTGTGTCTTGGTCCAGCTTCTGAAATGGCACTGTTCAATTATAAGTGATGAAAATGTAATTTTAACCATATGGATCTCCTCTCCTCCTGCTTTCTGTCTTTTACAAAGATTTATTTCTCCTTTTCCTTATTCTTCCTATTTGCTGCTTGACCTTCTGTCATGGCTATATTTTCTGTCATTTCTTTATCTCCAGTCAGCTGCATCTCTCCTCGGTCATCGTCCCATATCTTACCATCATTGTATTTCTCAGATGCGTATCAGGCATCTGATACTTGACAAAATCTTTTTGGAATTTCAGCCACATATCTAAGACATTGTAAGTACTTTGCTGCTTGCTTTTTTTTTTTCACAATGAGGAAGGGTTTTTTTTAAAAGGTCTTGGAATATGGCACTAAAAAAAATTGATGCACTGGAGGGCACGTATGGTTTGTACTTCCATGATTAAACTTCAAATTTTCAGAAAAGCTGAATCTACTCAACAGGAATTCTGTTAACTTTATCTAAAATCAGTTATACATTACATTGTATACTGTGGAAGCAGGACTTATTTTAAGATGTGGTGTAACTCCAGTTGTTTTATAATAGTTAAGTTTGTTGGGTTATGATCATTATAGTTTAATTGTGTGGAAAAGTACTGTTTTCAAACTCTCACTCTTGTAGGTTTGAATTACCAGAGATTTTTTTATAGTACAGTAAGCTCTCAATCTTCTCTTTCATTTAAAATAGAGGTAGAATATAATTAAATAACTTTAAAAATATGTATATTGAAGTATTAAATAACAAATATGGATTTCAACATCAGATTCAAATAATATATTTGGTTTAAGAATACTTCTGTTATTGGCATCTTAATTCACAAACATTTTAGGCTTATTTGCTAGTAATATAAAGTTTCTGTTGATGATAATTATCAGTACAATTTTACTGACGCAACCTTTAAAGGAAAATATTGTTTAATTACATGCTAGCATTCCCCACCATTGCTGTCAATTTAGATTACTTTTACTATGGAAATAGTTTTTAAAAGTGAATAAATAATTCATTCTGAAAAAAACATCATGATGGAAGAATATGCCTTTTTAATTTCAAGATACACATTGTCATTTATTTTGATCTTTTTTTCTGTGCTATTAAATTTTATTTCATTAAAATATTTCATGGTCGTGCCATATCAAATCCTAGTAAAATTTCAAAATCCTGAAAGATTATTTTTGACCTTTTCTAATAAGTAACATCCAACCTACCTATTATATCACATTTTATAACACACATAAGTGACATCTGTCTGTGAATTATGTAGAGAAATATGGAAATCAAATACAAAGGTTCTGCAATGAAGGAATAAAAGTTACTGTGGTGTTAATTTCTATTGTGACGGATTTACACTAGATAAGCAATATAAATAGTTTTGTTCACATCCTGAACAAGCCTTTTTAAAGCAAGTTTCTCAAGAATTGTAATTGAGAAGATGCTTTCTCTTGAAAATACTGAAAAACATTGTGTTCCCTGGCCTGCATATGATATTCACAGTAAGTAATAGTCAAGAGTGGAGCAAAGGATATTTCTGAAGTCTCTGTTAATGGCAGCAGCATGTGTTCTGCCAACATAACAAGACAACAAAGGTTGTCTTTTCCTTACTCCTTCAAGAGAAGAAAAAGCCAGTATTTATTAGAGTTTCAACATAGTAAGTGTGAATGCAAATGTTAGCTTGACATCTGACACTGATACTGTCCGTAACACGCGTACGGGAGGCACATTTCCCTTCTTTCATAAACAAGACCTGTGGTACAGCTGTTAAAAACTTTCTTCCTTACAGCTTTCTTGTATATGCCCTCATGATAAGATCCAAGGTTTTTTTTGATTATTTATATTTAATACAGAACCAACTTTGATTTGGGGTTATGTTTTCCAGAAAGCATTCTAAGCAGTTACTCCATATAGTACATTTGTTATGGGAAATAATTACACAGTGAGCTAGATTTTGAATATTAATGTTACAGAGTTTTTCAAAAAAATGAGAATGGTTTTGACTTTGTAGGCTAGCAGAGTAATTAATTGGATTTTGATGGTGAAGGAGGAGGTTAATTTTCTGCAATCTCTATATGCAGTCTTTGATAGTGGTGGTGGCTTAGCCTGTTAAATTAATGGTTGGTGGGCTTGAGTATGATCAGAGTTTAAGTCTGCCTGTGTACACACAATGGGATATTCTCTGTGGAAAGCCTAAATGAAGGGAAGGCATGGAAGGGTTCTGATGCCATAGTACAGCCATCTCATTTTAGCTTAAGATTAATTTTTAATGCCTAGTTTAGAAAAACAAATTTGTAGTTTTACTGTGATGCAAATTTTCATTTAACACCTTCACTGATAAGTTGCTTGTGCCAACAGTTGATATCAAAACTTACCTTTTATAAAGATAAAATACAGTATTTTCTGATCAAAGACATTCCTTGGCATACTTATTCATATGCAGCCAATCACCAGATTTTTCTTCGCTGTCCAGAGAAGTGTCTGGTCATCATGTTTTCACATGAAAATTTTCGTATTTTAAGATATTTTGCATTTGGACTATTGTATTTTATTTAATACTTGCAGCTTGCTTGGGAAGAAAAAGAAATAGTGAGATTTCTAGTCAGGGGAAAGACTTTTAAAAATTTTTCTTTAAGGCAGCAATCATGTGCAGACCCTTTGGGTAATTACTGTGACATATTTAAAATAACTGCAGACATTGTCTTCAAGAGTAAGTTTCTTTGAGAACAGAGGTGAGGTGGTGCGGTGTGAGTGAAGAAGAGAAAGAAAATATGCTTGTTCACAGCTGTTTGCGTCATTTATGGGAAATTTTACTTTAGTACAAGCTTGAGTAAGTTAGGTCACCAGGATTTTATGTCAGGGATTTTTTCTGTTATTAGTTATTTACACATGGTACAGTCAGATTCCACCTCCCTCCAACAAAAGTAGGCAGAATTTTGCATTTTGTGTCTTATATTTGACAAAGAAGTAACACTTTTAAAAACTAGTTTATTTTATGTTAATATGTAAAATCCTCAATTAATTTATTATTGTGATTTCCAGCATTAGCTGTAATTTAAAAAAAAAATCTTAGATTTATATTGAAATTGAAGGACATTCTCTGGATTTTTGAACCTCACAGTTCTTAAGTGACTCCTTTTTTCTGAAATTGAATTTTCCACTTTTCTATACAGTTACTACATGCCTAGAAAACCATTTGTTCTAAAATACCTTCCACTGACCTGTACACAAGCGGCCACGATAAAATGACCTGCTGCCGTCTCTTTAGCATTGTGGATGAAATGTGACGTCAAGATAAATGCTTGTCTATTGTTGAATATGATTTTCCTTCCCCCTCCCCGTTTTCTTCAAGTACCATTTGTTCTCTTGGGTCCTTGCAACTGAGCAGAGGTTTTCTGGGAAAAAAATAATAAGCTCTGCTATGTACAGGTCTGCTGCAGTTACACTGGGTCATGAGAATAAGCAAGTATTTTTGCTGTAGTTAAGTTTCAAGTGTGTTTGGTCACTCAGTGTGGTTTGTGTTTCATTGGATGCTACTTCAGGAGGCATCAGCCAGCTTTTGCACATTTGTCGTTCGTGGGCTGTTTGCCAGGGCAGTGGACAGATCGTGTGATCCATGCCTCTGCGTGCCTTAATGCAATTAACATGTTGTGTGCCTTTATCAATTGAATATACGCAGCTACAGATCTGAACAATATATATGTGACTGTACATGTTTATTAGATCACAATTGCTCAAAATTAAGTAGGGGAAGATTTATATGTGTTATGTAAATACAGAGCTGTAATAACACCTGCTTCAACAATGAACCCAGGAGATTGGGATCGTCTAATTTTTCATCTAAACATACTTGCATTGTGAGCTCAGTTTACAGTTTTACAAAAGATAGTATGATAAAAAGGGTTGCATTTGGGGCTGGGACTTCTGGGATTCCCTGTCTCCACCTTGTATTGCTGTTGTTCTGCCCTGTGAACTTTTTTCTCCAAACTTGCTGTGTCTTTTTTGTGCTCCTGTAAGATGGGGGAAGTGGATATTACTACCTCTAAAGGCATTTGAAATTTCTTACTGGTCTTAAATATTAAAGAATATAAATTATTAGCATTACATATAAGCATTGAAAGAAACAATATAATTTGAGAACTAACTTGCAAGAAAAACTGCTTGGGTTTATATTCAAAAAAGACTGTACCTTGTTTGTCTCAGTCTTTCATTTCTTTTTCCCTGTTGTGCACTACTGGAACCAGGATTTGACATTAATGTTTTGGGGCAGCTTTTCATCCAGGGTAACTTAGTGTAGCATGATCAAAGTCAAAAGAAGTAGAATAATATTTACAGTTCTGTTTGCTAGGAATTTATTTGGAGTTATTTTGGTCATAAGGGCCGATGACCATATTGCACAAGACTGTTACAAAATAGTGTACTATGTGAACACAGACATGAGCACCTGTAACATTTTTTACATCATTTTATATATGAAGGAGATAGAATTGGTAATTTTACACTTTACCCCAAAAGTGTGGGAGCTGGAACAAACCTTTCTATTGGCATGATTTTATTTCTTTTCATTCTAACTGATGATTTTATAATATGATTTGTGTGAATCTATTGTCAACACCCTCTCCTTCCCCCAAAACCAGAAAAAATGCTACATGTGGAAGAATGTCATGTTAATTTTTGTTTAATTTTATACAGATGTTTTGCTTCAAAAGATGTCAAAGTAAAAAGAACATACTCCATCTGAAAATGCCCCATCTTAAATTGGTTCCACCAGTACATAAATGGTTGTACATCATTAAAATAGTCATGGTTAACAAATGGCCGTAGAAGCCTGATTAGATCTCCACCACCAATTAATGGTCAAAGCTTTTCCCACTGTTGCAGTTGTCATACTAGTGTTTCTCTAATTCTGTTCCAGCTCAAATTAATTTTATTTAGACTGAGTAGATCTTGCAGACCAGTGTTTTCCTATGCTTACCAAAATTACTTAAAATTTCAGATTTATGTTTGCTTTCATGATATCATAATCATTCTTTATTAATATATATTCATCTTGCTATAGATTAATAACTTTGATTTAAAAAAAAAATAGATACTATTAATTTGTAGGTGTGCTATTAATCTTCTACTTTACACTTGTTAAATTTAATCCCTTTGAGGGTCATCCTATCCATCTGTTTCTTTACAGTGACACTCTGATCCTTTTCTTCACTACTGAGACCTTTCAACTTCATGCATTTACCAAATTTTATTGGTACACTCCTACTACAACATGATGTCCATAAATGCATTATGAGCCTGTGTATTCACAGAGACGAGCTCTAGACTGTATTCATGCACATGTGCACTGTAAACCACAATGCAAATTGTTCTGCTGATTTTCCTGTTTATGTTTCCTCATATGCAGACAGTGCTTTCTGTAGTGGTAAATAATACGTCACTTCCTACTTCTGTGCTGTGTCTCCTGGCTTCCAATTTCCCTGTGTTTTCAAGTGTTCAGTAAAGAGTTTGCATAGGCCGTCTATTAATTGAGCTAACAGGGGCTCAACCTCCTTAGTTCACAGGAAAGATTGGGTAGGAAGAGTTTTGACAATTATTTAACTGGTTTTTTTTTTTTAGTTACTTGCAAAATGACTTACTGAGTTATAACTTAAAATTCTGTGAGTAGAGAAAATATTTAGTACTTTCCAAAGCTGAAAGAAGGGTTTTGTGAAGATAATTCTGACAGAGGCAGTGCTTGGGGCTTTGTCTCAACAGATTCACTAAATCATGGTGGCTTACTGCTACTCTTCTGATTTGGGGAGAGAGGCATCGCTGGCCTGTGTGACAATGATACAATGAAGGGCATCTGACAGCTGATTGCACTGAAACTCCTGTTAGACTGTGAATTTTTCTTTCTATAAAGTTGCTCACATCCTCCTTGAAAAGTCTTAGTTATAACAGAGACTGGCTCCTTAGTATCTCAGTAAATTATATACTTCAAGCATGAGTTGTTTATTTTATTAGTAAAATAATTAATTTCATATGCTAGGGGAACCTGAATAGTATGTCTTTACTAATCTATGTATTTAGATCTGTTGCCAGAAAAAAGGTTTATTATTGTGAATTTCAGTTTTAATGCCATTTTGCCAAATATTTACATATACAAACAAAATAAAGGTGCCATAAGCAATTCATTTATTTCTTAGTTTTACTAAAATGGTAACATTTGCAGATTCTGACATCTGTCCATCTACATATTTATGTTGAACTCTAATATGTTTTATAATCTCTACCTACAAGATTTTCACTCAAGGTAGATTTTTGCACAAAATCAGGAGATGAAGTTTTGGCCAGGCTGACATCAAAACTTTCACTTACTTTCCATGAAGCCAGAATTTGCAACGATTTTGTACTGATTTCTTACAGTCCTATTCCTATGTAATAAAGTCCTTAAACAAATCTAGTAAGACAGGGTTTTGGAGCTCTTTCTTTATGATAAATTTTCATGTCGAAGTCATTTAATCAGTTCCTTTCATTTAATGATTTAAAAACTAAAAAACCATAAACGTGCCTTTGAAGATGATAAAAAGAAAATTCCACTTAATGCTTGCAGATTGTGGGAGGTGTAATGGCTAGTGAGATCCCAGTGTCAGATCAGCTGCACTGACAATAGTTGTTGAGGAACGGCTGCCAAAATTAACATATGGTAGACAAGAGGAATCATTACAGAATATTAAAGCTTCTTGGGAGCATAACCATTGGAGATTTTTGTGTGCACTTGTTTTTTTTGGATAGTTTTGTTTCTAACTTATACAACTTCTACATAGTTCAGATATGTTTTTTTCTGCACACAATAACCACTAATTTTGTTTCTTTAGGTTTTGTAAATGGAAGTAAGATACTTTGGTTCAACAGTTTCCTTAAGAAATCATATTTGTTAATTATTTAGTTTGTAGCTGTAAATCTTAATAGGTGTTTTAACCTAGCTCTTTCCAGTGAAATGGGATTTTAAATTCAACTTACTATACCTTGGATGGAATCAGTGGAGTTGAAGCCTTCTATTAGTTTCATGAAAAACTTGAAATACTTGAATGGGTTTGTTATACTTTGTAGTCTGATATTGTCCCTCCCCTATGATTGCTAGTTGGTAAGTTTGGTATTTTATTCAAATACCAGTTGGGGAATGAAAAAAAAAACCAAAAAACCATAAACCAACCAAAACCAGAATGACTTTGAACATAATTTTTCTGCTTTTTTGTGGCTGAATTTGGGACTGAGATTCACAGAGCGTGGAAAACTCAGAGTTTTCAGAAAGGGCATCCCGCCCCAAAGAGCACAGGGTGCATGCCTGGGTGCCACCCACGATGCCATCAGGTAGCCAGCCGGTCAGCAGTGGTGGTGTCTGCAGCAAACTCTGCTTTTGCTGAAAGCTGCAAATATTTACATTAGTACTTCCTGCTGTCATCTGTTTATAACCACTAGCTCTCTAAATTACTCCATTTTAGTTATGGTGTTCCTTACTTGTGTTCTACAGTTACTATTCTTAGGTTCAACTCTTTTGATGTGAAAAATGTAAAATAATGCTATTATTAAAAAATGAATTATTTCAGCAACTCAGAATGGCTATTTGTAGAAATCTGAACTTCGGCAAAAGGTGACAAAAGTACTGGGATACCCTGCTTTCATTAAAGGTTCATGGTTTAAAAGAAGCAGTGATGTTCCATCTGCTTAGGTAGCACATTTTAGCAAAAAAAAAAAATCAGCATGTTGTGGATCTGTAGTATTGTAACCATAAAACTTTCTCTTGTACTCCTGTAAAACAGAGCTGTTTTACAGAATTTGGAGTAGTAGGATTTTTTAGAGTCCTTGGAAGTAGGTGTATTTTCAGAATCTTACATTTAGTTAAAAGCAAAGCTGGAGAATTTTCCCTCCAATTTAAATCTATGGAAATATTAGGGGGAACAGCAGCAACACCATCTGAACACTGCTTGTGTGAGCAAGTCAGATGTATCTGCTTCTATGCTGAATGTATTAGATCCTGCTTGATTCCCTTGCTCTGCTGTCTGTCTGGTGAAATCTGAACAATTATGTTCACTCCGAGGCCACATCAAAAAAAGGTATTTGCTGAGTTTGATATGGAATCGTCTTGTGTATCAGAACATCAAGCCCGAAGTGGTTAAAAATATCAGCAGGGTCCTGCTTGCTCATGCAATCTTGTAGCCATTCTTGAAGGGAACTATTCCTACCATATTT
The DNA here is from genome assembly GCF_003259725.1 of Athene cunicularia. Taxonomy (NCBI): domain Eukaryota; kingdom Metazoa; phylum Chordata; class Aves; order Strigiformes; family Strigidae; genus Athene; species Athene cunicularia. The sequence continues at coordinate 10,158,798 of NW_020799144.1, read as the reverse complement.
ATCTTAAAACAGAATTATAAATCTTCTAAGTAATCATTTATTTCAGAAATAAACCTAATCCTGAAAACAGCAGTTGTAAAGAGAATTGGTAAATTGGTATAGCATTGTGTGCTGGAAAATATGTCACGTTACATGTTCTATTACTTTGCACAGTTATTTACGTTATTTTCGTCATACTTAATCTCTTAGATATGTCCTTCATTTAAAAATACAGAGTTTACACATGAATCAACTCGGGATTTTTTTGAACCTCATCAGAGGTTGTAATTTTGGAATAATTCAGCAATAGACAGCACAGGTGTAATTGATTTTAACTCCAGAAGACAAGTCTCTAAGAACCATTGAAACATGCTACACGGCCATTATTATGACAATAACAAGCTTTAATTTTTTGTCACTTTAAATTTTGGCCATGTTGTACAGCAGCACTAAAAGAAAACCTCTTGTGTTTGAAAATATTCAGAAACAGTTGTTGCTCTACCAGTTTGGGAAAAAAACCACAAAGCACTAGATAAGAAGAGCTTTAGATGTTAGATTTTGTTTTAAAATTTGTTCTTTTCTTTGTTGGATGAAGGCACAAGAAGATTTAATTTCAATACTTGTGTAAAATGCAGTTTTAACTTAATGGTATAAAGTGCTTTCAAATATTTTTAGCCATTGTCACAGTCAAAAAAAAGAGAAGCTGTCTAGGAGTAGCATGAATGAATTTAACTTAATGTCTTCCCTAAATTTTGTTGTTTGTGCCTACTAGCTCTGCTGGCCTAGCTCATAAATGCCTCTTGCATGAGACTGAAAAGAAAATCTTTTGCGGCTTACATTTAAGAAATGTGTCTCTTGGTCCCTCTTCTTGGTCTCTCGACTGGTCTTCCTTTTCTATTTTATCACATGTATACTTCTCATCTGTGCTTCCCAAATCCATCCTGTTTTAACTTGCATACTTGCAGTGCTGTTCTGTACAGTCCAGTGCTCTGCCTGTCCCACAGAAATCTTTGCTTTTACTACAAACCTGAACAGTTTACAATACAAGTCTGCAGCACCAACATTTTCTACTGTTTCAGATTATTCAAAGTGAGCCTTTTCTGGATGCTAGCAGTAGCAATGTGCTAGGAAGGTGATTAATGCTCTATGAATTATTCACACCTGACAATTATTGTTAGTCTAGATGTCCCACCCCATAATTCAGTCTCTTGTTCTGTTCAGTTGGCTGTGACACATTCTGAAATTCGGTAAGCCACCGAATATTTGAACAATTTGAATTCTGCTTCAAATAGATAAAGCCCAAAGACAGTAAATATGTAAGATTGTGCAAAACTGATAAAAATGCTTTCTCTTGGACTTCAAAGATGTAAAAATTCTGAAGATGCTACAGTTCTCATGGATGGAGGTTTTAGCATGCAAAGAGATTCATGAGGGAAGTATGAAGCACATCTGCCTGGTCCCTGGAAACCACAGATGATCAGAAAATTTTAAGATACTGCTGGTATATTTTAGTGATGTTGAAGTAGAGGAGAGCCAAAAAAAAAGATGCAGTGGTTGCAGTCTAAATAATTTTAGCTGAAGTTTAAAGAAATTCTCAAAAATGGCCTGCCATTCATAAGCTAACAGCCTTGCTGTGAAACAGAAAGGAGGCTGCCATCCTTTATGTGATCTTCATGGATCCCTTGTACTTTCTCTCCCTCCCACCCCCTGCTTTCCCAGACATGGGAAACAATGTATTAATAACATACGTTGGCACTGAGACATCCAGATCGTAAGGGACATCTCAGCTCTCTGCAAAAATACCAAAGCCCTCTCTAGGTGACCTGGAATATCTTGTGATGAGGCCCAGAATCAGCAGAAGCTACAACCTAGTCGTAACAGTACTTGGGGGCAAGTCACCTGAAGGCCAGAATGCTTAAAATAGTTTGGAATAATGACTAGAATAATTAACTTTTTGAATTAGAAAAAGCTCAGAGGGACATAGTAAGAACAGATACAAAACAAGAAGTTTAAATACATCTGCCTCTTCCTCTGGCAGACCAAGAGCCAGGGGAAAGTCCTGATCTCCACTACCTTTGTTCTCCAGTGCAAATAATGATTAGTTTTGTGATTGCTTTCTCAGTCCTCTTCAGGGACTTTAGAGCTTCTGAGGTAGTGCAAGAGCATGGGGTATTTGCTGCAAGAGCATCCCTCTGCCCTCAGCTTATTTCTAAGAAAAGTACCGATTAAGGTGGTAGGTAATTCACCTGATAGGTCTACTGTATGCAGGGGGAGGTAGGAGTTCGATCTTAGTTTCTTCCAAACTGTGGACAAGCAAATGTGATATGACTGTTTTCGTTAAATACTTCATTTAGAGTGCTGAAATGAAAGCTAGGGAGGGAATGAAGGGCAACAGCAAACGCTTATGCAGGTGTATCGGCAGCTAAAGGAAGTCCTGAGAAGGTGGTCCCACTGCTGAACTGAACAGGGCTTTGGTGACAAAGGACATGGAAATGGCCAAGGTACTTAATGCCTTATTGACCTTGGTCTTTATTGGTATGACTTGCCTTCAGGAGTCTCAAGCTTCTGACACCCATGGGAAGGACTGAAGCAACAAAGACTTATCCTTGATGATAGAGGATCCAGTTAGGGAACATTAGATCAATTAGACATACAGAAGTCTCTGTGACCTGATGGGATGACCTGATGGGATGCACCCGCAAGTACAGAGTGAGCTGACCAATGTCATTGCAAACCACTCTTGCTTATCTTTGAGAGGCCATGGTGATCAGGGTAGGTTTCTGAGGACTAGAAGAAAGAAAATGCTTCCTCCTGTCTTTGGAAAGAACAGTCAGGTGGATCCAGGAAACTACAGGCCAATCAGCCTCACCTCCCGTTTCTGGGAAGGTGATGGAGTTGTGTGTGCATCTTCATTAATCATCCTGATGATGGAGTAGAGTGAACCCCGAGCAAGGTATACGAAAGCAGGAGGATTGGTTGGTAGACCAGAAAGTTTTGTTGCCTTTCAAAGGAACTTTGATAGGTTGGAGAAGTGTGCCCACAGGAACCTTGTGAAGATCAACAAAGGGAAATGCAAAGTCCTGATGGTTGAAGAGAAATAACCCCAGGGACCAGTACAGGCTGGGGACCAGTTGCCTGTGAGGCAGCTTTGCAAAAAGGACCTGGGGATCCTGACCATAATCCAGCAGTGTGCCCTTGCAGTGAAGGCAGCCAACAGCACCCAGGGGTTGAGGAAGGTTATCCTTCTCTCAGCCCTGGTGGGACACATCTAGGGTGCTGTGTCAAGTTCTGGATTTCACAGTAAAAGGAAAGCAATTACTGGAGTGAGTTGAGCAGTGGGGTACAAAGATGATTAAGAGCTTGGAGCATCTTTTGTACAAAGGAGGAGTAGAGGGGAGAGCTGGGTCTGTTCAGCATGGAGAGAAGGCGGCTTAAGGGGATCTTGTCTATGTGTATAAATATGTGATGGGAGTAAAGAAGCCTCTTCTTAGTGGTGCGTACTGAAAGGACAAGAGGCAAAGAGCAAAAATTGAACTACAGGAGATTCTTTGTAAACATAGTAAGTACCTCACTTGTAAGGGTGTTAAGGTAGAAAAGGTTCCCCAGAGGGGATGTAGAGGTCACCCATGCAGATACTCAAAACCCATCTGGACAAGGATATGAGCAGCCTGCTCTAGATGACCCTGCTGTGATCCCGTGACTGAGTGATGTCCAGATGTCCCTTCCAACCTCAATTATTCTGTGATTCTGTGAATTTCTGAACTTTAATTGTGCCTTAGTTCAGGTAGCACTGAATTGCCCATGTGTTAATTTGTAATACTGCCTATTTTAAAGTTCTCTCAGCAGCTTAAGGAAATATAGTGTTGTGTGCAGGCATGTAGTATTTATCAGTGAGGCATTAAAATTTCCTGTTTCACTTTTGCAAGATACTGAAAGGACTCTCTATAGTATTCCAGGTTAATAGGCATAATGTGGTCTGGAAATACAGTTAGCCTGGAACAAAAACAAGCTAGGAAGAAAGTTGAAAATATAGATGGAATCAAATGCAGAAGACAGAAAAATAAATACGAGACAAGAAGTTTCAACCATTTAAATAAAAGTAAGGGTAGTGGCAGACTAATTGCCATCAATACTCCCTTTGCTCCAGATAATTTGCTGCTTTTCTCACACTAATTCTCTATTATTCACGGCTTTCACTGTATTTATGGGGAAATGGCACAATTTTTCAGTCACTCTGAAAAATTTGTCAGTTTTAACTCTGTACAGGTGTTACTTTGTAATGTTTGGAATAGAGTTGTCAAAGACTGGTATTGAATATTGTTGAGCAAACAATGACATTGATTTTGTTTTGGCAGTAATATAAGATTGGTAGACTATTGTATTCCCCAGGAACATATTATGGCTAGGCCAGTAATGGGCATGTAGAAGCTTAAATATCAGCAAGTCGTAGACTCTACTCCATGTAACGAGTTTTGCACAGCGATTGTGCTCAAGTCTCGTTATTAATAAAGGAATAGATTTTCCATACATGATTCTTAGTTCTGTATGCCTCAGATTGTGGCTGCCTAAATTCAGAAAAAATAAATGAGGTTATCCATCTCTTCATTTACAAAAGGTTATAGTCATTTGTAACTACTGGGAAGTCCCGAGTTGGAACAGTGTTTTCCACAATGCTAAGAACATTGAAGTGTGAGTTATCTAAGATATTTTAATAGCCACTAAATAGAAGCAGATGAAGGATTTAGAGGGGTTGGTGGTGTTGAAGAATGTAATTTGTTTAAATATAGCCTAGAGAACATCCATCGTGGATGATTAGCAATAACAAATAATTTTTCATTAGTTGTAGTATGAATGAGTGTATCTCAAGTCCTAGGATGGAAATTCCCATGAGTGAACTTTACTGTAGAAATCTTGAATAAAATTTTCTCCAGTTTCAAGTTGTTCCAAGACGGGCTTGTGAAATTGCAGACTGTATGAAGAGTCAGAGTTTTATTTTGCTACCCTTGAAACATTCTGAACAAGACTTGTAAATAGGATGTGTAGGTTACTAGGGTATGATATATCCTACAGTTTAAAATTTTTATTAGTCTCACAGAAGTCAGCTACTGACAGTGGACCATGTCAGGTGTTCATCTTTAAATGTATTTTAAAATTACATTTCTGTTCATGTTCTTATTGAGCATCTAAAATGTTATTCAAAGAAAAAGTTAAAGCATGCCCACAAAGCATGCCCATTACATTTACAGCATCATTTGGGGTTTCTTGAAAGTCTGTAGAAAGGGGGGAAATTGTGGAACAGAAAACCATCATTATGGTTATTCTTTTTGATAATTACAATTATTTAAAAAAATTTTCGTAGACTGTGTCTAGTGAACAAATTCCATAAATTGTTATTTTTTTATTGCCTTAGAGTAGTTATCATGATCTGACACAAGTTTTAAGCTTGACACCTAATTTAGAGGGGTTTCTTGAGTATCCAAATTGTCAGTGTGTAAGATGATGTGCTCTTCTCGCTTGTCAGTATAGCTTAGTTCCTTAGATGCACTGTCCATGGTAGAATTTACCACCTTCGCCTCATTGCCAGCCTTTGTTGAACTTGAGATTGAGCTACCAGAAACTGAAGTTCAGAAGAGGTGACCTGTCAAAATCATAGACAGCCTGCTGCTCTTAGGGCACTTCAAGATGATTTTGAAAGGAATGTACTTTAAAAAAATCACAGGCTTGAATTGCTAGGCAGATATGGCATTTTAAAGTTTGAAATGGACATTCAGTTAGTCCCCAGATTAGCAGCTTCATTGCCATCTTTTGATTATTCATTTCTGGGTAAGTAGATAGCAGTGTAGCAAATCCACTGTCTCACTTTTGGCACTAATTGCCTAAACTGTCATGGAGAAGCAGAGTAAAATATTCATGTCCTAGGAGGGAGCTTGGATGTTCTTCAGAATTGTACTACCTCATAACTTTACTTTTCTAAGAAAGGTAAAATTAATTTTGTGTGACCGTGGAAACTGAACTGTGAACATCAGGTTGATTTCTCCCTTTCCATCAGTTTTGGCAAGAGGTGTTTGAACCATTGTGAAAAGCTCCTGATACATCACAGATCATCAAAACAAGTTACATTGAAATATATGAATATATGTCTGTTGAATAAAAAAATACCGTTTCCAGGGTTGTCTTTCCGTATATTTCACAATTATTAATAAGTATTTAAGAAACATAAACTGCTGTCTTTTTCATAGAGTTGCCAAGAGAGACATGTGTTGGCATGATTAATGGATTCCTCCCAGAAATGCCAGGAGGAAGACCCTCCAGTAAACACCTTTCCAGTGCTTTGGGTTGTGGTTCTTCTTCAGATAGTCCCTCTAGATTTAACTGCATTATGTGTGATTAAAGGCTTTACTTTGTCCATCTCCAGTAGACTCTCTTGATTCATCTTCGCATACTCTTTCAGCTTAACTTGGGGGGAAAAAATGCTTCTGCCAGTATAATTTATACAAATTCAAGATAAATTAGTGGCTCCTCATCAGCTGGATGACCCCTTGGAAGCTGCATAGTGAGTCCTGTGAGGAGCAAGCCTGAGAAAAAATGATAAACGTGGGAGATGGGAGAGAACTTCTTGCCAGCCAGCCTTGGGAGGGCAGTGGAGAAGGAGTGCTGACTACGGACAGCTTGGGGCTGTGCGTGTGGTAGCCTGAAGGACAGCCATCAGAGAAGTGGCAAAGAGATCAAGACACAGGGAGCAAGAACATGGGAAATAGAGGGATGGGAAGTGTACAGAGAGCATTGTAGGGGAGAAGTTGTGCAAGAAGTGTAATGCAGCAGAGGACAGAGGCAAACATATTTATTGCTCTGCAAAGTTCTCTGCTTTACTTACCCTCAGCACTTCAGAAACCGGCAAGGCTCCCCAGTCCCATCACCAGTGCTCCTCTGCCAGCAAAAAGTTCTGTTGTAAACTTCCTATTGTTTTTTTAACTGCTTTCGTGCAAGGCTTTTACATTGGGTCATGCCATGCAGAAGTTCACCAAGTCCAAGTGTACAATTTGAGCCTCCTGGTGTCATTAGCTAACAGGGTCATTGGCAAGTTGGAAAGAGTTGAAACTGGGACCTTAGAATCATCTTATGACTCTCTTATTTTGCCTTCTTGGTTGGTTGGCAGCAGTTTTTATATCTCTTGTCCTCCTTTGGGGAGGCTGAAAGTACTGGTCCTTCAGAGGAATATTTTCTGAGACTGCATTTCCTTGAGTTGGAAATCAAATAGGCAGACATTTTCCATTTTCACCTAGTTCTTAATAAATGCATTGGTGCATGAATATTCTTGAGACAGTCTGTAATTAAAATCTTTGAGAAGCTTCTTTTTATCTATTCAGTAGTCAAAGTTGGAATTACTTTTCATTAGCCTGTTTTTCTGCTTAGCCGTGATTCACCTGGATCCAGAATGGTTTTTGACTTTTTTTCTTTATGTACTGCAGTGGTGCATTTAGTGTCAGATATCTGAGCAAGAATTAAATCTGAAGTAGGATGTCATGTGGTGTCCAGGAGTTGTTCTTTCTGGAAAAATATTAATGAGAATTTGGGCGTAGTTATTTCAGTTGACAGGTAATACCCTCCCACTGAGACTGCACTTGCAGATAGTGGATTATATTGTTCTGGGTTGATGTAATCATCACCCTCATCTCAAATACCAGACTTTAGCACAGTGTTGCTTAAACTACAAAGAAAAACCTCATTTTTTACTTAAAACTGCATAATTTGAGCTAACTTTTGCCGTTTTGAATTCACTCGCCTTCAGTGGTGTTTGAAGGACCCTAAGGACATTCCAAGAGTGTTGAGTTCTTTACCAAGTAGAACCTGTGGTGATTACAAAGATGGTTCATTTCAGGCTTTAGAGAAATAGCATTGGAAGGCCAGATTATTTTTGTGATTGCAGTATCCGGAGGGATCTTTATCTTATGATCAGCTAAGCAAACCGTATGTTTCTGAACTAGATTCATAGGTTTGCTTACTGACTCATTTTGTGATACTGGGCAAAGCAACTAATTCCACATGTACCGTCAAAACAATTCCAGTATTCAGATATGAGAAAATTTTAGGTTTAAAACACCGCAGTATTCATGATATCCCTATGAAAATACATACAATTTTAATATTTAAGGTGTTTCTTTAGGGGAGCGTGTGCATGAGTATAAACAAACACTGGTATTGCAGACCAGACACCCTCCTGTCCGCCGAGTGTGACATTCTGGTGTACCCCTGCCGCAGGGGCTGCGGAGGCTGGGAGCTCTGCTGTCTCATCCAAGGAGCTCTACTCAGAGGGGGCTGAGAAGCTGTCTTGTTGGAAGGATTGAGTAAGGCCAATGTGGAAAGACAGCACGAGGTATCTGACCCATGTACTAGCATCAATTTATAGATCTGTAGTTAGTGATCAGGCTGTGTTCATGGCCAAGTGCAGTTCATGTGATTACTCTTACACTTCCCCTTCATGTTGCTCTTACTTACATCCTGTTTTAAGTTTAACTGGAAGCACCGTGATGTTGATGTCAAATTTTGTGCTTATGCAATGAAGTTTTAACAAAATGCAGTCTTTAACATAGAATTACAGCGGACATCTTCTCATAGAGAAGTTTCCCGATAGAAATATCACTATTAAAGCTCTTCAGCTATATTTTTTTTTTATTTAAAAATTTGGAATTTAGCACAGCAAATGTGTAAATACACAGCATTTAGGTTCAGAGATGGATTGGAATCATGTATCCATTTGAAAGTGCTGGAAAATTAGCCAAAGGCTAGCATGAACACTCAGATTCTTCTCAAAAAACATTTTGTGATCTTCAATTACTTGGTGTTTGTCTTTTGTGATTTAGCATTCATCTTCATATTTGCTTGAAGATTTTATAGCTTCATGCATTACCAAAACTCATAATTTAAATACGTTTCTTAACATTACTTAGTAATTTGTTTAAAATCCAGGCTGTTCTTAGTTGTGTTAAATTGCGGCCATGCTCAGCATGTTGTGTGATGTTGCAAAGAATTTAAGTTGTCTCTACTATTAAGGGAAGTCTGGATACTAGTATAATTTGGATCTAGCAAAGTGCACTATACCTTTGGGATAGACTGGTTTCCATGACAACATTTTCCTTTGTATTTTTGAGTCTAGAAATGATGGGCAGAAGCTGCATTTTATTCAGCAGTGATTGCATCAGTCTTTGGATTTGGTTAATACAAGAATGCAACCACATATGAATGCCAAAATAAATGTTAACTCTTTCTGGCTGCACTCACCTGGTAACCTTACAGGGTACATGATTGTTGCAAATACCTAAGTAGAAGTAGAAATGTTTTCTTAATTTTATATAAGAGCAATTGCAAAACCAAATTATGTGAGTTTCATAGAAACTCATACTCAAACAAGATACTATGCCTTATTAGAATGCTCAAAATCTGTGTTTATATTATGATTTCGTAAAATAGCCATACTGTGAAAAATGTTGAGTTCACCAAATAATCATGTAGACTCGATTTGTGTGTGTGAAATGGTGCCTTTCTTTTAAGCTCTTTTATGAATCTTACCTGTGCTGAAGAATGAGAATTTGTGAGTCTTGTAACTTATCCTGGAGGATGTTGCTTGATGAGAGATGTAGCATCTCAGTGAGAAATTCTATTGATTAGAATCATCACCAATAATAGTCTTTGGTTTTAGCCATTAGTATGGCCAATATAAGGGAAATGCTTATCTTGCATCAGAAGGTTAAATCCCAGAAAATCTAAAATTGTTTGCCTTATGGCCTCCATTTAACCTGGCTGCAGTAGACATGTAAATTGGAAGGGTCCAATCTTAAAAGTTATTGATTAAGTATTGGCACTTCTTTTGCTTTGATTATTGTTTAGCTTGGAGTCAAATTGATAATTTTTCCAATTCTGTGTTCCTCTTATCAATCTTTTCAATACAACAACTAAGATCAAGTAGCTTTGGGTACTGTAGTTGCTTTAAACCACAGTGTGAGCCTGGGCTTCTAATTCCAAAAATCCTAATGACCCATATTTATTTTTAATCTTTGCTCAACTACTGAGACCTGCAAATTGTTTCCATATCCTTTCAAAGGGAGCATATGCAGATATTGCAGGGAAAAAAAGGTAACACGAGAAATTCTCCTAAGTCCCTGTGACTGGATATATTTCTCCCTGTTGATGTGAAATTCTCATTGTTGTTAATGAGATTTCTATACATGTATAGAAAGATGATTAAATTATTTTCTAGTATAACTGTAAAACAGATTAAATACAATGATGCAAGTGACCTCATTTGATAGAAGTAGGATAATAATTTTATATATCCGTTTAGAGGTGAAGAGATGCTTTGCCATATTTCATAAGACTTCTATCTAGTTTAGTTTTATTACAGATTCGTAATTTCTGTGACTACAGAAAATGTGCACCACATATACAAGAATGACTTTGCAGAGCATCGTTGCACAAGATTCCTTCGTATAAAAAACAATTTTTTCCTTGGGTATTCCGTAGCATTGTGAAGACTCTTCAGATGTTGTCAAGGGGTGTATCATTTCACTTTTTTTTTTTTATTTGATAGCAGAAGATGTGAATTGCATACATGCTTTTAAATAATGCTTGTTCAAGTGAAAAAAGTACCTTTTAGAGTTAATAGATTCTGTCACTAGTTTTTGTACTTCTTCCCATATAGCGCAGCAGCTAAGCTGTGAGATGTTTGTTATAGCTATTGTTTTAGCATCAGATTGGTCCCTCATTTTAGTTATTTATCAAGGAGTCAAGTGTTTTCACATGCTTCTGCTGGCTTTGAGGAATAAAGGTAGTAGGTGATAATTGAAAGCTCAATTTTTAAATAATCTGCAAATAATATAATATTTTCTAATTCTGTTTTTATGGCTTTCTTTGCACAACTTCGTATTCATACCTGTTCAGTTAAGGACTTAAACATGTCTTTAAATTAAACTAATAAAGCTTAATTATGAAGAAAAGACACTGCTGCTGATGAATAATCTTAGGCATGCTTATGCTTTTCTTTGTCTTTCCTTTGTATTTTATACCTCTAGGGAGTTCTTCCTTCCTTTCTCTCTTTGAAATTGACTAAGACCTTTCTACTTCATCTTACTTTCAAGATTATGTAAACTTCATACCTCTACAATACTTGTCTAGAAAAATATTTTTATTCACCAGCTGGTTTCTTTCTTCCATGTTTAGATCCTCATCACACATCATAACATTGCTGAATTGGAATTTTGCCTGGTAGAATTGATAGAATTGTATGTTTTAGTTTATTATTGGTAGAATGGATGTTTTAGTGTTATTTATTTGGTTTTTCAACTCAAGCTAGTATCCTTCTTCAGTGAACTTTTTTGAACTTTTTTTTTTCCTTTTTGGAAGTAATACCACAATGAACACTTGCTAATAATTTACATCCATGGCAATAGGCACACCTTAGCAGTGGATAAGGTGTTTCTGGGGTACATTAATTACTCCTCCAGCTAAGAAGTGGCAGACAGGTTGACTTATACCAGGCTAGTTTTACTTAACTAGCCCTGGTCACTTCATGATTATATCAGTCTAATTAGAATTGCTGTGTTTGGTATAAGTTAATGAAGGATAACTGTGATCATTGAAAAATTTTGACTACTTGTATTGTATTTTCTAGAGATTTACTCCATCCTTTTCCCTTCTGCCATGCAATAATAGAGGTGTGGTGGCTGTGCAGCTGTGCATGTATCATGCTTGAGTGCTGAGTATTGATGTAAGGCATGGCTTCAACAATGACAGGCTACTTGAAACGCATGCTATGCTGCTTTCTTGCTGCTTTAAGCAAACATGTACAGGAAAAAAACCTGAATTCTGCAGTTTGTCTGATGAAAGGTCAGGTCCTTCTTGGTCATTGAAATATCCATCTTCTTAGTTTTTGAGCCCTGGTCATTTTGGTAGTCCTCGAAGTTTGAAGTGAGTGGAGCTTCGGTGAATTCCTTTGAAAAAGAAATGCTAAAATAACAGATTCTTTAGGAAGCAGCATAAAAATAATCTTAACAAACAGCTGCAGCTCTGGTTTTGAGCTTGGACTCAGACTTCTGAGCTGGACAACCAGCCCTGGAATGTCTTTGCAAGGCCAACAAGTATACTTTCCACTCCTAGATCTTTTTGATAAATTTCTATTTAAAAACTGGTGAAAAATAATCTCTTTTCAAAACTGTACTTGAATTTTACCTATTACCTAAGGAAACTCTTTTAAGTACTATTTCTTTGACCATGTTTTTGCTCTTATGCATAAGATGATAGCTGTTTAATTTTTTTTTAAGGGGTACCATGTAGTGAATTGGAGATACCCTTTTAAACTAGCTGGAGTAATATTACAGTGCTTAATTCATTTTAGTGTATGTCTGTTGTAACTTGAATATTGAGCACAAATTAATACAAGATCTTGCTAACTGAGATGAGTTAATATACATGGGCAAAAGTTGAACTACAGGAAAATCCATTTAGACATCACAAGAAATGGTTTTACTGTGGTGGTAGACACTTCCCAGAGAGAGGCTGTGGAACCTGCATTCTTGGAGACAGTCAAAACCTGGCTGGACCCAGTCCTGCTGTAGTCAGTTCTGCTGTGAGTAAAGGGGTTGGACTAGACTTAGTAAGAAGCCAACTTCTTAAGAGTGTTGTAGAGGTTTATGGGATTACGTTGTGCACTGGCCATATTCTCCTTTGCTAGTTCTTTCTGCCCTCTTTGATATAGTGACAATTGCCTTGAGATACTTTGCCCTGTGAATTATCTGCCCTGTATGCATGTTTCATCCTAATTTGTTTTTGTCGAAGTAAAAGAGCAGCACTGACTGCCTCCACTAAAATAGGCTGAGTAGCAATGTGTTCTTTTATTATTCTGTGGCTCTCAGTTGAATTGCACGTTAGCTGACTGCTTCTCCCAGAAGAAAAGGGTATCTGTTGTGGTGATCAACCAGAGCCAGGTTTTGGTAAAATCCTGCTTCGTCTTTATACCTTCTCATTATAATCCTTGAAGATTATCCCTAATCCTCTCAAATGCGACTACATCCAAGTTTCTTGAACAAAAATCTGGAGAAGCCACTTTGGGATGTGCAGTGTCTTTTAATGCTCCCAAAGACCTTCATGTCCTCATTGATTCTGCGGAGAGAACCCTTAAGGGTTGATGGTGCTCAAAGCTAGGAATGGCTACAGGTGTCAGCCGGTCCAACTGAAGGTACCTTTTATGGTGTAGAGGTAAATGGTACAGTGATTTCATTCTTTCCATGAACAAAGCCTGCAAGCAAATGTCTTTGAAACAAATATAATCTTTAAAGCTCTCTTGAAACCCAGGAAGCCTCTTGTGAAAGGAAATCTCTCTGAACTTTCTACGAAACCACCACAGGCAAGGACTAATGCTTAGGGGCCTGTGAAATTCTGTCACAGACAGATTAACATCCGTTAAAACTACAAGAAAAGTTACACCAAGATACGAACCTGCTGAACTGAAAATGTTTTTCTGAGATAATGTAGAGTCCCTCCTTGGACCTTTCTAAAATTACCTCTTAAGCTCTTTCACTGACTTCAGTGAAAATAAGTAACTTTGACTGAGGATTGATTGTTCTCTGGTGTCAGTTTTGTCTTCATAGAACTTGCGACCTCAGTAACTAAGTGACTTGTGAGTCGTAAATTAAATAATTTTAGAGTAAGAAGTTCCTTTTCCAATATAACAATTTTGAATGAAATTTACTGAAAATCCTATTAAGTGAGATTTAGCTGGCACAGATCTAAGCACTGTGGATGGCTGTAAGTGCATTCTCTTCCCTCAAATGCTGAGAAGGTTTTGGCTTGCTTCATTCTTAGAAAGAACTTTATCTGAAGGGGTTTTTTCCCCCCCTTTGTTACAAGCCAGTACAAAATGTCCAGCCATACGTTTTTATATTTAAATGGTTTGTGCATTTACTCCACCTCTCTCCTCCTGTGTCAGCTAGCAATATGGTAATTATGGGTCTTTTCTTTTCTTCCCTGATGAATAAAATGCATTTATTTCTGTCTGCGGTATAGGTGTTCTTTCTGCCCTATGTGTGATCCCTAGGATTTTTTTATAAGACATGTAAGAGATGTCCCACCCTTAACGCTTCCTTTCCTGCTGCAGAGGGAAGAGGAAGGAGTTGACAGTTTACACACAAGGCCTCCTCGGTCCCCAGAGAAGTTATATCCTGCTTGGTCTAGATTTTTTTTTTACAAGTACAGACTTCTGATTTATATTAAGATACCCTTCATTGTTATTACTACACCAAAGAAACCATTATTTATTTAAATACATAATGGATGTGTAAGGTTCTAGCAATTAGAAACCATATAATTACAAGGTGATTCTCAGGGAAGCTTGGTTTACTGTTTTTGAAAATACAAGTCAAGAAGGGCTTTATTTTCACTTTGGTGATATAAAGGAGAGTGCTTTTTTTTGCTGGTTTTGTTGCTGTTGGTTTTCTTTAAATCTTGGATAGCCACTGTTGTAACAGCCATTTCTATAAAGCTGCAATAGTCATTACTGTTATGTGCTACTGCCTCATAGTATTGTGATGGACTTAGCTTCAAAACAACCCTGTCAAAATACCCTACATTAATTTTAAACTATTAGGATTTTCTGCTTGCGTTCTATTATTTAAAGTCTTATCTGCAATGGCTAAGCTCATCTTGACTCAATTTTTCAGGACTGTTAGATGGCTTAGTTTTAGAAAACCAGAAGGTTTTTGCTGTATCATATGAATCAGCAACTGATTTAGTGCTACATAAATGACCTGTTTATGCCTTACAAAACAGTTGAAGTGCTATGGAAGAGTTGGGTCTCCCCCGAGATGGAGTAAGAAGTATGAAGGCAAACTGAACATCATTTTAAATAAGGGTTAAAAATATTTTCTGAGCTTTGATGAAATCATTGTGCAGTCTTTTCTATGTTCTGAGGTAAAACCAGTGCACTCAGAAATTCAGAAATCCAAAACTGCCAGCTCTGGAGTTCAAAATATACAATGGGAATGAAACATTACTATCTTTAGGCTTGGTGTGGGAGGCATTCTTTGAATATTCGCATCTTAATTTCAAAGATGTTGAATACCTTAAAGATAAACAGATTTCTGTGCCCAGCACTTTGTAGATCTCCAGGTGAAAATAAACTTGCTCTTCATATGGATATTAAGTGATAGTGTCAGTATAATAGGCCAAAAATGAAAAATCTTACTGAATTCAAATGGATTTTGAAGCAGTTCTGATTTTTTTAGCATACTTGAGCAATTTTCTCAACAAAAAGCAGAACAGGGCACATGAAATAAATTACAATATAAGGGTGCGAGAGTTATTTACTGCTTTATTATTATTAGGAAGTCCATTCTTTTAAGGGATGAAAAAAACCAATCGGACGTTTTCTAGATATCTTTGATTGTCATCCTTAAAATGCTTATAATTTATCTATATCTAGAGATGCAGAGTTTATGTTTGAGCCCCGTAGTTTCTGTTTGCTCTCTGTAGCAGAGAACTAAGTGCTTGGTGTTTTGGCCTGGGGCTAGCAGGCTCAGAGCATCACCAGCAGGGAAAGCAGAGGGCTGTCCCCCAAAGGATGCAGTAGTTTTAAAATGCCTGTGCTGCTTAAACACCTTTCTAGTCTTGGGATGATCTTTAGTCCCTTTTGCTGGCTTTGCAACATGTTAACCAGGGGGAAAAAAAAAAAAAAAAAAAAAAAGACAGAAAAATTGAATAGTTTAGTATGTTCCTGTTTTATTGGCTTTTAAATGAAGAAAAGATGGTTGTGGAATAGTGGGGTAACGATTTAGGGTTTGTGTGAGGTTTAGATTTTGTTGCATAGATACAACTGATAAGAAAAAATGTGGGAAAACGTTCTGTATATTTACAGTTTATGCTCATATTAGGAAAATATGCTGGTATCAGAAACCACAGATGTAGAGGCTCTGTTATGTAAGAAGCTG
The DNA here is from genome assembly GCF_003259725.1 of Athene cunicularia. Taxonomy (NCBI): domain Eukaryota; kingdom Metazoa; phylum Chordata; class Aves; order Strigiformes; family Strigidae; genus Athene; species Athene cunicularia. The sequence continues at coordinate 10,142,845 of NW_020799144.1, read as the reverse complement.
CAAACTGTTAGATGTTTGGCTGGTGATTAATGACAAGCTTTGTGAGGAGTGTGAAAAAACACTCTCAACCAGATACATTCCTACTCAAAGTTAGAGTACATGTTTTGAGTGCTGCAAACATAAAGCAATCAGTTATGGGAAAAAATACAATTTTTGGTTAATCTAGTGTTAATTCCTTGCAGAATTACTCTGCTTTTTTTGAGGAATTAAGAAGTGCTGAAATTCAACTGTTCACTAACATTTACTTTCGAGAGACATGAAAGGTTTTATGCACGTATGTACTTTTTGTTTTGCTGGGATTTTTTGATTGTTTCTGTCCACACTGCAGTGTCTGAAGGCATTCTGGTCTTAGGTAGGGTCACTGTGAACAAAACCTGGTTAAAACTGACTAGTAGCGTTGGCCTCAGTCCAGCTTGTCCTACTTCACGGAGAGATTCTCTTCAATATTTTAAACAAGTTTGGTTGTTCAGTTCTTGTAGCCAAAGGCTACTAGTTTTGACTGGAAATAATAGCTGTACTTCTTGAATGGGTGAACAAATTGGGAAGGAAGATTTTCTCTTTTTTTGCCTTCTAAGTATTGTATGTTAGCATCACTAACACAATGTTTATCTGCAATGTGTAGCAAAGGAATTTAAACAATATGGATTAAATGACACATTTTTGTTCTTTTAAACATGGCATAGGGACTCCTCTTTAAAAAATAAGATCCTGAAATTAAATCTTGAGACTCAACAGGCACGGTGTCATGTTGGTGGATTGCTGTCTTGATTTCCTTGGAAGACAAAAAAGCCAAGTGTCTCAGCTACTGAAATGTTAAGATCTCAGCGTGAGACACACTCTAAAATGTCTTAGTGTGATTATGAAATGGCCCTATTTTATATTATAAATACAATAAAATAATGCATGTATTGTAACACTAGGAAAAGGATGGGTGAAATTAAAATTATGTAAGCTAAGCTCTTAATTATTTTGTTTTCTACATTTCAGGTGTTGTTTGAAATTAAAACTAACTAAATGGCCTGCAGAATAATTCTGAGACAGTGTTTAAATACAGAAGTTACAGAATGCAAATACTGGGAGTAGCTATGGCAAGCAGTTGCTCTCTCCTCATTAACTTTATCTTTTTCTCTGATGAGGACTATGTGCTTCTGGGCATGTGGCCCAGACAGTATTCCAGTAGGGGCACTTTCATTCCCTATTCATTTTTGCCAGAAAGAGTTAAACTTGAAAATCTGGTTTAATTTTTTTAGCATCATATTGAGTCTCTGAAACTAAACTAAATCAGAAAAGGTGAAAAGAGTAGTGGATTGAGGAGTTGAGAAGAATGTAAAGGAGGCAAGGAAATAAGTTATTTATTGAAGAGAAAAATGAAATGAGAAGAGAATATGCCAAAGCAGAAAAAATGGGGTTTGCAGGTACTGTCTTGAAAATGTTGGAGAGGAAGGAGGAGAAGAAAGGACCAAGAGGTCATTGTAGATGATGGGAAATGCCATACAGCACATGGGCATTTATCCTGGAAACACACTGTATCTTTCACTGATAGTCATGCTGAGGTAGTCAGAAAAGCCCATCTCATGATGAATACCTGTAAACTCAAATGTTTTATGTGTTTGTGGTCAAACCATTAATGAAAAGGTACTTCTCTACAGGGGAGGTTTGCTTCTGAGAAGATTTTAAACAGGCGCAAAACTTCAGTCTTTCGTATTGTACTCACTTCAGAAGGTACTTGCTTACATTTTTTCAGAATCACCCCCTAAATTATTTACAGTAAATTGATTATAAAATAAAATCACCACGCCAAGAATGGACTAAAGTAACTACAGTGCAAAATACATTATACAGATTAACTACATGGAAAACTTGATGATTTTGATTTAAGTCTTTATACAGTTTCTTTATCATAGAGTGATGCGAATATACTTCTATTCACTGAAAAGGTTACTGAAAAAGCTCAGTAATGCTGAATGCTAATAACACAGCAAGGTCAGTCACTGAGCCTCGAAAATTTGGTGGTTGGTATTTTGTGTGTTTTTCAGGCTTTGGATATTTCCCTAACTGGGAAATCCCTCAGTCTAAAGAACTTCCAAAATCCACAAACCAAACCAAACAATAAAAGCCCAGATTTGGGGTTTTATTAAGTGGCCCTGAATTAAAAACAATAAAACAAATGAATAGAGTACCTTATAAGTAAGTGCGTGGAAAACGCTCCTTACAAGGAGTTGTTTTATCGCCTGGCATATTCTCCCAGAGGAAGTGATGAAAGCATCACTGCTTTTGAGTCATTTAAAAAACAGAGTGGACAAAACCCTTTGGCACAGACATTATAAAGCAGCATAATGGTGGTGGTGCTTTAGAGCAGCTACATGGTATTCCTTCTCCATCCAGAAACTGTGCGTAGGTTTAATCATACAGCAGGCTCAGCTTCTGGTTACTTACGTACCACCATTCTTTATATTAATGTGCTTCTCCTTTATTCAGGAAGTGTCTAATGACATTTGGGGGAGGGGAAACTCATTAGCTTCCTTCCTGAGTAATATAATTTTTATTTCCTGTTGTAACAGTAGCCTCAGCCAAAAGCAACAGCCTAAAAAGTGCTGGGGGGGAGGGTTGCCTGTGCAAAACATTTTCATCTCTGAAGGAAGTGTTGGTTACAGGACAGTTTTGAGACCAACAAGCAGTTTTAAAATACCCTTCGCAGGCATATTTTGAACTTTCTGCCCTGCATTGCAATTTTGTTTTTCTTCCATCTCAAGGATGGAGGTGACTCAGAACTGCCCTAAAAAGACTGTTTACCTTTACTTTCCCCACTGTGAGTCCTAGACTGCTTTGCCATCTTCTACTCTCCTCCTTTGACCTCCAGAGGCCACCCAAAATAAACCTCCTTGCAGACTCCAGGTGCGTTTTCTGCAGCTGCTGTTGGGTGCAGGGGGCATCACTGTTCATTCCTCGCACGTGGATCTGAGCAGCATCTATGACAGATGCAGAGCACCCCAAATTTGGGGTTTTGAATACTTACAAAGGCTTCCTGCAGGCAGACACATCTTTCTCTTCATGTGCCAGCTATGGCACAACTTAGATTTGGAAATGCAGAGAGATCTACCCTTGCTTCTTGTAATTTTGTGTTGGTACTTGTGGCAAAACCACTTGGTTTTTTATTTTAAAACCTCTGTTTTCTCAGAAAAAAATCATGCACTCAGAGCTAGAGTGCCTGACATATCACAGGAATAGGCACTGATAGGGTTGAGGATTGTTGAGGATGAGAAGGATTTAACAATGGTTACACCGAGTCAAGTAATAAAATGTGAGCTTGTTTTTTATGGTATCTTATCAAGTGTGCATATATCATTGTCACGCACGCTGTTCTGTGCATGAAGGAGGACTTTAAAAAATAATTGGAAGGCTGTATAAGTTCATTACTCTGGCTGATAAAAATTGTGATAAAGTTACCTCAGCCTGAGAAGTTAAACATTTTGTCCAAGCGTCTATACTATATATTGTATATATTTAAGCCCATATTTTTCTCACCTTTTCACATAGTTACTACTGTGTTTTGGCCTACTTTTCACTCTGGAAATTACAAGTTCTTTCATTCACTCTAGCTATAGCTAGACATTCACTGACCTGAAATAGTTGCGCTAAATGTGAATCTTGCTATGTATACATCAGTATACAATATGCCACAAACACAAGTCTGTACAGGAATAACACCAAGATGGGACCACTAAGGGAAAAAATAAACTTTTGGTTATCCTTCTGTTAAAAAAACCTCTGCACCTTTCTCTTGGATATCAAGGATGCAATGGTAACATTTTAATTAGATTGCAAATGAAACATACCCGAGTAGGAATTATATATTCCTGGTACTTGAAGCTTTATTACCTAGTGTCTCTTGAACTTTCTTTGTACCAAGTTATCAAAAAAACCCCATTATTTTCTTTGTCCAGCTCATCTGTCCTGACTGTATTTGGTGTCCATTATTCATACCTCAGTGCTGATATGAAGGGGCTAATAGGTCAGCAGGAGTGAGAGAAACACTTGTAACAGAGCAGGTTTTGTTGCTTACAAACTGTGTGAAGTATTTGCTGTACAATATAGGCAGTTTTGAGAAGGTGGTGGTCATCACCCATTTTAAAGAGGTAGCAAATTGAGTGCTTAGTAAGGAGAGCAGCCTCTGTTATATATTATTTTTGTTATCAAAATAGCAATGTAAGTAATAATCACAAGGAATGAGAAAACAGACTCTTTTCTAGAAAACAGACCGTGGAAAGTCACTTTCATGAAGCAAAGCCACAGTGTTGTGCTGCGTCATTGGGGGGTGGTGGTGCTCACAAGGAAAACCAAATGTGGTAGCTGTTCATTTCACATGAACTTGGGAATGAGAAGGACATCAAGCATACAGGTAAGGAAGTTTAAGCCTTGATGAAGTAATTTGCAAAAGAACCAACATAACCATCCCAGAAATCTGCATCTTTTTCCTTTCATCGGGACTTGCTGTGTTGAGGCTACTAGGGTAGATTAAGCAGTTAAATGAAGTACTTCTTAATTATCAACTGTTACCTGACACTACCTCAGTTTTGTCAGCTTTAGTACTAAGCATGGATACCCCTCCTGTGGAACCCTCTGACAGCAGAAACCTGGTTATTTTTGTGAGATGGACTGAAGTCCCCAGAAAGTGAAAAGCCTAGGGTTGTTTCTAGGGATTAGAAGACTTAGAAGTGGAATTGAAGAAGAAGCGATGATGGGATAGATGAGCTTTAAGGTTCTGTGCCTTGGCTGTTGCTCAGAGGAAATACCAATAAATGCTGCATTTCCCTCATTCTGTTAACTAAACGCTGCGCAGATGTGAACAGAGTCGCGGTAGCTCGGCAGCTGTCTTGTACAAGTAGGCCTTGTCAAAACTTCGCCCATTTAGGATTGAAGGAAGAAGAATGTCAGCTTCCTACTACTACTTAGTGGTGTGAATCTTATCAGCAGATAGCGATAGCTGTACAATTTCCCATCAAAAGTTTGTATCGTCGCTACCAACTTTCCCAACATAATATAGGCTCTTTACCTGGTAGTAGAGGGCACTGCCAGAGTAGTAGTTTTCTTCAGCAATTTGTAGCTTATATTATCCCGTGGTAGCAGAGCACTTGCAACCAGCCAGCTCTCTGTAATTACCCAACCTGTCTGAGAAGGCTTCAATTTTATTAATTTGTTAATTTTTTCTGATAGTTTAGGTTGGGGAGTAAGCTTTTATTTTTGGTTTTTTTTTCAGTTCTTGTTTTCTCTTGTTGCCAGCCTCTATATTACATAGTTCTTAGACTGCTGTGGTTTCACCTGAGTTTAAAGTAACTTCTAATAGCATTTTGGACTGGGAGGTGTTAAGGTGTCCAGGTGCTGTCCTCCACTTCAGATAATTTTCTTCAATGAGCAGCGCTAAACTGAATCTATCTCTACTTTCCTTCCTGCCAGCCTCTCTGTGTTACCTGAGAGGAAGAAGCCAGCGTTTTATGTATAGTGAAGTATGGATTATGGCAACCAGTAAGCACTAACATTTATCTCTAGTCTTTTAGGTCAGCTTGAACACGGTGCTGAAGTGAAGGTGACCATGACAGTTAGGTTTGCGCTCATGCGCTTTGTCAGGGAGCTTGGGAAAAGGTGCTTGTTTTTCTTTTGGATTGATACTATGTGACATAATTTATTTATATAAAGATTTTTTTTATACATGCTTTACTTTATAAGGGTTCCTTCCCTGTAGTATGTGCCTCTTCAGTGAAAATATCTATACCCATAACTCACATTTAAAGTCTATCTATGTTCAATCTGTGCATGTGTAAATGTTTATTACAGGCACGGTTGGACAGTACCATTTTTGATGACAGGTGCCTGACTGTTTCCATCTGCTGACATAATTCTGTCAGTTTGTGAAGGGAATTTTTCAAACCATGTTCCTGATTTAGGCTGATTTTTTTTTTCCATGGGTGCAGCAGAGAATTACATGGTGAAGTAGAAGTTTTTGCAATCAGTCTTAAATCAGATGGATTTTGTCTCTTGTTCCCTGTATTAACATATGTGTTTGAAAACACACTACCGATACTGGCATTTTTCAAGTGGAAGGTGTGTGTGAATCAGCATCCCTCCAGGAAGGGAGGTGCCTTGACTGCGCTCCCCACGTCCAGGGCTTGCCGGCAGCATGGAGGAAGGGCCATGCCAATGTCTGTGTGGGCACTATTTAAAAACATAAATAATATTAGAATAAGCAAAATCTTTAGATTTTAAAGGTCTGTTTAAGAGCTGTATGAGCTAGTTAACCCTAAAAGATTCAGGTTCTCATTATCACCACCATGGGGTGTAAAATAATTGGTTCCCTGAGGAGAAGTAACCTGAGACAACCACCCGGGTTTTATCTGCTTTGCAGTGTGACTTGGGGACCCATCAGGTTTAATTGTGGCTGAAGCTGGGGCTTTTCCTGGCAAAGACTGTTCTAAGCTCCAGTCCTTAGCAAGCCATGGGTGCATGCTGGGCACTCACAGATTTTGTTGTCTTGCATGATGCACTGTATGTAATTCCCAAAGGAAGGGGAGAGTTTAGGGTTTTTTTATCTTCAGTAATCCATTTGTGTTTAACTTTAGGGACACTGCTGTTCTGCCTGGCTTCTTTGGTGGGCGGCAGAACTGCTGGACTTCGAGTGCCATTTATTAGTCCTTTTGGTTTGAGTTTTTTTTGTTTGGTTCTTTTTTTTACCCATATCCTAAATTTAAAGAAGTCTCAGACATGTGCATCAGACTACCATTCCAGACAGAAAGTGTTTGAGACACAGGCAGTGTATTTCAGATACTGAAGCATTTAGAAGAACATCTAAAAATCTTTACACAGGCAGGTCCTTGGAGGACTGAGTCCTCTGCTGTCCCTTGAGTGCGGATGAATGCCTCTTCCTTGAATTCTTGTACCCCATGGGGTAGCAGGTTGGGCTCCTGTTATTGGTAGGCTACCCAAGATAACTATTTCATAGCAAATAGTCACCAGCGTGAAAATGTTAGGTCTTCGTAAGCACGGTGCGTAATTCTGTTTTAGCACTTAGAGGTGTTAACTCTGTGCTCAACAAGTTGCATTTATCCAAAGATAGATATTCAGACAACATGAGAAAAATTAGATACTGTACAGGCTAGCTTTCTTCAAATTGGCAATGTTTTTCTCAGATGTGAATATTAAAAGGTAAACATTCTAGCTGTTGCTGAAAACCCAAGTTACAGGCATGTTTGAAAAGTCCTGTCTGTCGGACTGTATTTTGTTATAAATGCTGTGCACTATTCGTTGCATGCAACACTTCAGTTAAGCTAAAAATTATTGAACATATAGGGAGTTTCACAAAAGTGAATCTCAGTTTTGGTAAGGCTGGTCTCCCTGCACATCCTTGGTAGGTGATGGGAAAAGACACGGACCTCCAGAGGATGTCTTGGAGCGGCTTTCTCTTTGTGGTGGCTGTAGAGGGTGCCTGAGGAGATGAGCCTCACTGGTCTAGTTAGGATGGTAGGGAAGTATTCCTAAAGGCTTTATTCAGTGTTATATGGAAATTGAGATATTTCAGCATATATCTTTAATTTTCAAATGCTTGTTAGTTTCCTGAAAATGTTGTGATGATTTTTCTGCTTATGGAATTAACTTCAGGACATTTAGGGAACAGCTTCACTCCTAAGGAAAACAGAGAAACCTCTTTAAGGGAATAATAATAATTATAATAATAATAACAACAATAATGTGTAGCAGTTTTTTAGCTGCAGTCTCTCAGTGTCTTAAAATGAACATATACTGGTTATGGAATTAAGCACTTACTTTTCAGCACCAGTATACACAGGAAATACCACTGATTTAAAGCCTTGAAATTCAGGCTAAAATGTGTATTGTGTTACCTGCCACTAACTCAGTCAACAATGGAGGTAATGTTCAAAAAATCTAAATGTGTGTTTTGTCTATGAAAATGTGCTGTCAATATTACAATATTGTGAAGTCACATATTTTCATGTTTTAGGACAGAGTAATAACATTTACAGCACAGCCTTAAAAAAGACAGAGATACATCTCTAGTTAGTATTTTAGTAATGGTTGTTAAAGAGGAATTTCATGACACAAAGGCCTGGACAAGAACACCCAAAATATACTATTTCTTGAGCAGACAAGCAGTTTCATCATGAGGTAAATTCTGCAGTTCAGCTTCTGAAATAAAATTCAGGGGGTTGTGTGAATGCTTTTTTTTTTGCAGTCAGCTACAAATGGAGACAAAAATCCATTTGGGATGGAGAGGGAATTACTGAGTTTTCTTCTGTTGTGATGGGGATTTTTTCTTTCTTTTTTTTTTTCCTGAAGATATGCATATATTGCCAAGATTTCTGAGTCACTCCCAGGTGACCTAACCCTAACCCCAAACTTGTCTATTTTACATTTCATAATCAAAATTTGGTCTTTCAACTCACAGTGTAGTTTGTTAAGTGTGTTTCATAATTTAGAAAAGACAGAGAGATGCAGACAAACTTTAATCTTATAATTGCTAACCACTGTATTCTTAAAATAGGAGAGAACTTGACAGTTGTGTGGAGTGCAGTGGCATGAGAACTGGAATAAAACATGATGGCAATTCTTTAAATTGTTAGAAAACAAAATGGGTTTAACAGGTTAATTAAAAGATTAAAAGATTTTGTGCCAACCATCCTAATTACTAAAGAAAGTTAGATTATAAGATAGTCTTGTCATACTAAACCAACTAGTACAATTGTACCAACTGAATTTTTTGTAGAACATCAACAGAACAAAATGGAGCATGTTTGGAGCAGGGAGGCTAGCAGTGGTCAGCCCACTTTGTGCAGTGTGTCTTGACTTAAGCACAGTGATTGTTGGTTACTGAAACTCATAGGTGGAGTATTTCTACTGTATTTCTAAAAATTAGCTTTAGGTACCCATTTTTGACCTGATTGGAGAGGATGTCATATCATCAGTCACCATTTAAAATTATTTGGAATAATTATTTCAGGAGCTAGCCATATTTGACTGTATATATTAAAAATCTTAGAGCAATATTCCTCTTTTTTTGCACTTCTATTATTATGACCTCATCAGCTGTTGAGAAAATACTGAGAAAAGACAATAGATGCAGTTCTGCATTTCAGCAATTTTAAACGTAAAAGCAATGCTTTGATCAGATGACTGATTTAAAAATTCATTCGGGTACTCATAATATGTCATGATCACGTAAGTTAAACAATTTGAATCATTTTTCTCCTTTTTAGGAGAAGCATCTTTGCAAACCTTCATTCATATTCCTCCTGATGAGGAAGGCAGTGGGTTAAACCTATGGTCTGTGATGTCAGTTATTCAACAAAGATGTGATCTGGAGGTGCAGCTTGGAAAAAAATAGCACATTGAGTATTTTGTGGTTGTTAAGCTAGCAGACCGAAGCAGTCTTGGTCTCCAGGGAATCTGGAGGAGGGGTGTAAGTGTCACTTCTGGAAAGAAGTCATTTCATTGAAATATCACTGCAACTCGGCTCCAAGCTGCAACAGCAATGTTTTGTGTCCTCAAGTGCCTTTAACTTGTCAGCAGCGTGGTTATTACTGATGAATCCAACAGTACTGTTGCATTTTATCAAAAGCATAACGTAACTCAGCTGCCTAACCCCTGGTGTTTCGATTCTGTACGTAGGTACACATTACTAAATAGCACAGGGCTTGGAATTAAGCTGAAATGAAACATTACTAGAAAATTATCTGAAAACAATTATTTTGCATCTTCATAAAGAAACAGGAAAAGCCAGATACTCAGCTTTTAAGTACAGTTCTGTTCCATTATGAAAAAGAATGGACAGAAATTTGATTCCTTATTTGCATACTTAAATAATTTTTCACTTTTTTTTAAAGTGAACATTCTGTTGATACCTAAGTGCAATAGTGATTTTAGTAATTTCCAGTGACCAATACTCATTTTAAAATAGCTTTTCTTTATAACCGTACTTCAGAGAAACATTTGTCTGAAAATTGTGTTCTAAGTAATCCAAGAAGAAGCAGCCAAGAGACAGGACTGAAATGCTGTCTTTTGACAAGAATTTGAAATCCTTTTATTCATTGATAGAAAAGCTTTACTTAAAAATAATTTCTGTTACTCTTAACAGTATACTTCCAACCTCATACCTGGTTTTCAGTTCTGTAATAGAATTTCACTGTTTCAGCTAATAGAATGAAATCCCCAGACTGGGCACTGGGATACAGTAAAACAAACTAATCTTACTAAAGATACGGGGAAGCTTTGCTTACAGTGGGGTTGGTTTGGGGGTAGGATTATTTCTTGGGGAAGGAAGAATGGATGGAGCCCTGGAGTGTGCCATCCTTGTCAACAGGTCTGCTTTTCACTAAGTGAACAGGTGTGCTGATGTAAACTGAGCAAAACAACATTTTTTTCCCTGAAAATGAGATTAATTTTTTTTTTTTTCTTCTGGTAACAGATACATAACTTGGGTATTCATAGAGTTATTATTATATGACATTATATATTTTTCATCACTCATAATAATGTGTAAGATGGAGTGAAAAGAAATACAATGCCAGAGTCCAGATCAAACTGTTAGGAGCTCCAATGTGAGGAAAACTGATAAATTACAAGAAATAGCATTATAACCTTTTACAGTTACACTTCTCAGACAACTGCTGTCACATGAATGCCTTCCTATTACAGAGCAGAAATGAAACATTTTAGACAAAAATATATCAGTGGAAATACACCAAGAATTAATTAGGTCTTGTGATCCAGATCTTTCAAATGGCTTGCTTCTATCACTGTGATGAATCTACCCTTTGGGGCAAGATCTTCAATTCATTTTAAGTAAACCATAGCTGCTCAGTCTAGGGGTTATGGGTCTTTTGTGTACAGCTGAGTGTTCAAAGGCTCTGTAAAAGGAATAACAGCTTATTTAAATTTTCTTTTTTTTTTTTTTTTTTTTTTTTTTTTTTTTTTTTTTTTTTTTTTTTTTTTTTTTTTTTTTTTTTTTGTCCAGAATGGTGAGTAGTTTTTTGTTCTGTCTTGAAAAAATGAGGTTAACCATTGTAGTTCCTCTTAACATTTCTTTCTCTGATTTGTGGTAGGTAAAAAATAATGAAGCATGATTTTGTGACTAGCTAATGGCTTAGAAAAAAAATGTTAAATTGCAAGCTGAAGTGTTTAGAAATGTAAATTTGCTGATGTTGTTGCAGTACTGACTACAGTATGTCTATGAAGCTAGCAAATGACCAGAAATGAAGCATGTGGTGAATGTAATTGGAAATAAATTTGTCCATCATTTGTCTTTTCAGACGAAAAAAACAAAAACCACCTGAATTTAAATTCCCTAATTCCCATCATCTCCCAAATTCATGAACTTGAAAAAGTGTTACTAAATATTTATCCTTTGTCCTCAGGAAAGAAAGAAACAATTCTATAGGTGTTCTGCTAAAGAGGACAATATAGTTGCGTCAAAAATACTCAGTAAAATGTGATAAAACATAATACACGATCTTGCATGTTTCTGTCTGTTCAGTTAGTTTCTTGTTTGTTTGTAGTAAGCTTGAGAAAGCATGAAATACAGTGAATTACAAGAATTCAAAGATGGTAACTAGTAAGTTGGTAATAAGCAGTTATCTTTTTGGTGCATTATACATATCCATGCCTTTATGGGAAAGCAACCAGAATCCTGCGCTTAACTTAACAAAATTTCTGGAAAAAGGAGGGTATGAGAAAGTGACAAAAATAGACAGTTGGCTTTTACATTATTTTTCTCTTAGTATTGCGCTTTTGGTGCGTCAGGGACTGGTCACCGCTAAACACAATGGCCCCAATGTCATCTGTTCCTGTTTATTTACAGTTCTCTTAATTGGCATTGCTGGATGTGATGAATTAAGCAATACTGATTTGGAGAGATGTTTGACTTTCATATGAACTTACTCGTACATTCATCTCAGAGCTGTATCAACTGACTAGCAGAGTCTTATTTATGCTTAGCATCAGTGTGAGTTTTCAGCATGGGTTTCAAGGAGATATATACCAAAAATTAAACATTTTCTTGCTTTTCCTGCCAACAGTATGCTGCTGTCATCAGTGTTTCAGACTTGGTACCAACGGCAGTTGTAGTTTCCCTGTGTTATCCTTCACATCCATCTTGACACATTTGCTGTTCAGTTTGTTTAAATTACCTGTACATTAATATCATATACAAAAGTAAGCTGAGATGCTGAACATTTCTGCTCTTGTTTTGATTCAGCTGATTGTATTAACATCTTCCATGACAGAATATTTTTGTTTGGTTTCTGTGTATTTTGGTTGCATATATGAATACATGAAAAGATTATATTAATACTTATGCTACAATTTAAAAGAAGACATTTAAATTCATTCAAATTAGAAAGCTCAGTGATTTTAAAATAAAATAATAATGGGTTTATTTATTACAGGATCAAAATGATCCTTAACACCACATTAAGTGCCAGTTGTATCTATATTTCCTATTCATATTTCTATACTTGAGGAGTGAATACATCTTAGTCACGTTAAGGTTTAGATGAAATGTAAAATGATACTGCATATATAGTACAGCTAGTTCTTGGAATTGCTCTGTATTAGATTTCTTATGAAAATAACACTCTTGATGAAAAACCTGTATTTCAGATAAAATTATTTAAGTGTTATTATTTTTGAAGATCTTGCCAAAATTCTCATGACCTAACTTCTCCCTGAAGCAGGATTCAGAAACAGAAAAAAAAGCTAAAGTATGTCTGGCACTGCTTACAATAGTTTAGCATACGTTAGCAGTTTTTTTCTGATTATCATTCAAAATCAGATATAAAATTTTTGAATAATCAAAAGCAAAGCTTTCAGTTGTATTATTAAAGTAATCAGAGTTTGAGCAAATGGGATATGAGAAGTAGGAGTTCCTACACCATACAGTACTTTTAACAAGTGCTGCTTAGTCTTTGGACTTTTGAGATCTGGTGTAAACACAAAGTTTCTTGGGTATTTTTAGTTAGTTTCTTCGTCTTTAACCCAGAAAAATACTGCAACTTGCAGTTGCAATACCTTACAACCAGTTCTGCAGAAGATGTTTCTGATCATGCTGTTCAGTTGTAGGACTTGTGAAGGCAGGTTGGAGGTTTGTTCTTCCAGAATGCTTTGAGACACATTTGTGCTACAAAATCCTACCAGGATGAAAATTTTTAATCATACTGATACTGCTAATTCACTTTCATGTGTTCATCCTGGCCTGCCTGTACTGCCACATTCACAGCGCATCACACTCACTGTGTATCAAGCCATATGGCAAAAATGTGTGAACCTTCTAGGTGGGCATTGCAGAGCCCGTCCAGAGAACACCCTGTTTAACCCTAATATTAGGGAATAAGAACCATTTGTCAGAGGGTCTGTCAGCCTGTAACTATCAACAGACTGTTGCTTCCAGCAGTATGTGGAAGGGTCACAAGTCGGGCTGACAGCACAGCATTCTCAGGCACACCTCACTCGTGTGTGCTATGTGACAGTAGGTACTGGGAAGGTACAGTCATACCTGCTGTAGGAATAATGAGAGGAAACATCGTTAAAAGGGAAAATTGACTTTTTAACTGTTTCAGACTCTCCCTGTAGAAATAATTTATTTTGAAGAGAGGGACTCAAACTAGAACACTTGTCAGCACTGGCAAGCACCTGGGCCTTACTTAGATCTAGCTCCACGCCTGCTTCCAAACCAGCTCCTTTTTTATCCTGACACTATTGCTGTGTTCTCAACAAACTGTTACTCTCTCTTCTTCTTTGATGCCAGTTTTAGCATCTTAAATCCTAACATAGAGGTTTAAACTTGCCTGCATCATGGACACTGGTCCCAGTAGTTTCAGTGTCCTTTAGAAGCACTACCTTGTCTCTGTCTGGAGTCCAGCAGGGACTTTTACTTGCGTGGTCTTCAGAGCACAACTCACCAGTACTGCGTTCATGCTTTGCCACAGAAGACAGGACACAAAGACACTTGTCTCCGAATAAGCCAGTAACGGGAGGGATTGGCTTGGTGCTTGATGCAGCTGAAGATGTGGGTACTCACCACCTCTAGTAATTCAGCAGGAACTGGGACTCTCCAGCTAACTCAGCAGATTTAGTGCTAATATAGAGGAGGTTTATGGAGGAGGCTGGGATGATAAGGGAATGAGTGGACAAGAGTGGCCATAGATGTGTCTTGTATGTGAGGTCCAACTTCTCTCATCCATCACCAGGTAGATTTCATCATTCGTCATCAAATAGACTTCTAAAACATTATAAGTCTCATTTTGGTGGAAAAATTTAGTAACGTGATAAACTTCTCACTTCAGATAAAAATAAGGATTCCCTAATCTAAGAAAAATACCTGAAATTAAATGCCCAGATTAGTGAATGAGCTGGATAAGGATTTTTATACATGAAGTCAAAGTCCTTTCTTTGTATAATTAATTGGTTGTAAATTGAATTATTCTGTGAGCTTCTATCATAAACCACTTCTTGTGATAGCCTATGTGTTGCAGAGTTTTATATTTCAGATACTGTACTAATGCAATAACTAAACTTTTTTATTTTTTATTTACTTTGTGATTTCTGTATTGTAAAAACCAGTCTAACCCATAGCTAGTTTTGATCTTTTTAATATACTAATCTATTTTTGCGTTGTCAAGGGTAGCGCTGGTAAACAATGATCACAATAAGTTTCTTTCAAGTATACCTTTTCAATTAATAATTGTAATGATATATGATAAATTCGGTATTCGAGCTACAAAAGCAAATAACAGTTTTCCATTTTTAAGGGGGTAAGATACTGTACAAAACTATTAGACCATTTAAACTTTCCTATCTCATCCTATTATGAAAAGCAGGGAAAGCAAGTTGCAGGGAGTATCAAACTAATGGAAGTATAAATGGTGAACAACTTGTAATGCATGCAAAAAGAAGGCATGGTTTGCTGAGGGACTGTGAAAAAAAGAACTGAAAAATTAATCAGGATAGAAAAGAATATTTTTAATGCAGCGCTTGCAGGTTTGCTTATTGATCTACCTGGTATAAGTTCTTAAAACCATTGGATAGTGCAAGCTAGAAAATGTAATATACTTAAAACACTGAAAATGCTTTATTTCTGGTTTTGGGACTTCGGTGCCCATCAGCGAAGATAATCCCAAACAAACAAACATGAAAACAGAAAAAAAGCCTGGGACATTACACAATGAAAGATGGAAGTTGATGTTTCTGTAACACCTCAGACTGAACTATTGCAGAATGCCTATAACTATAATATTCTTACAATTATTAAGCAGTACTTCAAATGTCAGTAAAACTGATCCACTATTACAGCCACTCAAATTTTGCATCATTCTGTCCCCCTTCTCAGAAATACAAAGGAGAGATGGTTTTGCACGAGTGATATAATTAAATCTCAAATAATTAGGCCAGTTAAAATCAACACATTGAATACTTCCCCAAAACATCATGGTCCACAATCAAAAAATGGCCAGCATTAATAAATGAATTTAATTTTGAGTAACTAGCCTGAAGCAAAGAGCTAGTTCACTTCTGGTTGAGACCTTTTTCTCCGGAAACCACAAGAACCAAGATTGACTAAATCATTCTGGATCACTTGTTATGTAATCACCTCCACAAGACCTTGCTTTTCTTCTTCCTTCATTATTACAAATTATTTCTCTGATACCCATCTGATAGCACTGCTCAGATGTTTTGTCCACCCTCTGGGCGGAATGGAACTTCAGGTCTTGAGCAGAAGGCTTTCAGAGAAGGCTGTAGAAGCTCTCCAGCCTCATGTGTTGGCTTCATCTGGCTCCTTTCTACATTATCTTCTTCATCAACATAGTTGTACAAAACCCGCTCCTCCTAAAAAGTGGTTACTTCGGAGCGATACACCTTTCACAGGAACTGGCAGCACCTCTGAAAGCAATGCGTTTCATCACGCGTGTGAGGTAGACTTACGGTCATTCATTGCTATGTCTGTACCTCAGGAGACAGAATCACCCTGTGCCCATTTTACCACTCCAGGAGAGCTGAGCACTCTCTGAGGTTCACTGAGGTTCTCTCTCTGACTTGTGTACTCTGAGGTTCACTGAGGAGCAAAGCTCTCTTCCTCTTGTGTCACTGCTAAGTCAGATTCAAAAATAAGAAAAAAAATATTATTTTTAAGAAACCGCTATTGAGGCAATTATGAAAATGTTATCTTTAGACATATTTCTTATAATGCCTTGCTAGGAGGTTTAATGGCTAGCATAAATCTTAACACACAATTTTAATTCTTTGCTTAAACTGTTAAGTCTATTTTGCCATTTTCCTTTTTTAAAGTGCAGGAAATGGCATGAATTCAGTGGAGGCAGATCCCTATATCCCCGTAGGAGCACTGCATCCTGAGAAGTCATTGCCGCCTTCTCTTACATCCTTTCATCACCTGGGGGCTCTGTGAGAGGCTGCAGTTGTGGAGGACATCTATGACCCACTGAGTGCATTAAGGCACTCTGGCATGCATTAATGCCTGGCATAGTTGAGTTTAAATAATGTCAACAGGATTGAGGAACCTGGGATGGGAGGCTTCTGAAAACTGGTGGTGTGTCAGAGGAAGTGCTGCTTAGATCTTTTTCTGAGATCTTGCAATTTTGAGAGTGTTTTGCCTATCTGACTTCATGCTGTTGAGATGCATTTGCCTAGTGATTTATTACAGTCTGTTCAAATGCTTTGTTCTGTAGCATTGGCTCCACCGGAGATTTGACAGTGCATATTACATGGCTGGTAAAGGTGGACACAGCTAAAGTAGCATAGGGGCAATCAGGAATTAATATGCAAGGATGGATGATACTGTAACGAGATTCATCATTATTAGTGCCCTTTTAATGGGCTACTCCTTCTTAGTCAAAGGCTGGAGTACAGGCTGTTTTGGACATTTAAGATGCTCAGGCTTTTAACACATAATTGATTTTCTTCATCACTGGTGCTACTGATTCTTCATCTAGAAAATCTGTACATATGGAGGTAAGATCCAACACACTTCACTCAAATTGTGTCTACACCTATTCATGATTTCAGTTTTTTTTTTAAAAAAAAAAAAAAAAAAAAAAGCAAAAAAAAAAAAGCTGAAAACTTTATCTTCTCTTTCCCTTTGGAAATGTAGATAATCTGAAAGTGATTAGTGGACATTCACTGAAGCCATGCAAAAGAAAGGAAGGGTAACAAAATTACTCTGTTCTTCAGGAATTACTTCTGTGCATTCACATCACTTGCTTATTTCCCCTCCCCCTCTGTCTGGGAGGCCAAGAGACTGCCACAGACCTGAGAGAAGTACCTGACGCTTTCCAGGGACTTGCACGATTTTGCCTGCACCTAAGCAGCATCATACTCCAGTCTCATGAACTTCAGGCAGCACCCAAAGAATAGCAATGGCTAGCGGAGAACCGTCCTTATTTGCTACAGCTTTGTAGGCTGGTGGTTGGGTTTGTTTGTGGTAGCCTCTCATGAGACGGTATTGTGATTCAAAAATGTTTGCTGCATCCAACTCACCTACCTGGCTTTCTCCGTCAATTGCAATTATATAGTATTTTAACACTGATCCTGCAGACCAGATCTTTGCATAAATAAGAATGTTTATTACAGAGTTTTCTAGTGAAGTCTTGTACTCAGTTCTGAAGCCAGCATGTTTTGCAGTCTTTGTATTTTAATGATATGTTCTAGACTTTTGTTTGGAAGGAACATACAGCTTAGATGCTAAATATGCTACAGCTAGTTGTTCAGGAGTTTGATTCCAAAGCATAGTTTAAGCCATTGAAAAGTCTTATGTTAATTAACTATTTCCTTTCTGCTTGGTTTAAAAAGGTCAGCCCTTCTTTGTGCCAGTTTTCAAAACTTTCCAGCATTATTCTTCAGTTTCCTAGATAGTGTGCCAGACACCTGGAAATACAATTTCCACATCTGCATCTTTTGGATATCAAGTGTGCGCTTACAATAGACGATAAGTTAATAAACGCAAGCCATTCGTATTCTGTGGGGCAGATGTTGGCAGGTCATTAGTAAGCTGCAAGTGGCTCTCGATGCATTGTGTGTGCACGAGTACTTTCACAGAAGATTGTAAGCCTTTATGGGTGATTCAGTCTTGTGCCCTACAGAAACATATTGCAGGAAGGAAGACTGCTAGAAATTAAAAGTAATTCAGGTTCCAATACATGACAACAATAACAGTTTGGCTTCCCTTTTTGTGGCAATCTCCTGCTTGTAAATTGCCAGAAGCAATATTCTTTACTTGCTTATTCAAACTGAAGGATTTGCAAAGGTAACTAATTTAATCCTCTGACTCACGTCTTAAAAAACCTTTTTTTTTTCTTTACCTTCCCAAAAACGTAACCTGAATTCTTCTAATTTGTCATGATGGGTATTTGTGGGGTTGGGAAAATCATAAGCATTACCAGCAAAATGGTAAGCATTCCTTCTTGTACTGTTTATAACAGAACACTGTTTTGAAGCGTGTTGTAGTTCTGAAAGAATATTACCGTCTGCTAAGATTACCTTTAAAGTGCTTGGAAATTGCTGATAAAATGCATAAATTTCTTTACGCTATATATGTATATCCTTGTGCATGTGTGAGGATGTTTATACACATATTACAAGAAAAAGTGTGCAAGTTACGTTCACATTTGTATATATGTAAACACACTCAGATGCAATATTTTTAAAAACCTAGTAGAGATTTATTTAATTGACACATATTTGTATATCCATGCGATCTCTAGCATCCTTCCCCTCAACATACCTTTGTTATTTTAATAAATCATAATACTTGTCTAAATTAAGACCAAATACTATACAATTTTAATTTACCTTCAGATGAAAGAATAACATCATGACATATCCAGAGAATTACTTTCTGCATTTTGGTCAGGTTTTGGGGGCTTTTTTGATTTGGGGTTTTTTTGGGGGGAGGGGGTTTAATGCCTACCATGCAATGACAAAGGTTTATTCTCCCTTTGTTCTTTTCAGAGTGCTGCAGCAGCTCCCAGTCCAGTGCTAGGAAACATTCCCCCAGGAGATGGCATGCCAGTAGGTCCTGTACCACCGGGGTTTTTTCAGGTATTCAGAAAAATTATGATTACAGGAATTTTAGGATAGAAAATCCTCCATAATACTGTTTACAAGTCTTAGAGAAGGTCCTGTTCTAAACTATGTCTTACTATATGGTGCAATACTTGACAATTTATTTTTAATAGAAGTGAATAGGTGGAAAGAAAGGGATCTCTCTGACTGACAGATATTTCATTTATGAGATATTACAGCACAACTAATTTCAAAATTTCAAGGATAAGAAACGGTGCCAGTTTATAAGTGGAGACTGAAAATGCTTGAATATAATTTTAAAGTAATTTCTTGTGATGATATACATACATTGCATTGAAACTTTAAAGTAAGAACGTTGTTGGTCATGTTTAGCTTTGTGGTAAAGCCACAGGCCAGATTTTTAAGATGCTCAAGTTTCAGTGGGAATTAAACCTAGACAATTAAGAATATCCCACTGAACATCTCCTTGCACATTGGAGATCTTAACCCTAATGCCTGAAACAAACAAGGCAAGGATTTAGACCATGTGTTGCTTCTATAAAATTTTATCATAAATGAAACTAAATACGCAGTTATCACTGTGGACATTGACAGGACAGAATACTATGATGGAAAAAATTGCAGGTTTTAGTGCAAGGCCAACCTAACAGTTGTAATCCAAGATGCATCTCCTCTTCAGTAAAGCTTGATTGTTTTTCTTTACACTGGCAAACTGTGACTGTGCAGCAGGAGCAAAAACTAGCAGCATCTCTAGCATTGAAACAGCTCTTTAGGAAGAACAGAAATTTCCACTTCACAGACTTGATCTCATGATGTGAAAGAAACAGCCCAGATTTCTAGGATTGTGATGTGGGGAGAACATCATCATAGGATGTTCTGTAAAAACCAAATGCTGAAATCCAAGTAGAGTCTTTTTCCTTCTTTGAGATACACAGACAAAAGAAGCATATTTCATCTGGAAAAAAGGAAGGAATGTTTTATTTATCTTTTTATCCAAATGGTGTTTGCACAAAAATGGCAGAATATCAACAGTCTTTATTTGCACTATGCGTAAGTGACAAAGGTATTGTGTGTGGTTTTCCTTTTCCTACAGCCACAGAGGAAAAAACCTGGTATCTGCAGTATTGATGCCTACATAAAGAAACCCTAAACCTGCCATGAACATGTTGTTTCCTTCATCAACTCAAAAGCTGAGGCATAATTTTTAATACATGAATGAAAAGACACTTGCAAGTATCTTTTCATTAATAAGGATTTTTGTGACTGGCAACAATAAGGAACCTTATTGTTGCCAGTCACAAAATCCTCAGGAGCTGGCAGAACTAATTTTATTTCTGCTTTTAACTGTTTTTAACAGCTGATTAGGTAGATTTTTTTTAAACACAATTTTATCTTAATTTTTATATTGTATAAATATTTCACTTTTTTTTTTAATTTAATTTTCTTTCAATGTCTTTGAGGACAATTAAGAGGGTAAGGGGTTCAGATAGGGCAAGTATGTGAAATACAGAGGAGAGAGTAACTATTTCAAAGGTTTTGTGGGAGTTTTGTTTTTAGAAGTGTGAAAGATTTCTAGTCACTCTAGATCTTGAAAGATGTAAGAAACACAGGATGATAGAAAGTTAAGTAAGGTTAAACTTTGTGATCTTTCGGTGTCTGACTTAAGTCTTACTTGAAGCCCCACCAACAGCTGACTCTTTTTGCAAGGCCTGGGTTGTAAAACAAACAGGGGAAAATCCATTTTCAGTGTAACATACTTTATGACATTAATCAGAGTTATCATGAACTCAACAGCATGGCCAATGAGTCTTCTGCAAGGCAGGTTCCAAGAGCTGGTCTACACAGTTTGTTCTGGTCTCCTCCAAACATCACCCTTCACCTCTCCTTGAAACTGCTGGGTCTGTGCCATCATGTCTCTCAGTAACATGCAATACTCAAGATTAGTTCCTTACAGTTTTAATTGATAGAGATCTATTTTCCTCAGTTGAACGACCTTGTCAACCAAAGAAATACTTTTCAAAATATTATTACTTTTTTGCAGTAGTCATCTGCTTACGAATATATGTAAAGAAAAAACCATGCTAGTTAGCAAATCCAACTGCAAGTCTGATAGCGGATGCATTGATGTGGTTGGGAGCAATCCCAGTAAGGGGACCTAAGCCAAAATCCAGTCAGTTACATAACAATGTGCTGAAACTGTAAGGTGTGTATAAAACAAGTATGTAGAGACAGTCCATGACAATGTGTTGCTGTGTTGGAGTAGTTAATATCTTGTTGTAATACCTTCAGACAGAGCTGAATCTTACCTATGTCAATTTATCTGAAGACAAGAAAATACAGTGGCAGACTTAGCCATGTATGTGAACCTTGAAAACTGAGGAGCATCATCTGCTGCCATAAAAAGCAGGTGAAATGACAAGCAAGAAAGAGAAACTCATGATCAAAACTTCCTACTTCTTTCATGGGTGCTTTCTTTCTAGTACACCTTTAACTAGACAGTTGGTTTCTGTATACTCTTCTGCAATTCGTCTGATCCCAACTGATCACAAGAATAAACCAAATCACAGAAAACATGTTCATCTGTCTTGATGTGAATACCGAGAAACTTCAGCCTTTCTATGAACTGCCAGCCTTCTTTCACTGAGAGTTTGGAGTTTAGACCTGCAACTTACATTGTGAAAGTGAACAATTTGGGGTTTTAAGATTCAGAAGATTCTAGAAACAGTGGGAGAATGGTGCTTATATGTATTTTCAGTTCACTAAGACTTTGCACTACGGAAACATAGTAACATTTCAACTTTTTGCAACCTAAAATTTATCTAGAAGGTCATCATCGAATGATAAGGATGCCTTTTGCTTTCATAATGTTTGGATTGGGCTAAAGTAAAGCTGTTGACAGCCATTACCTTCCAGCTCTGCATGGCTAACTCAGAATTGCTAGGCAATTTAATGTCGTTTCATTTCTTATCAGTACTGACTTAGTTTTTTACCAACTCTACTTCGGTGTGCATCACTAACCACTAACTGGGATGTAAGCGCTGCAGTTACTTCTTACCAGACAAGTTAGGGGAAGGTGGCAACTTAGATGGGGACTGTGCTGGGAACCAGTTACGGTTTTATTGGTACTGCTGACCACTAGCATTGTTTCTGTGACATTTATTTTTTAGAAAAGAAAATAAATTTATTTTTCAGAAAAGAAAATAATCGGTACACTAGTGTACCTGTGGAGATAGATAAATTCAGGAGAAGTATGGTTTCTCAGACAGTATCTTTTACAACACTCTTTATAAAATCAGATTCATCATGTATATGTAGGCCACTAGCACTAACATTAATTAGAACCTCTGGCATTTTATGCCTGTTCCACAGCAGTGGATTTCCGAAGCCAGCACCTGAATTTGTCTTGTATCTCTCTGTACTTGTAGTTTTATACATCAGTTCAGATGATGGATGATGGTCACTGCTGTGCTGACAGTACAAAAAGGCAACACCTTGCAATGATACAGTGAAAGGAAGGGGTAGAGT
Source organism: Athene cunicularia (assembly GCF_003259725.1). Lineage (NCBI taxonomy): Eukaryota > Metazoa > Chordata > Aves > Strigiformes > Strigidae > Athene > Athene cunicularia. The sequence continues at coordinate 10,120,225 of NW_020799144.1, read as the reverse complement.
TGTGCACATCAATTATCATAAAATTAAATTACTATTTTTTTTTAAAGATAATTGTTTACAGTGTCAAAAACTAAATTTGAAAGTCAAGGAAACAGTTTTATGGGGTGTTAGGATGTGTCTTAATTTCATCTACTGGTATGTATGTATTTTAGAGTGACTTTGAATTTCATAGCTATGTATTTTTTTTATCCTTCTTTCAGTGAATAGACTAGGTGATACTCTGGAAATAAATTAGAGTTACAGAGGAACAGGATCTGCTCTAGGTCCATTAGCAGCAAAACTGAGTGTGAGACTGCATACAGGAGGAGCAAGGACAATAGTTCTGTCATACAAGACTCCTAAACTCAAAAAAGTTTGAGTGGATTTTGTCTCAGGCTGAAATAACTGGTCAAGTGCAGTTCAATGGGGGTGATGTCTGTCTGGTGGGTCAGTGCTTTTGCTAAGTTGCTTTCCTGAACACGGATCCTCAGAGAAGGTTAATGGTTGGTTGACTTCAGTAATGCCTTTGACACTGTTTCCCACAGCATTCTCCTGGTGAAACTGGCTGCTCGAGGCTTGGATGGGCACACGCCTCGCTGGGTAAAAACTGTCTGGATGTCCGGGCCCAGAGAGTTGTGGTGAAGGGAGTTAAATCCCACTGGTGGCTGGTCACGAGTGGTGTCCCCCAGGGCTGGGTGCTGGGGCCACTCCTGTTTAACATCTTTATTGATGATCCAGAGGAGAGGATCGAGTGCACCCTCGGTCAGTTTGCAGATGACACCCAGCTGGGTGGGAGTGTTGATCTGCTCAAGGGTGGGGAGGCTGCAGAGAGACCTGGACAGGCTGGAGCCATGGGCTGAGCCCAGCTGGGGGAGTTTCACTGAGGGCAAATGCCGGGGGCTGCCCTTGGGCCACAACAACCCCCAGCAGGGCTACAGGCTTGGGGAGGAGTGGCTGGAGAGCTGCCAGTCAGAGAGGGACCTAGGGGGGTTGATTGACAGCCGGCTGAACAGGAGCCAGCAGTGTGCCCAGGGGGCCAAGAAGGCCAATGGCATCCTGGCTTGTGTCAGCACTAGTGTGGCCCGCAGGGACAGGGAAGGGATCTGACCCCTGTACTCGGCACTGGTGAGGCCACACCTCGATGACTGTGTTCAGTTTTGGGCCCCTCACTCCAAAAAGGACATTGAATGACTCGAGCGTGTCCAGAGAAGGGCAACGGAGCTGGTGCAGGGTCTGGAGCACAGGTCTGCTGGGGAGCGGCTGGGGGAACTGGGGAGGGGGTTAGTCTGGAGAAGAGGAGGCTGAGGGGAGACCTCATCACCCTCTACAGCTCCCTGAAAGGAGGGTGCAGAGAGCTGGGGATGAGTCTCTTTAACCAAGTGATAAGTGACAGGACAAGAGGGAATGGCCTCAAGTTGTGCCAGGGAACGTTTAGACTAGATGTCAGAAGCATTTCTTTCCAGAAGGGGTTGTTTGGGCATTGGCGTGGGCTGCCCAGGGAGGTGGTGGAGTCCCCATCCCCGGAGGGGTTTAAGAGTTGGGTCGACATAGCGCTGAGGGATCTGGTGTAGTTGGGAACGGTCAATGTTGGGTTGATGGTTGGACTGGGTGATCTTCAAGGTCTTTTCTAACCTAGACAGTTCCGTGATTCTGTAATGTCAGCAGCCAGAGCTTTACAAAACGTTCTAATAAACTTATTTATGGTGAGTTAAATTCATCCACTTGTGATCAAAGAGGATTAGGGAATAAAATTGAAAGAGTTGCAGATTTTCACAGCCAGTATTCCAGTTTGTGGCCTGAGGACAGCCAGCATTTTTCACCCATGTTGGTTATATGCAGTACAGAATTGTTACTTGTGAAACCCTCTTAGATACCAGCAGAGCAATGTCTTCAAAGTGTTCAGTACTAGCCTCACTTCCTCCTTCTTGAGGACATTGACACTGGAAAAATATCATGTTTTATACTTCCACATCATAGCACAGTATGTATTTAGAAGATAACAGCATGAACATTTGGAAATATTGTCATGGAAATTTTGAAGCCTGGATATACTTCTATTCCACAGCACATGCCAGTGTGCCCACATGAAATGTGAGGGTTGTGTTCAGGTACAAACCACTGCTCTTCAGGTAGTGAAGTGCCAGCCTGTTTGCATCCATCTCTTCACTGATCTTTAAATTGGCTAAAAAATTTGAGATACATTGCATTTGGTTTTTTTGCAGACTATGTATTTGATCTTTGTGAACAATATCAGCTTTAGCAGGCAAATAGACAAAAGCCAGAGGGAGGTTTTGAGCTTGTGTTCATTGTTTTGAATTTTTAAACAGAAATTGTTGATTTTACAGTATTTTATTTATGTTTTAGTTACTTTTCCAGTTTTAACACACTTAAATGCAGAGTTAAAATCATAGTATCGTGGAATGGTTTGAGTTGGAAGGAACCCTTAAAGGTCATCTAGTCCAACCCCTCTGCCGTGGTCAGGGACACCTTCCCCTAGCCCAGGTTACTCAGAAGTTCTAGGTTCTAATCCAGTAGAATTCATCAGGTTTCTCCAAGTTAGTAACAACCAGCACTGTTTGCTTATTTCTGCTCTGCAATTGTGAGAAACATTTAAATGCATGTTTAATTAAGCCCCAGTTATCTTCACCTCTTTTATTACATGGTGGTCCAAAAGTTTGCTGTGTCTGCTTTTGTATAAGGAACCTATCTGGTTTTCAGAGGCACTCAGGCAGGTAACAACTTTGCGTTTGTGCTTAACTCACCTGAGAGACACTGCTGAATAGTTAACTCATCAAGTGCCAAATGAGGTTTAGAGGAAGCAGGTTGTCTGATAATTGAACGTTCACTTGGTTGATTTGGTAGTATTTTTTTTAAGTTATATTCTGCCACTGTCTATGCCTTTTCACATATAAGTAAATCACTCTCTCTTTTAAATGCATTACTTTTTATTCAACAAATTTGTTAAAATTTGTTCCAGTTGAGCTTGCCACTAAACCTTATTTCTGTAGTGCATATATACATATATATTCTAAAGGAATTGCCAAATGTTTACTTCATTCACCAATTTGTGATCATCAGATATACTTGCAATGGCATGGGAAAAATGTGTCGACACCATGTTTGAAATACAAATGTTACATATTCCTCTTATATAAAGGGGGGGGGGGGG
>NW_020799144.1:10052900-10117027 GCF_003259725.1 Athene cunicularia | reverse complement strand
AAAAAAAAAAAAAAAAAAAAAAAAAGAGTTTAAATAGCATTTAGATAGTGAAAATCAGCAAAGTAAGTTAGAGAACTAAAAATCAATAACAACGCACACCTCTTGCATTTTGAAACAGAAATAGTGTACTATTTATATTTAAAAAGAAAATGGATTTCTAAGCTTGCTTCTGTGTAAGGATGTAAAATATCTTTATAATGTGCTATTTAAAATTATACTTCTATTTACAATCTATAGTAAAGTCATGCTATGAGACATTTCAAAAAATAGAACTTGTATTACAAATTCAATCAATGCAGCATTTGATTAGAACAGTTAAATCCTTGCTATATACCCCCAAGAAAACTAACAAGCAAAATGATGATTGGGCTGTTTTCCAAGGGAAAGCGTACAATATGTGTTCCTTTTTAAAAGTCATTGGTCAAAATCTCCCAAATATGGATGGTACCTTTATATATCCTTTGATTCCATGGGAGCTGGTGTAAAAACACCCCCTTTGTGGTTTTACTCAGTCCTTGTACTCACTTTAGCCTAGCTCATGTGTATTAGTCTCCCTAAAACTACTGCATTGGCCAGGGATCTGCTGGGTACATGATCCTCAGCCCCTTCACACTTGCAGAACGTCGTCCTAGATTGCTCATTTGAACAAGCATCCAGCAGTAAGAATGATGAGGAAGAAGAAATCCTCCAGCGTCCCTTTAAAGCCATTTTGGAGTGGCTGTGTTGCTTCTGTGAATTGTCCACTGAGGGGTCGTTGTTTGCACAGGGAATGAAGATTCCTAATTCCAGCTGCTAAATTACATGACTAAAGCTAGAAGATGCAGGCATCTCTCAGACTGGTCTTCGCATGACCATAACTTGGATCTATATAGATTTTAAACCATTTTGTTTTTTTTTTTAAATGCCTTTGAACTATTTCAACTATTGTTTTCCCTTAACACTCACATAGTTTCCTGGTTTTCCAGGGAATTACCATGTTTTACACCCCATCTTCAAACAACCATACTTAACAATGGTAGCATCCTGCTTCATCACTTACCTTTAACTGCTGAGCCTCATGCTATTCCCACTTTCACAGCACTGCCTTAATTTTTTCTAAACTAAAATGTACAAATCATTAAAAATGAACTGGAGCATGACTGCAAAATTAGATGGATTTTCTACATGTTCACACCTATCATAAATTCCAGTGGAGCAAATGAGATAATTGCAGGGGAAGGAGTGAAAAGTTAAAGAATTGGGCTCTTAGCAAAGCAGATACAGTGAAGTCTCAGAAGCTTGAAAAGTATCAAGGGTTGTTAAAACATTACTGTGAGCGAAGGAAATGTCACCAAAACTACAAATACAGCTTGTGTGTAAAGCTAGCAGCTTTGGTAGGCCTTTGAAATGCTTTGAAAATAGATTTTAAAGGGGATTTTTTTTTTCCTCCCTGGGTTTACATAATTAATTTTAGTAAGCAGAATTTTATTGTATTTTTGGAATCTGTTGTTTGTAAAGACATCCACCCCTGTATAGCAGACTGACAGCCACTGGGAATACCCAAGTGCGTACAATCCTGTGTATGTCTAATTCTTTGTAGAATTGGGATCTGTGCATTTTTGTCCTTGCCAGTACCAGGCTTTTTTTTTTTTAAATTTAAAAACTATTTTGACTTTTTAGACTATATGAGATTGAATTAGCATCTAGAGAGAACCATAAGTAGTTTATGTTTGTTCCTCTCTTTTCTGTTAATTTTCTCTAAATACCAGGAAAAAAATCAACTTTAAAAAGATAAAGGTGTCCAACATCTGCTGGCTTTGATAATTTTATCCTACAGTTGTGTTAATAGTTTACTGCTCATAACTGTTAGAACAAATTAAGACTACTCAGCTTGAGTAGCTAAATAAGCGCTGGGCTTCCCCTGCCGCCCCTTCCTCATGCACATCTCAAGCAGCCACAGACCCACTGCTAGCTGTGAAGTGGTGCAAGGGGAAGAGGTGGAATTGGGCACAAGTCATTTCGCTAGGAAATCTGTTCTGAACTTTAAAATCTTATCCTGAAAATTCAAGCTCTCTCTCTGTGAGATAAACTTCAGAAATTTAAGCGTACTGATCATACACTGAAATTGGCATTGCTGCTGAAGTGGTACTAAAGAGTAGGAGAAGGGCTGTCATTTATATACCGTGCTTCCTTCTGCTGAGGTTAATTCAGTTACTGTCAGAGTCTGACTCTTCCTTTTACATGAGACACAAGTGTTTGTGTTTGAAGCCAAAATGACGATAATGCAGGTAGCTTTGAAATAGTTTATTTATTAAATATAACAGCAGGAATAACAAAACACCGGCTTGTCATTGTCAAAGTTGTTCCAAAAACTCAATCGTATATCATAATCAGGGGTGACTAGGTGGTTTACTAAATACAATGCTTTCTTAAGCTTAGTGATCTGTGTGCTTGATTCTGAAAGCACAGTTTGTTTATTTTTTGAAAAGAGGGTGATACTCTCTGATGTTTTCATTCTAGGTTGTCAGGTTTGAAATACTCTATTTTCTGTAGAATTTGTATTTAATAAAAATTAAAGTTATTAACCTGATTTAAAATGCATGTAGGTAATACCCCTTCTAAAGTTTAATTTCTTTCAAAATTTCCATTAAATATCATGTGCAGAACTTAGCCCCTTTCTCTCCCATATTCTAAATCTTCTTGAGCTTGAGATAATGACATTTCCCACAAAGTGGGAGAGATGTAATAACAGTATAATTCCTAAAGATCATCTATTATCCAAATGAGTGTTATTTGTTTACTTTCTCAAATTTCTGCAGAAGTAGCCAGACAAGTGGGCAGATCCTGCTGTTAGCATCACAGAGAAATGTCTAGCTAGGGACAAAAGAGGTTTTGTGGGTTTTTTTTAAACAGAATTTGTTTCTTCGTTCTCCTATACATGTATGTATACATGTATGCAAGGTATGTATTGCAATATTCTTCCATATGGTGGAATGAGTCCTGTGTTTCTTGTCCAGGGATAAAGCATTAATTTTGTTTGAAATGCTAGTACTGTTGTAACTTTTGGAATTTTAGATGTGGAAAGACAGATGTGTGTGGAAGGCTTTTCGATTTTCTAAAACCAGTTTTAATTTTGTGCTATACTCTAAATTAAATCAAACCTCTTACTGTTGCTATTTATAGGTTGCTGGAGTGTGTCAGACTGCTCTTAGAAAACCATAAATATGGAAATTATTTTTACAGGGATCTTCGTCTGAAGCACAGAGGAGAACTTGCTCATGGAAATAGGTTTGGTCAACAGGAAAGGCCAACACAGAGAGAAATCTTGTCTCAGTGCTGAGAATCTAATACAATTTTATGTGAAACAGTGTAGATGAAAACATGTAGTTTGATTTATAGAGGTAGATTAGAAGTTGTGTAGTGTGTGACCCAAATTTGATCTCTGAAATACTTTAGCAAAATATAAAACAAAGACTTCTAACACTGTGGTAGCCATTTGGGGGGTTGAAGGGTTGTATAATTAATAGTAAAATGCAATTGAATAGGAAATTTTTTTGTTAAGAATTGATGATAGCCTGTCTGAGCTTTGTAGAGGAAAAGTTACGTGTTTGTGCTTATCAGCAGGCTGTGCCTGCAAAAGAATGTCATTTTGAGAGCTAATTTAGTTTAGTCCTGGTTAGAATTAAAATGTGTTAATGAAGAGTCTCTTATACACTGTGGTGACTGTTATTGCTGATGGAGATGTCCACAAAAAAACACAGAGGAAACTAAATAAATGAAAGTATATGAATTGTAAACTAACTTGCATACATTCGATTGACACATATTTTATGGTTCACCACTGGTACTCTTCAAGTGTACAAAGCCCCATTTCATTGAGAATGGAAGTACGCACACCAGTGGGAATTGTAAAGCACCTCTAAACCATCTTATAAAATACAGAAGTCTTGAGGAGATACATTAAAATGTTACTTCCTGACTGCTACCATAACAAGAAAATTAAAACTTCAAGCAGTCTTATTTCTTGCCATTCGGACTATTAATAGTTAAGTGCTGTCAATCTTTATAACAGAAATAGAGTTTGAAAACCAAAAAAGATGAATCCGAGTTGTATTTTCAGAGACAGAATAGGTAACTCTGCAATTTAATTCATTTTTTTAATGGAGGAGAGGAGAACAAAGATTTGTGGTTTATTTCACTTATAATTTAGAGCTCCAAATTAATAAGTGAAGAGATTTAGTCATGAGAATTCCACCTGTCTTATGACCTTGATGGTGGCAGCTTAGACCCTCTTATAATACCTACTCCTTCAGTAGCAGCACAATTAATTAATTTGTCATCGTGTGTACACATTAGAACTGCAGTTCCCATTTCAGTAGTGTTTAGAATTTGTGCTGATTATGGTGACTGAATTATACAAACCAATTAATACCATTTCAGTCCTTTTTTATACTGAGTGCTAAAACTGTGTTGCCTCTTGTATTTTTTAATTTGTGTTGTGCTCTTGTTATTCCCCTAAGTGATGTTCTCCAGTTAGGAGCATCATCCACCTCTCAGGGTGTTGAGACATACAGTCTAAGCACATTGTTCTAAATTTGATAATGCAGGTTAAAAAAAACAAACAACCTATAGTATGCTGAAAAACAATTAGCACTTGTTTTTTGTTTGCTTCTAAACACATTAATTTAGAGGTGGTTTTGGGAAGCTCTGCAGAACACTGTCTGGTGCAAGCAGAACCTGTTCCTGTGCTTTCTTAAGCCACGTAAAATGCAGTAAGACTGTGATATGGGTGTCCTCTTCTGGGTCGGGGTGAGCTGTTATTAGAAACTGATCCTCTCTCCCTGATGTCCACCACTGACCTGCAGTGGGGTGGTGCTGCCACAGGCTGGGGCAGAGAGAGATCCCTGACAGGCAGAGGTGTCCAGGTAAGGCCACTTGCAGGCGGTTGACCAGTTTTGTCTGACACTGTGCTGAAGTACCTGAGATATGTAAACACCTTCCCTTTTCGGAGATCTCCTGTAGGAATGCTTATCTTGGGCACAGCAGGAGGGCCAAGCTGGGCAGGGACATCTTCATGGCATGAGTACTCAGTGCATCAAGGGCATCCATCCTGGAGCTTCCATGCATCCTGCTTAGCAGGTCACCCACTGCAAGCCTCAGAGGGTCTATTTTGGCTGGATAAGTGCTGCCCTGCTTTCTGCAGCAGCCTTAAATGTAGTCATTTAAACCAGATTGGTGGTATGCTTTAAAACACACCTCCTGTCTTCCTTTGACCAGACAAACACATATTTTCCCAACCTGAAAAAACCTTTTAGTACAGCCAGCTGGGAAGATGTTAATGTGAATCTAGATGAGCATTGTTATTTTCACAGAATTATCAAGGTTGGAAAAGACCTTGAAGATCATCCAGTCCAACCATTAACCTCACACTGACTGTTCTCAACTCCACCAGATCCCTCAGCACTATCTCAACCCAACTCTTAAACCCCTCCAGGGATGGGGACTCCACCACCTCCCTGGGCAGCCCAAACCAATGCCCAACAGCCCCTTCTGGAAAGAAATGCTTCTGACATCTAGTCTAAATGTTTCCTGGTGCAATTTGAGGCCATTCCCTTTTGTCCTATCACTTGTTACTTGGTCAAAGAGACTCATCCCCAGGAATTGAGGTGCGGCCTCACCAGTGCCGAGTCCAGGGGTCAGATCCCTTCCCTGTCCCTGCTGGCCAGGCCAGTGCTGACACAAGCCAGGATGCCATTGGCCTTCTTGGCCCCCTGGGCACACTGCTGGCTCCTGTTCAGCTGGTTGAAAGCTTTTTCAAGCTTCTTTAAAGTACCATTACTGAGAAAGGTGAGGTTTTTCTTGCCAGGTAGGCAGGGTTCTCCTGTTGAAGCAATATTCATTCCATTTTATTCTCCTCGGCCCGAGCTTTATTCACTGGGATTTTGACTTTTGGTATTTTTACAGTTAGCAGATGTGTGCAACCTCTCCATTACTCATGCGCAATAACTGTGGTAATATTTTTTGAACTACATTTGTTTGTTTTCCTGGTGTGTGTGTGTGTGTTTACTACATGAGTTTGTTCTATTCAGTATAACAAGTCATAGGGTAATATGTGTGTATTGGAACAGATACGGATATCTATAGTAACTTCATCTCAGTAGGAATTCGATCTCAATGGGAATTGAAATGTAAGCAATATTCAGGATTAGTTTGTTGACTGTGGATTATTGTAAATTGTGCAATATATGTGGGTCAAAATGTGGTCAATAAATTGATGGTATGAGTAAAAAAAAAGGATAATAATGTCAATACAAAAAAACCCTGTCCAAACCCATATTTGGAAGCAAGTAAATTGAATTCCCATCTTTTGGAAAGGAAGTAAATTTAAATTAAAATAGATATATTGAAATCTGTCATACTTAACCATCTTTTAAATTATTTTATTCCACCAGTATTAGGTACAAGAAAACTAAAACACACCATGTTCTAGAGTTGGCCAAACAACTAAAAAAAGATAGAGTAAGAATTACACAGCTGGCAGAAGAACGTGCCAGCTTCTGTGCCATTATGTCATCAGCTTCCTGGTGGGTATTTTTTGTGAAATCATTTTTCCTGAATACTGGAACCAAAATATGGGCAGTAAGACTACTGTGCTTCAATGCTGCTTCTTCAAAGACTTCCCTACTGAGAAACTTATTATCTGCTTGTCCCCCAGTGTTCCCAGAGATTATGAAAAATAGTATTTTACGAGATTTTTACATTGCACATGCACACAGAACTCGAAAAAATGTATTAAATACACATCTTATGATAACCTTTACTCTCCCTGTACACCATTGGATTCTTTCTTTAGCAGAAAGATAACAAAAAGTAGTAGAAAGTCTGGCACCTTCATACAAGTTCTTGAACTTTAATTCTTTTTAAGTATTTTTAACAATTCAACAGGATAGGATGCTACAAGTAAGAGCAGGGATCTTACTAAATTTAACATTTCACATATTGATTTTATATTGTGTAGTCTTTCTTCTAATATTTTAGTATTTTTTTTAAGTACTTCTTTTAGGTGTTGGTTTTTTTTTCACTTTTAAGTTACTAAATACATATGTTCTGTGGTGACTATAGAAAAGGCTTTTCTGGCTTCTTTTTCACCCAGTTTAGTAGAAGCTTCTGCTTGTATTTCTTTTGTCTCAGCTGCATGACACCAGCCTTCAAGATGCTTTTTGTGATACCAAATTACTGAATTTTATACCCGAAGACAGTAATTAAATTATACTGGTGTTTGCAGATGTGTTTGGTCAGCTGTTCTCCAAAACAGTTACCAGAATCTTCTACAGTTGCTGCAACTTGCATGACACATCTTTTTCAAACACTGATGGCATCTCCATCTCAATTGTGGCTTAGATATGACATTCTTGCCTGCTATTTTGTTTTCTTCATGTTACTTTCTTCTTTCTATTTTTCCTTTGTTTTTTTACTTGTTTGTTCATTTTTGGGTTGGGTTGGGTTTTTGTTTGGGGATTGGTTTAGTTTTTTGCTTTTCTTAATACATAAGTATGTGTCAGTTCCTGAACTCCGTTTGAGAGGTTAATTGCAGCTTATGGAAGCGCACAATAGTGTTGTTTACACTTCTTAGCACTTGATATATTCCTGCTGAAGATTAGAGGGATTTGAAGGCTGCAGTAGTGACTGGAAACCCTTGAGACCCACTTCAGCACCTGGAAATTACTGTGTGATGGAGCCACTCTGGTAATACCCTTCTTCCTCAAGTCAGATTAGCTTCAAGATATTGGTTTCCATGAGACAGGCTTTGCAACATCTTAAGCAAGATCTGGCCCTGAAATACCACATATATTTTTTGAAGAGTATTGTACATCCTTTTGCATAGAGAGGGCTCTAGGAGATAAGATCTTTTGCCCATCTGTCTTGTTCCTACCTGATAGCTAAAGTTATTGGTGCATTACTAATCACATATCATCTGGCATATTTTTCCAGCTTAATTATTTATTTCTATTTTTTATCCTGACTATTTTTTGAAGAGCCATACTTGTATAATCCTTAGGTGGAAGAAGTGCTCTTGTATTCTGTGCATTACTGACAGCCTCTCCATCCTTGCTAGCTGGGGTAGGCAAGGAAGTATTTGATTCATTACCATGGCACCTATCCAGTCTCTCCCTCTGAACCCTGAGACAAATAAGGAGTGTATCTTGCTGAAAATTTAGTGTGGAGATCCATTAAAGGTTTTCAACTATCAAGATGCTGAATTTTGGATTGACACAAGGCTGATGTAGCAGGCAGAAATGTCCAAGTCTTCAACACGAGAAGAATTTATTGCTTGTCTTCAGAAGACAAGTGCTACACTGGCCAATTCAAAACCTGTGGTCACTGTTTCTAATTTAGTGCCCATATTTTGAACCCATTACTTTTTGTGATTCATGGGCAGCAATATCGTTAAGAGAAGGGGAAGAAAAAGTTTCCAAGAAGTCAAGGAAAGAGATCTAGTAGCTGTAAGAAATGTAAGTCCACAGTGGTTCCTCCTTAAGACATGGTCATTTCAGCAACCCTTAACAATAGAGTAGAACTAGATCAGAGACTAAATGTCAGCTGTTCTTTGGCAAAGAAAGTAGAGAAACAACATGTGACAAAAAGTGCCTACTGCCTCAGTTTGTGTCTTTCAGAATGCCTGGTGCTTAATAATATATATGTATGTGTTTGTGTGTGTGAGAGAGAGACTTGAAAAAAATGCTACCAATGTAGTGAAAAGCTGTTCGTATTTATTTTCATTAAAATGTTTGACAGAATTTCTTTCTTGTCTTGATCCATCTCAGTAGAACTTTTTGTGGACAAACGTGATGTTGGGAGAGGGAGAACTTTAGTAGCTGGCACAAAAATGAGAATATTTAAAGTTTTTGTTTTTAATGGTAGAATTTTTGTGGTAAGTTTAAATACTAAATGTTGGTCCAAATCAGTGTAAAATTTTCAGAATTGTCCTTGAACGTTACTAGCTCACCATTTTCTGTGATGCTATATGGACCTTTACTTGTATTAATTAAAACATTAGTTGTGCTTCCCAGTTTTTTATATATTTTTTCTACCTATTGAACTGGACAGTGCTTGTATCCATGGATCATCAAGAACCATGAGAACTATTTGAAATTTACTAGATGAAGTCATATGTTGCAGTTCCACTTGGGTTCAGTTGCTTAAAGAATAGGAGAAGGTTTAAAGACTTACAAAAATATTTTTAAGGGGAATACATAGATAAGTAAATATTATAGTATATAAACATTCTTGTAAGACAGAGTTGTATCAAAGATGCTCCTGTAGTTACTCCATACAATAAACTAATGAGTCAGTTAAGAATAGATGAACTGCCTCTCAAAGTCTCCTTGGATGCCTCAGGAAACTATGGCTCAGAAAAAATTTTTTAAATCATGATTTATATATAATTTCAGAGAAGAATACTAGATTTACTCTCTGAGTCTTTTATTAAATAGACTTGAGACCTGTTTAGATCTAGACCTTTGCAGAAATTTAAGCAGCTACTGACCTCAGGGGCACAGCAAACCAAAAAATATGGACTCTAAATTGTCAGGCAGAAACAATGCAAGTCATATTTTGAAAAATGAAATTGTGACTTTGTATGAGTAAGCCTCTTTCTCTCCATAATGCAGTAGGATATTTGTTTCAGCTGTTAAAATAAAATTTCAATTCTATACAAAAGGTAAGTTTTAGGTATTTTTATAAATGCATGGAAAGGTGAGCCTACTGGGAAGAGAGGGGACGAGCAGGTTTCCATCCTGGAAAGGATGGAAAGGAAGGAGCAGATGTTCTGACAATAATGCACTATTACATACCTATATTAGTTCGGTGATTCTGCATTAAGATATGGTTGAACTGAGACACTACTGATTTTCCTTTTATGAGATGTACAAGTTAAGGTTTCATTTGCTGAGTGAGGCAGGCTAAATCCAAGATACTCACTAGAGTGTGTGCACTCCATACAATGCACTTGGTTGACCTTTATGGAAATTGGTGAAATTCTAACCTCCTTACACTTTTACTGTTTTATAAGGGCCTGCATGTTTACAGCCTTCACCACATGTACAGCCCTTTTTCTTTCTTTCTTATCAGTGAATCTTGCCATCAGAGAGAGGGCATGAAGAAGCCTCCCTCTTCCATAGCACATAATTTGAAATGCCTTTTTTATTAAAGTAATTTTTCACAATTGTCATTGAACTTCCTTCTCCAGTTTGTGCACTCTGTATTTTAAATTACTTTCTAGTACCTATTCTGAACATGTATTTATGTAGGTTACATTATTTCAGCTTTCATCTGATTCTGAGATGTGAAAGATTCCGTTAAATTTTTTATGCAAGATCACAGGAAAAATTGCTAATTATTGGTAACCTAATTATAATTCTTTTGCTAGCTATTGCTGCTATTAATACATGCATTACCAACACTGATGATCACTGGCATTTCAGTTTGTAACATAGTGCTGCTGATGGAGCTAAAATACGCTATTCATTTGTAAAACAGTGAAGTTGATCATAGACTTATAGTGACTTGACAGTGGTCCTTAGCTAGAGCTTGACAGTGGTCCTTAGCTAGAGCTGACTAGATGATGCCTGTGTAGGTATATCTGTTTCTATTTGAAGAGACCCCAAAGAGTGGGTTGAAATGTGCAGCAGCTCACTTGTCATCAGAGATTGCCCCTGGAAAGCCCCTGCAGACTCCTTCTTTTTTTCTCTCCCTTGTCTCCAGTGGCAGTGTCATGAACAGAAGTGAGCTCCTCTTTCATGAGATAAACAATCGGTATTTTTTGTCCCTGTATTCACAGTCAAAGCATAATTTCAGCTCTTCATTTTCTTTTAGAGTTATAGGTACATTTGCTTGCCAAAATGATCCTCTTCATCATCTGTTTCGTCAGATGTTTGTGCCTTTTTCCTGTAGATCTCACACTTGCCGCTAACCTCTCAGCTTTTTAGATTTCTAGATTACTGTCACACTTTGGGATGTAATGGAAATGTTAAACGTATTGGCTGATACTACCAGTTGTTTATTGTAACGGGATGACGTTGTTTGTGGGCTACAAAGTAGTATAGGAGTAGCCAAGAGCCACTAGAATCTCACAGGGTGCAGGATGGTATGACAGATTTGGGTATATATTTGGTTTTGAGAGCATGGAGTCACGTATGGAGGCATGGAAGGAATAACATTGAATTAATATGGTTCATTTAAACCACCAAAGTTCTAAATATTTATGATATAAACCTGAAATCTGTGCCCTCATAGGTTAGAGTTTGTATTGCATTTTGATGTTACCATGAAAAAGTGAACAGAAAGTATTTGCAAATTATTTTGCTATTAGTTACCTCGTGACTCTCCCCAAAACATTTTTATTTTATATTCTAGGCTTTCTCTCTTTCCCTTCGCCAGTGGAAAGTACAGATTTGTGATTATATGATCTAAATAGTTTATTATTCTTCTCAGTTAATTTATATCCTGTGTTCACAATAGCTGTAACAGTTTTAAATAATTTGTCTTGGTAGATGGATTTGCTAAGAATCTTTAAATTTATTTAGTTCTGCTAAACATTGTGGAAGATTATACTGAATGCTCTGTGGAAATATTTAAACTGGATGCCTGAAGTGTGAGCAGGACTGAAGCCATATGCCCAGTGACTCAATGTGATATTTACAAGCTATGTTGAATTACTTAGCAGTTTGTTGTTTTGTTTTTTTTTTCATAGCCTTTCATGTCCCCTCGGTACCCTGGAGGGCCAAGGCCACCTTTAAGAATACCCAATCAGGTAAGAATTTGTCACTGATGTACTGTTGTGGTCCAGGGTCGTGGTGCAGCACTGGGAGGAGGCAGTGTTGGTTTGTTGGCTACCAGCGGCTCATTGGCTACAAAAGTTGCTTGATCCCACTCCATCCCATTTTGTCCAACCATTAAGTAGTTATTTTGATAAGGTGTGACCATGCCACACCCAGTTCACTTTCCTATGTTCGATTAGTGTCTACACCTCAAAATTTATTGTACATTAAGCCTGTTTGCAGAAGGAGAATATACTTGCCTTCTGTGGTGCTGCATTAACCTCAGCCAGCCTACACTACTTGCTCTGAGACTGAAGGCAGAATGCCCTCATAGCTGTTACACTCTCTAAACTTTACTAACCACATCAGGTAGTTACCTCTGAGAAAATGCATCACCCCATCCTATTCTCTGTTGGATAGGGAAAGTATATTTATTTCACAGCAAGTGTGGAGATTACTGGTGAGACACAGT
The DNA here is from genome assembly GCF_003259725.1 of Athene cunicularia. Lineage (NCBI taxonomy): Eukaryota > Metazoa > Chordata > Aves > Strigiformes > Strigidae > Athene > Athene cunicularia. The sequence goes on along the minus strand of NW_020799144.1, from coordinate 10,104,757 downwards.
TATCATAAAGCGCTCAATGGCTCTTCTAGACACTCTCAGAACTTTATAAAAGCATCGAGTTCCCAATTTCCTCCCATCTCCATCAAAGTCTATGCATGCCAGTATAACAAGAATGAGTAATGAGCTGCTGTTCGTCAGCAGAGACCTTTATTGGCCCATCTGTGAAAAGATGGTTCTGGAAGCAGATAGCAGTGTATTTTTAAGTTCTCCATAGTGCAGATAGAGGAGGAGAAAGCAGTTGTCAACAGATGAAAAGTTAGAGATAAGCAGACAGAAAAACAGTGTAGCTCTGAAACTAAAACTGGGTCATTTACAATATTGGGAAAGTTTGATAGGACAGATGGAATGGGTTTTTTTGGTGCAACTTAGACTTCCAGGACTGCCTTTCTTGTCACAGCTTGATGAGGAGTCTTATCCGCTCCAACCTCAGTTCTGGCTATTTTTTATATATGTGTAACACAATGTCAACAACCTTGTCTTTAGCACTGGCACAATATTGCCAGAATGTTGAAGTTTAAAATTCAGTGAGTTGGCTAGATGAGGTCACAAGACTTCTTCCAGTGTTCCTCCAAATCAAACATGGTGATGTTTGGGAGCTGGTTAAGTTACCTGTACCATAGCTACTTTTTAACAAGGGAAATGTAATTAGCCTTGTTGAAATGATCATCAAGGGACAACAGAAGAGTGCAGTGTCATTAGCACTTCAGTGAAATATTTGTTACAGACATACTGTAACTCAGTACAAAATCCTTTCTGATTTTTGCACCTTTCAGTTCTGTCTTAGCCAAAAATACACCAGTATTTGGGCTTCACATATTCCTTTGTTTTGCTTTCTGTGTTTCTGAAGACTGTAAATACTGGCAGGTAGAAACTGGATGTGACGAATACTGAGAAAGTGCTGCCAACCTGCAGTTTTAGTATCAGAAGGTTTTTGTCTGCACATTGTGATATTTTCAGTTCAGAACTGTGACATAATCACATAATCTTAGTGAAATACAGCCTTTGCAATTAATTTACATTATACTGCATTCATGAATTACTGCTTTTAATAGTGCTGCCATTACTTATGTTGCAGTATAGACGGGCAGTGTGTGGAAGTAATAAACTATTGTGCAGCTTTAAGGCTGAAATTTTGATGAGTTGGAAGTCAGTAAAAATCAGAGTTAAAATTCCCACTGTAACTATATCCCTTAGTGCCTTGCAGTAGGGACAGTGTTTCTTAGGTGAGGAAGGGTAACACAGGACACACGTGCACAGCACTGTCCAGTGCTGTATAAGGGTTATCTGAGCTAGATCTAGGCTTTGTAGCAGGAACGTCAGCACCAACCGACTGCCACAGGAGTGCCCCTAAATTGTCTCCAGTACTCGATCACATCCTTTGTTTGCTGTTTGGCAGTGCACTGTGCTGTGCAGGTACACTTGTTTTTCTTGAAAAGAGGTATGTCTGAGGTAGACCACAGTCTCTTCTGTAATTATCCACAGTGTGATGACTGCATGAGTTAAGTTGCCGGTCACATGTGCTCACAGCAGCAAATGCCTCCGTGTCCTTGCATGTCACCTGCCATCTCTGGCAGAAGTGACCAGGTCCCGCTTTGCTAGTATTTGACACTTCTTCGTGCACTTCATGTATCGTTCTTATGTGTCATCCAGACTTGAAGCCACTGAAGTACATGTAAAATTCTGGTTTAAATTATGGTATCTTGCATTGTTTATTCCATTCATCTTGCAGGGCAGTACCTTTTGACTGTATTACCTTTGAGGCAATAACATGTATCATTGTTTAATTTCCTACCTCTTGTGGAAACCAACTATAGTATTTGCAGATAGGTTCCCCTTTGTATGTATCCAAGTCTACTACAGTATTTCTAGGTTATTAGTAACTTATCCATTCCCACAGTAAGCAATACACCTATTGCCTGAGTAGATTACTTTTATAATAACAGATTTCCTCATTCTGGATACATTTTTACTGAAAATGTGGTGTTGTTTTGAAATGCTAATTAGCACCTAGTGGATCAGCTACAAAGATCCACTCATAAAAACATTTTTATAGTTGACTAAACTGTAAGTTAGAGACTGTAGAAATTATCTTTAAACCTAATTTCAGTTACTGTAAGCCCAAAGGGCAGATTAAAATGTGGAGAAATAAAAGCAGTGTGTGTGATTTGGACCAGAGGTGAAATGACAACACACTGTACCTTCACACTTGAAGGCAAGATTTAAGAGCAAGTTCTGTAACTGTTTGTTATCTCCCATAGATGAATAACAAGCTTATCTTGGCACTGGTGCCCTTCAAGAGTAAGGTAGAGTGAAAGACAAAATGTCCCCCACGTCGCAGCCCTAATTAACCATACCCTGTGAATGCTGTGCAGTTGGCTCAGCTACAGCTGACTCTCCGAGAATCAGTGTCTGCATCCTGACCTGAAAGGAATGTTAAAATTAAAATAATGAGTAAAAGGGAAAACTGTAGCAATATAAGCTTTGGATAACTTGTCACATACCCAAGAAAAAGACAGTCTTTGCAGGTTAAGTAACAGGTAAGCTAAAGTGAAGGAAGTGTTGTGCAAGGGGAAGCAAATTAGGCAAATATATTTTGGAGATTATTTGTACATAATTGAACAGAAGTCCAAGAATTTGTCCATATGGATCCATAGTCAGGGTCATGGGACATTCAGGACTTCTAGTTTAGTTGGGCATTTAGGACATTTAGTTAGGGCATTTAGGAAGTGTCCTGGTTTCAGCTGGGATAGGGCTTTTTTTTTTTTTTTTTTTTTGTAGTAGTAGTAGTAGTAGTAGTAGCTAGAATAGTGCTGTGTTTTGGATTCAGTATGGGATTTGGTATGAGAAGAATGCCAGTAATACACTGATGTTTTCAGTTGTTGCCAAGAGAACAAGGAGTTTTCAACTCCCCGTCTCCTGCCCGTGCTCAGGTGTACAAGAACCTGGGAGGGAGCACAGCCAGAGCACCAGACCCAAATTGGGCAATGGAATATTCCCTATCATATTCCATCATGGTCAGTATATAGAGGAGAGTTGGCCAGGAAGGAGGGGATTCTCTCTTGCTTCCAGGATTGTGGTTTCAGGATCTTGGTTTTCTTCAGGATTTCTAGCCAGGAACAGGCTGGTGAAGTGCTAAGGCTTGGACAATAGGTCCAAGCCAGAGTTGACCTATAGATTAATCCTGTATATTGCATAACTGATAACCATTGTGCTCAGTATAGGTATTATACTAAGTTATAATAAACCACCCATCCTGATGTAAAAGGTGGAAGTGTTGAAGCCTGAGCAACAGGACCTGAACCAAAACTATTAACTCAGAGTGTAATCCTTAATGAAATATGCATGGGGATGTAGCTTTCCCTCCCTTTGTATGTGAATAGAACAACAGAGTCATGGAGGCAGGTGTCTGTCCCCAAGACCTGATGTGAGACCTTGCACATAATCCCATCAGATAAGCAGAGAAACGCCCTGAGCTTCTCCCTTGAGCCCTGGCGAGGCTCTGGGGGAATCTAATGTGAGATTGAAACCAGGTATTTCCACTTAAAACAAAGGTGCCAGCTATTCTGGCTTGCTGATTTTGGGGTATACAAGGCTGGACCCGCTCACAGTGACTTTGGCAGACTCACCTACGGGTGGAGGCACTGCGTAGGATTTCCCCCTTGCCGGGACAGGCTCTGCAAACCCTCGCTGTAACCGGGGCTGCCCAGCCACTGCGGGCTGGGTGATGGTAACGTGTGCAAGTGGGGATGGATCTTTCTTAATCACTGTTCTCTCTCTCCCAGCAAGTAATAATTTGATGCGTTACCCTGTATTTTCCTATTTAAGTGCACTGTTCTGTCTTTTCTTACTGTATATTTTTTTTATTATTCTGTAATATTATTTAGTTATTTCTAGTAAAATACACCTGCTCCTTTTTCACTCTGGTGTCTGAGTTTAATTGGTCTCCCTAATCACCAAAACAGCTGGGTATCTGTTGGCAGGTGGTGAGCCATTGCAATATGCATTACCCGTTTGTACTTCTGTTATTGTTTCATTTTATTTTTTTTTTTCTTATCTCAACCTACATATCTCCCTTTACCCTCCAATAATACTACCCCATACTCCTGGAGGGGGATGGAGAGTCAGCAGCTGTGTGGTGTTTGGCTGCAGATTGGGTTTAAACCATGACACAGAGTTAACTCTACCACATTACTGTTGACTCAGAAGAAACATCTGGGAATTAAAAACAAAATATCTGCATTATGCCTTATATATTTCAAAGCATTATATGCTCTTAATAAATGGTTTCTGTTCCTGCAGGCACTCGGAGGTGTTCCAGGAAGTCAGCCATTATTGCCTAGCGGGATGGACCCAACACGGCAGCAAGGTGAGTGAAATAATTATTTGGACCATTCAGAAGTACTGTGTTCTCAAACTTGCACCTTCTGTTCTGCTTACTGCAGCTTTTTCAGCTTTTTGTTAATTAAAAAGGAATGATTTGTTGAAGTTGTTTTAGAAGGTGTTTGTGTATTGCATAGTTTTTTAAGTTACATCATTTTATCTGCAGGGCATCCAAACATGGGTGGGCCAATGCAGAGAATGACTCCTCCAAGAGGAATGGTTCCATTAGGACCACAGGTACCTTTCACAGATAGATACCAATTTTTATTGATAGGCCTGTACTTATACTATATTACTCTGGCTTTCCATAGCTTGAAGATGGCCAGGATTTGTTTTTGTAATCCCATTTTAAAATAGAACTTTCTGTTTTACAAACATTAATTCTGAGTTGCAACTGTAAAAAGTCTTAAAATGAAAGTATCAGTCATTTGAGTTAAGTGTTGAAATTAAAAGAGGAATCTCTTTAACTTGCTTATTTCAGAAAAGTTATGTCTGTCCTATAGCCAGTGTATGTTGTAATCAAAGGCTGACATTTGTAAAGGAGACCAAGGACTGATTAGGTGTTTCCTCATCTTCCAAACCTAATTACTTATGCTGTTTAGGAGGAAAGGATTAATACTTTTAATTTAGGCAAACTCTTTGTACCAAAATTAACCCCCAAAGTTCTGTAGAATTTTGATTTCATCTGCTATTGATCTAAATTTTTGGTGACTGCTAGAGTGATTTTATTGTAAAAAGAGAAGTTAATGCTGCCATTTCTCCCCCTTGTCAATCGCAAGCATCTCTTGCTCTGTTTCCAAGGAGCAAAGCAACCTTTAATTGCAAGAATCATCCTTCTCCATGGTGCTGACCTGGTCATAGTTGTTCATAGGCTCTTTCTTCAAAAGTGTGAAAATATGAGAGGATATTTGTCAGTATTACATTTCAACAGTAAACTAGGGTAGAAAACAAATTAATTCTGATGCATACTTGAAATATGAATCTAAAATATTATTCTGTATTTTATCATCACTCTTAGTGAGAGAAAACTTAGGTGGTGGTGGTATATACTGGTGTTGTCAGTATTTTGTTTTACAGTATTCTTGTTGTGCCCCCACTTACCCATTTCAGATAATCTCTCGAGTGACTTCTTTTTGTTCCTTGTAATAGCAACTGAATTTTAAATTATTAAGTAGCTTTGCCTTTCAAATCTGGTCATAAGTGTCTTTACAGTTTTGGGTCTTCTTGGTAGAAACCAGTTGTGCATTTCTACACATCATCTTCTGTGTGACCAACAACCCTTTATTAAATACATTTGTTTTTTTCTGTAGCATTGAAGTGTATTTACCACTTGCCTTCTGGAGGTAGAAAGAGAAGATTTGCAATGCTGCCATATGAGATTGAGCTGATACTTTATGCAGCATCATTAGTCACGCAGCAGGCAAATCTCATGCCAGTGTTTATAAGGATATTTTTTTCATTTTTGCTCTCTAAAATCCTGTGGTTTTGTAAAGTTCTTCTTTCTTGTACCGAACATCCTCTTAAAATGGGGAAATATGTAGCTAATCTACACAAAATTTATGTTCACAAATCAATCTTTTCTATAAATGGTTCATCATCTAGCTTTGTATATGGCTTTTAGGATCCTTTCAGAATTCAGTTCTAAAACCAAATCTGATGAATCTTTCACACCTACTTTTAACATCCTCTTGCTACAGTGCTGTAAAGTTGACTCAGGTCTGCCCATAGTGGGAGGCCGTGCTGCCTTCTTGCACAAGCAGTCAACTTGCAAAACACTTAATGTGTTGATAGAGAAAAGCTTATGTCCAATATAGCAAGTATAACATGCATATGCTTGAAAACTTACAGAAAATTTACCTCAGTGTTGTATTTTATGATTCTAGTCTGTGTCAAACTAAATATTATGAAACAAAAAGCAGTGAATGGTTGTAAATGCTTGAAACTCTGAAAAGCTCCAAAGAATTAGCTCTTTTCAAGCTGTAGTTATGCTAGATGAATGGGGTACTACCTCCAGTCTCTGACTGCTACTTCTCCCCATCCCTTATATCTGCTGGTGATCCTCCCACATCCTCCAGTCAAAAAGAATCAGATCATCTTAAATATTTAAAAAAAAAAGTTGGCTAACCTGGCTCATTTTAGCCACCTAACATTAGGAAGCATTTTTATGAACAATTTAACTACAGGATAAACAGTGGTAGTGGTGACTTCGAGTAAAAAAACTGTAAGGAACAAATTGAGGCACTAACTTCTGCGGAGAGCATAGCTGCAGCTGAAGGAATGTATATATTGGTAGCCTTAATGACAGCACTCTTATTTTAGGACGAAGGAGTACATTTGATGAGGATTAGCCATAATTAGAGTTAGAAGTACATTTGGTTAGGATTATTCCAGTTCTACAGGATTCCATAGAGATCTTTAACCCCAGTCAACACAAATGAGTCCTGAATTAAAATAAAGAGGGAAGATACCAGACAGACCACATAGGGAGAATGCCTCATCCCTCCACATCAAGATGGAAAAATGAAATAAAACAGATGGCTGTTTTCTTACAGTCAGACTGTGTTCTTTTCCAGATCCAGTCTTGCCACTGGGGACATTACTGTGCCCAGCCGTTTTTACTAGCCACCAGTTACTGCCCTATAGTTCTGACAAAGGAGTGGCTCAGGCAAAATCATCTAGGATAACCTAGGTTAAATAGGAGGTTAATCTGGCTGACATTTGCCTGACCGTGTGCACCAATCAGTCTACCGGCTGCACACTGAAAGGAAGGAATGGGTAATGATTGATGACCAGCAGCTGCAGATAATACGATCTTCAGATGGCACTGCTGGGTCTGGAAGAGGACATTTGTTTGCAGCCTCTGTATTCTTGCAAGCCAGCTATCATTTAGACATTTCTAGGTAGCAATGAAGAAAATTTTTAAGTTCAGGGGTTCTGTCTGCAGTAACAGAAGCTCTTCTAGTTACAGATCAGTTCTAGATAGCTGATACATCATATCAGTCAAGGTATAAACAGCACCAGAATAACACTTTGAATATCATTGTTGGATTTCTCCCATGTATTCTTGGCTTCATGTTTACATGGTTTCGTGAATCAGACCAATATAGAGAACACCCATAAGCCTGAGTCATATAGTTTATGGAGTTTATCGTATGCTATACATGAAATAGTTTCATTATTGGAAAATAAACCACAATACTGACCTAAATCTTTTTTTTAAGTAAACCTCTTCTTTGTCCCCATTCTCCTTCCAAAATGCACAGCTGTTCAGAGAATTTAGTATTATCCATTCTTTTAAAATACCAGAAAAATGTAGCAGGATTGACACAGATTAGGAGTGCATTATGATTGTGAGGTGAGTTAGACTGTTCTGCTTGTATTCCCCTGAAGAAAATAGGTCTAATTTAGTTTTTCATGTAAATAATGCAGTTTGGCTTTTTTTGCATTATCAGAGCATAAATTCAGATTTTATAGGCACTGGGCAATTCATTTGGTGGCATTACTATGACATTCATTATCATATTTAATACTTTTCATATAGGTTACCATAGACTTATTAGACTGGCTGATTAGAAAACTAAAGTGACAGTTATGTTGTATGTTATAAAAGTGGTATCATATGGTATAATTTTATACAAGTATTTATTGATATCCTAACAAAATATAATTAAAAATAATTCTATTTAAAATCCACGATGTAGAAGTCTTAGAAATACAGGTTTCTGATTTTGAATGAGCTCCCTTGGTATAAAAGTTGAATACATTATAAAACCTGCCCCTTGCAGGCTGTTGCCTTCACCTGCATATGTGTAAATGATCTGTCCTGAAACAAGTGACATTTTAAGTATTCTCAGCCTATTTCTGTTGTTTGTAATTCTTTCTCCTTGGGGTTAACTATTATTTTTTTAAGTCAACAATGGAAACTCCTGAAAGAATGAATTACATTGGCCTATCCAGTCAGCAGTTATGTAGGGATATCATTAACCTGCTGTCCTTTCTTTCCCCCTCCTCTTTGGTTTTGTTTTTTTGTTTTGTGGTAGTCTGACCCTTGGTTATCATTGCAGAACTATGGAGGTGCAATGAGACCCCCACTGAATGCTTTAGGTGGCCCGGGGATGCCTGGAATGAACATGTAAGCACAATAATAAAATCTTATAATATTTAGAAAAATCATTATTTCATTGTAGAAGTAACATTTGGGATACATAAGACAAGGAGAACATGCTTGGTTAAGTAACATGCTTTGATGACTAGTAACTGCAATTTAAAAAAGTGAACCCACGGCAGTTTCCTTCTTCTGCATGCATCTCTTACAGCAGGTGCTTTGGTGTCCCTGCAGGTCTGTACAAATACTCAGTTTCTTTCACAGGTCAAAGTTCAAATATTGGGAATATTTTGTCAGTATATTCACCGATGTATCCTTGGATGCATTTTTTTAAAAATACATTATTTACATTTATGTTTTTACTTTACTGATTAAATACTCTGTTAAAAATGGTCAAGTATGGTTCTTTTCTGCAAAATAAAGAAGTACTTAATTCTGGCAAAATAAAACCATTGTCTAGAACTATTTATAAAAAAAGACATATTTGAAAGAGGTGTGGATGATTCTCTCTCCGTTGCTGTTTTTATTTCCATAACTACATTTATTTCCACTCTAAACAGATAAAAGAGTATTGCAGATATGAGTGTAAGGTTTTCAGTGTTTCTATGTACTTTTGGGATTGAGTCATCATTTGGTAGAAATTGATGTAGACTGAATTCATTTAAGTTATACTGACTTATTCCAGGCATGGATTTAGTCATGGGAGTGTATTATGCCTTTTATACCTGTATACAACCCTGCTTTCTAAGTGCGTAGAAAAATTTAAGATAGAAAATTAGTGTATCTAGAGTAGACTAGATCTAAGATGAGGATTTTAGCATACCAAGTGGTCTAACATGATCAGTCTTCTGCACTTTAGATAAATCTTTTGCTTGTTTGGAATTGCTTGCATAATTAACAAGCCTGGAAAAAAAAAACAAAACAAACCAAAAACAACAACCAAAAAACCAAACAAAACAAACAAGATACTCCTTGTATTATTTAGATTTCTCTCTTAAGAGATTCACAAATGTTAAGGGCTGCTGTAGTTACCTTTAGCATACCACAGACCAGAGATTACCAAGTCATTCTTGTATCATGGCCTTACCTCTACTGAAGTCAGTACATGTTTTCATAGCCGACATTTTGCAGACCGTGTGTTGCCTTCTACAGAAGTCAACATGGTGGTCCAGCTAACAAGACACTAGAATGATTTTATAATCTAAAGCAGAGAACATGTTATTCTCTTACTCATTTTATGATTTCACCTTTCAAGAATGAGTTTTCAGCAGATTGACACAGAAAACACGGTGAAGATTTTTATATGCTTGTTATCATTATATTATACCCATTTTTACTCTTATTTTTATAGGAAACATAAATGAGAGATGATAATTTTCATTTCTAGTAAATAGTTACCAACATGAAAAAGTAAAAGAGGTAGTGAGATAGATAATACCATTAACAAGATATATAATCCACCATATCCTTAATTTCTTCTGATTTCCAGACATACCTTGAATTCTTGAAGCAAATAAAATAAAATCTTAAATTGGGTTTTACTGTATTATAGACATCATATATTGGACTCAAAACAATTCTGGGAACCTTCCCAAGGGTAGGAATTTCTTCTTTTAAATAAAATTGATATAGAAAAAAATCTAGATATTTAAAATTCAGTGTGAATATAACATAAGCAATATAAGCATTACAGAGACTGTCCTCAGGAGGAGATTGAATTATAAGAAAAGTAAATTAACTTTCTAAAATAAAATGCTGTGGAATTAAAATTGAGGATAGCTAAGATTTTTTGAGGCTACTTATTCACATAAATGAGAGTTTATATGGGAAAAATAAGAAAAGGTTCCTGAATGATGAAAAGAATTCCTGGTCTGCCAGAAAGATTGAAATACTAACATTTCCATAGTGCAGCATTTAATAATCACATTTCGTGTTGTGAAATGTAAATATACATAAGTACATAAACCAGTAAATATGTATGTAGATCATGTTCTTTTAATTCAGTGATGTGGGAAGTGTATTTTCCTTTGAACTTGTATGTCCTCTTGAAGGGAACACCATGAATTGTAGTCCTTTACTTGGGAAATTCATGGACTTTGATAGAGTATATGATCTTCTGAGAAGATGTGAAACAATAATTGTGAAGTAGGTAACTGTAGCTGTCTCCATGCATTACCAGGCACATACTCCAATCATTTAGATTTCATACAAATTCATCTTTATTCCAGGTCAGATGAAAGTGGGAACAGAACACTCACTCTGGGTTTTGAACAAGTCTCCATAGTGTCCCTTTGCTTAACACAATGCACTTCAAAGGCATAAGAGAGTCCAAAGTGCTAGTACTAGAATATTATGCCGTAGCATATCATGACCTGTGTTAACATGCTGAATCACAGACCTTTGTAAGGAGCTCTGTTATCACATGCCTGACTGTATGAATAATTTTTTTATCGTCAAGCTGAGTAATTTTTTTCATCTGTCAAATAGAATGACATATACTGATCAAAAAGAAACAGATGGGTTATGATGGTCTGGGTTTCTTTTAATTGTGTTTCCAGGACATCAGGCCTATTTCTTATGGTAAAGTACTGCTGTCAAAAGTTGTCTTTACACCAAAGTCTTAGTGGGGACTTGTGTGGTAAATTCCAGCATTGAGGATCAGAGTGCATCCAAGGATAACCTTCAGGCAATGGCAATAGACTGACCCAACTGTGTTAAATATATTCTTTGTATTATTCCTCACAATTTTTCTATTGCACTCCTAAAAAATAACAGTATAATCATTTAGTGTACTTTCATTTCTAGGAAACAGGATAGCTATATATAAGGATATTGCCTTATAGTAATGTACATTTTTCTTTACATAGCCATGTCCTTTTCTTACATGAAAATTTTTCAATGTTCTATTCAATGTATTTGGATTTTTGGCAATGTTAAAACATAAAAGTGTGTACTTTACAAAAACAGTTGCCATTTAAAATCCAGCTTTCTCTTCTCAGAAGGTGCAAAAGGAAGCTGGTTTGGTTAATATCTGCCAAATATAATTTTACATTTTTCTGGATGAAAAACTGTTCTTTATTGTCAAAAATGGCAACAACCAGTTTGAGAGCTCATAGACAGTACCTTGGTCCAGGAGCGTATACTCCATAGATACAGTACTGCTGAATAATGGCTTGCTCCATCATAACTAATGCCTATCAGACTGTGGTTTGAGACAGCTGGTACGTATCCTGTGTTCTTCTACAAAATAACTTTTAACTATAAGGTTTTAAGTTGAAACTTGGTGTTGCCATTTTTAGTAAGATTTTGTTTCTTTGTGGAAAAATGCCCTCTTTGGAACAAAATGGCAAATTTCAGGCAGCAGTGTTACATTTCAGTGACACTTTTTAATGGCCCATGTGACCTGCAGTGCTGTCTCAAGCACTAAGAATACCTCTGTCATGCCTGGAAAGAAAAGGAAACGTGATTTTGTTTTTAACTTCAATTCACAGACTTGTGTCTAGATGTTTAATTTCCTGATTGGATATATTTGCCCCTTGGGAAACTGAAATTTCAGACTTTATTTTTTCAGGTACTAGGATCAATGCTATAGGACTAACTTTTAAGGATAAAATCCAGCTGTAATTAGTCATAGCGATAGATACTTAATAAATTACTCTTTTGGAACTGGTACATTCATATTAGTGTTTTATGACTCTGTTAATGCTTCCAAGGTAAACATTTAATAAAAGGCAAAAAACCTGTTTGTATTGCATTATTTAAAAAAATGCAGGTAGCTTTTTTTTTTAATGTGTTTTATAAGCTAACAACATTTGGCTCCACAAAAACCATATGGCTTTCCAGCAGAACCTGCTACAGTGTTTTCTAAGTCTATACTTAGAACTGTTCATGGCTTCCAGTAAATTTGCAAGTTCCAACAGCTTTTTAGGTGAAAGGTGAGTTTCCCAGTCTCCTCGTAAGGCCTGTCTAAATTTCCATGTTGCTGTGCCTTAACTCAAGCACATATCTGAGTCGGCTTTTTAATATCTCTGTAGTTATAGTAATCTGCAGTGTCGTCACAGCTTTTTTCCATTTTATGCTTTTTCCTAGATATATTTGCGTTACTTAATGCCACACCAAGTGTGGGACTTCTGGTGTTGTTACAAATATTCCTGATTTCTCTACAAAAGAGGATACAATAAACCAAATATAGTGCATAGAAAAAAGAAAAAAAGGGAAAAAAAAACCCCACAACACACCTCATATTTCACCTTGTAATCATTAGCAGAGAAGTTGCTAAATATTTGACCTGAGGAGCATGAGTACTGTGAGTCCTTTTCCTTGCTTTGCCTCCCATCCTCCCATTGAATAAGGCAGAAAAGATTATCACCTACATTCCTGTTTTCTAACCTTCAAAAATATGTCAGCAGAAATAAATCAATTTTCAGTTGATTGTTTTAGCTAATTTCTTCATAGTTTCATCAACAGTGTAATATAAAAATAAGATTCAATATTAAATCCCTTGGGCAACATATCTATATCTAATAGTTTTTAGTTTTGCAAAGCTTTAAAATAGATAGAAAACTTCCTGAATGCATTAATAATGCCTGCTTTCTTCTCTATATTTAAATCACTGTCCCATGTCTGGTAAGCTGTTGTGGCTAATGTTGATTTTCTAAAGCAAATGAGGCCAAAATTCCATTTTAAATGCAAAAGTTTTGTCATCTGCTCTGCCTCTCAGTTGTCAGGGCCTTCAAAAAGTGATTTAATCTTATTTATAAATAAGTATGAGCTCTTAATGCTCCCAGAAATAATTATGGTTATTGAGGTGTTATGGCTGTAAACTTGGAGATTTTACCTCCCATATGGCTTAATTCCCTCAGGACTGTTAAAAGACGAACCCTAACCACCAAACTATTTTTCTGAGCTCAGCTAAGAGAAAGAAACTTAAAATAACACCAAGAGTTGTGAGAAGCACGTGCTCTGTCTGGGCAGTTTTTCCTTTTTTCCTTTCCCCATTCCCTTCTACTTTTAGTGCCCCTCTGATGTCTCCTCAGAGTTGGCTTTATCAGACAGATCTGCCTGCGGAACACTCTTGTCCCTCCTGCTGGGGAGCTGCCACTTAATCATGTGCACACCATTTGGGCCAAGCATAGTGAGAATGTCTGAAAAGTTTCAAATTTCCATTTTGCCTGCTGTATGATAACTTTCATGCTTCTGTAACTTCTGCGGAGATAAGGCAGCCTTAGTCAAGTAGCAAACTGTCTGTAGATACATGCCTAAACATATATTTAAAGTGGATGTATAAAATGGCATGTTTTCAATTTTTAATACATGAGATTTATTATTATTATTATTATCAGATACAGGTTATAGCAACATATTTTCTGTGGCTTGATCTTTTTTTAAAAAAAGGGTTTTTCAAAAACGTTTGTAAGGTACTAGCATCACTCTCACTAATGAAACCTTACTATACTTACAGTAATCTAGATCCATACTCAGTAAATGCCTGCATCCTCAATTCTTCAGAAAGGTATTTGTTTATACAAGCAAAAGTACTCTTTCTGTGACTGAAATTACACTTACATTTTTAGTACCTTTCGGCTTTTGTCTGTACTGTGACTAGACTTCCGTGGAACATGTGATAACTTCCTCCAAATATTTTTTAAAAGGTTATCAGAGTACAAGGTAAAACACTCCTCATGAAAACCTAAAGAATTTGGGAACTTGTGAACTCTGGGAACTCTGCAAAACTTGGGAACTCTGCAAAACCTCTGTGTCACATTAAAATGCTGCATCTTAGTAACATGGTGTTAATTTCTCTGCAAATGGAAGGAAAGCACTTCAAGGGACATAAATTTGCAATATCTTTCAACTTATTCCATTGAGAATATAAAGGGGGAACGTCTGACACTTCCTAAATTTGCAAGTGTTTGGGACCAATGCAAAACTGTGCCTCTGGCAATGCAGCTACTGGGGAAGAAATCTCCTTATGGTGCCATTCTGGCAGGTCCTGACCTGAAGAGTACAGAATTACCAGAATTAGTAAGGACCTAGAGTGTCTTAAATGTGAGTGGCAGGGTTGTAGTAATAAACAAATAATCTTTAATCAACTTATGAACTGATTAAATGATAATGGTAGTGCAACGAGAATCTTGCTATAGCATTGTAACTTGGTGTAGTTATGGTTTATAAACACATATTAACTTAAAAAAGCCATCTCCTTCCTTGCTCTGGAAACAGATTACTTTGAATTGCTTCCTCAGAGCTGGTCAGAAGATGGGGATTGTTCTGTATCTCATCTTTCATCTTTTGTTACAGGGGTCCTGGGGGTGGTAGACCTTGGCCAAATCCAACTAATGCCAATTCTGTAAGTAAATATTTAAAATACATTATACATTATCTTATATTTAGGGAAGTATTTCTCATAAATACACCAGAAAGAAAATTCCACATCATTCAACAAAGAATACTGCATGTTTTGTATTTTTCCCTGTAACCCTGATGCCGAGCAGGTGCAGTGAGGAGCACATCTGAACAGAGAGCTCACTGACCTGCAAATATCCAAGCTCTCTTCATAATCACACAACAGCTCTGCATCTTAACACCAGTTACAGCACTTCCATAACACAAAAGTTATTCTGGGGTGTATTTAAAATACATTTTAGCTTCCTTTAGCGCAAGTAAAATGAGTTAGGTCAATACTATCTGGCCAGCAATCTCTACAGAAATCACAGCTCGTTAAGATATGGCTTAATGTGTGCTCACATATTTTACATAACAAAAGCACATTTGCTGCTATTAGCTAGGGAATATGGAATCATAAGCAATTGCTTGCAAGACTTCTGACATTTTTACATGCTTTTTGTAAAAATCACTGGACTCAAATTTCATTGCAACAACTACAAAATGAGGTAGTCTAATAGCAGCTTGAAGAAAGAGGAGGTCAGGGAGGCATCCCACATGAACCACAGTGTCTGGTATTTCTGAAGAAAACACAAAGGTAAAGTTTTCATTTTCATTCCGTGATCATACATCATTAGTATAAAAATGTGTCCTTTTTTAGCACTTGCAGTTGGGTAAAATGGGTCTGGCTTAACACACTAGCCTGGTTCTTTCTTTTGTTGTCAGTTCTCATTTTTTAATTCTGCTAATGACAGTCAGGGAAAAAAAGAAAAAAAAGAGCTGAAACTCCTCCTCAGTTTTCTTTTGCATGTATCCAACTAAAATGGATGTTAGGATATTTTTCAGTTGACAGCTGAAAGATTTTTATTCTATTGAGATGTCCAGTAATAGATATATTTGTAAAAATGATTTTGCTGACAAGTTGTCTACAACCTCATAAAGCATATTGCCTTAATAATCGTACATTTTAACCTTTTACTAGACTTGCAGATATTTACAGATCTTAATCTGGCTCCCACAATAAGAAGACTCTTGTAGTAGATGCAAGAACTGAATTCTTGCTAGACCTTGTAACTGGTATCTTAAAAAAATTATGCTGGCTGTTACAAATGCATTCCTCACTTATGAAACAATGGAGAGCAGATACCAGATCTCAGCCTATGGACATTTAAGTGTCTGAATTATGTAATTCATATTAATTTCATTAGAGTCACTACAAGAGCACGGTAATCAAATATTTTACTGTGAAGTATTGGGTATTGAATTTGTTTTGTGTCTATATTGCTGCTTTCGCACTTGAGAATACTTGCAACGACAAGGAGAGGTACTTGTTTTGTCAACAGTAGCTTTTTCCTGTACTACTTAACTGTGTCTTGAAAAAAATTAAACAAATAAGCATTAATCTACAGCTGTACATAAATGCATGTATGGACTCCATCTTACTGCAGAAAAAAATTACTGTATCATTTCTGTTGATATTACAGATACCTTATTCTTCAGCATCCCCTGGGAACTATGTAGTAAGTACACTTGTGTGTGTGTGCTGATTAGAATAGATGTTACATTTTATTTAGGCAAAGAAATAGCTGTCCAGATGTTAAGAAGAACCCTTGTGTATTGGTTGAGAACTGCACAAGTGATCTGCACTTAGTTTTTTTTCTTGCTATCGATGGTGCATATGTTGATGTTCTTAACTGGAATTGTTAGTCTGGTCAGTATTGCCCTGAGTGTTGTTTTATTTCCGTAAACATTTGTATAAACAACGCAATACATTGTCTTCAATAATAAAGGACAAAAAAGCACCAGCTTTCTCAGTAACACGATATTGTGTATGAGTCTCTGAACTTCAGAAAAAAAATCATTTTAAGAATTAGAACAAGCTTTTCTCTCCCCAAAAATACACAAATCAGCCCTTATAGCTAACATTTTAAGGGAAATTTATATTCTTATAATTGCCTTCTGAAGATTTGAAAATTCTTTTTTTCTCCATAGTTTGTTATGCTTTCATTTTACAGACAGTGTCTTGATTTATTATGAATTAGCTGGTATCATTTTTTTTCTTAGTCTGTACTTTCAAATGATATAGTTAAAACTTTGTAATAGGCCCAGCTTTGATCTGTCATTCAAAAGAACACAAAATGTCTTAACCCTCTCTCTGAAATTTAACAAATGCACTTTAGCTATCAACAGAATGGTTTTTATTGGAGTATATACTGCTGGTTTTTGTCTCTATCCTGAGAGATTAACTTTGTTTATCCTTTTAGGCTCTTTATTGTTGTTGTTACCGTTGTACTTGGATTATTTATACTTCTGATGTACTCTTCTAAGGCATATTGTTTCATCTATTTTTATCACATGCTTAGTACTGGTGTCACAGGGAAACGAGGGAGAATTTATATATATATATATATATATATATATATATATATATATATATATATAAATAAATATATATATATGTTGGATCCCAAATTTCTGTTGGTTGGTCATGTTTCAGTAGACCTTTCTCTTGATATTTCATGTTTTATCACCTGAAGATTAGACAGCTGCAGGGCATTGACTTTAACCAGAATAAAACCTGAAGCTAATTCAGAATATGGAAATAGCAGGTCCTTCACCATGAGAACATTATACCAGTCTATTTTCATATGTTTGTGCTGCTTATAGGTTTATTTTACTTTCAATTCTTGTAAGAGATATGATCCTGCAGAGCTGAAGGATGAGTTCAAGAATGAGTATGTTTTGTTTAGACAAAAGCAGTTTCTTTTGTCCTTTATTTAGACAATTAGCTCTGAAAAAGGTTATGATTCTCATAAGTGTCCATAACCATAGTATTCATTTTGCCATATGTTTAGTGGAAACAGTCCAAGTCTGCTGATCTCCAAACCAGTTCTTTTAATACAGAACTTTGTAAATTTCTCTCTATTGAGAAGAGGTTTCATTGGGTTTGCTCAAGACAATACTGATCAGTTATTGTTGCAGATTTTGAAGATCTTTTTTTTTCATATTTGAGTTCATATTCTCATTTTTTAGAAGTATGAAGTCCTGAGAAAAGTAGAAAATAAGATACTATATAAAGTTACTTTAAAGAAACAAATCTAAGAAAAATGCAAGTTGTAGAAGCAGACTCTGTTGGTTTAACTCACATCAAACCAAAGGTCAGCTTGGATAAATCACTTGGAGAAGAGAGGGCATGGCCGTATTTCAGTGGATAGGTAGAGGAGGAGTAAGAGTAAAGAGGTGATTTTACTTCTTTGAGTTACAGTGATGAGACTGATGCTGGAACATTGCATCTAATTGGCAACATTGAAGGGAAATAAAAAGATCTGCAAAGATGCAAGAATGAGACACACAAAAGATTGAAGTATAGGAGAAACTGCCTGAGCCTTGGTTCAGATGTGCTCTCTGAACTCCAGCTGTGCTAGTGCGAAAGGTTTCTGCCTGATTCCTTGTCCCCACTCTGCTGCTGAAGGTTACCACTCCTTCAGGTCTGCCACTGGAGTTCCCTGGATGAGTGACCCTCTTCATCCAAAATAACTGAAGTTGATTTGAGGCATTTAAAGAACCAGGTCCTTGCTGAAGCACTTGAGTTGACCCAAAATAAGTGGAGGGACACTCACAGTGGGAGCTCCAAACAGAGCTGAGGCTGCTGCTAGCAGAGGAAGTGGTGAAGCAGCTGAGATGGGCCAAGGGTTGAAATCTTCTGCCAGCATAAATGCTTGCACAGTGCATGTCTTGTCTGATGCTGAGAGAGTAGTCTTGCTTCAGAAAGTCTCATCACTTTTGGAAAAGGAGTGCATGAACTCCAGCTATACAAACAGCTAAATAATCAAAACTGAGGAGCAGTAGTCCAAGAGAGCAAGTATTTGAGGACATGTGGAATAGAGAGCTCTTAAAGCAGCCTTTTAGCCAAAGGATTTGTGATCTGGAACCACATGCTTTGAGAGCTTAATGCGGTCAGTTTGAAAAATAATTCTATTACATATTAATATATTGTCAGAGTTGAAAATAGTTGATACCAAAAGACTTTCTAAGAGAAATATACAAACAATGAGAATAAATACAAAATGAAAATTAGATGTGAAAGTTAGTAGTGAAGATAAGTAACTTTTCTAATAAATGACCAGTCAGTGGTTTCTACATCTCTTTAAATGATGCTGAAAAATGCATATAAACCTAAAAAAATCAAGTTACTGAGCTTAGTGCACAAGTACGTGGATAAAAGGTCATAGCCTGTGATGCCTAGGAGGTCATGTATGGGGTTCAAATGTCCCTTTGAATTTGGAGTCTGTAGCTCTGCAGCAGCAATGGGGGAATTTCTCATTGCTGAGGGTTGAATAGGCCTTTCACACAGTTTTGGGAAGCCCAATCTTAATACATTTAATTTCTGATTCAGTTGTAATTGGGGGGAGGGAAGCTATGACATGAAGTCGTGATTATGCCTTGATTTTTATACGCTGCTCTGTGGGTTTCACGGTGGAGCAAGCCTTTGTTCTTGCACACTTCATGAAAGGTGCTCAGTGACCTTGCTTAGTTCACAAACAAGAGGAAGCACAAAATCAAGAACTGGTAGGTGGGGTTACATAATAGGTCATAGAGGTATATATGTTGACTGACTGCAGGGATGTGCTGCTGATTCTGGGTAAAAAATTACTGTTTCATCTACAATTAACTGTGAGTTGATCACTGGCTAGCAGACACAGAGATACTTCCCACTGAAAGTATTTTATGTGTACAAGCCCACAAAGGAGCAGTATCAATCTGAAAAGCTGATACATTACTGAGTCTGTCTGAAAATCCTGTATTCTAGAATGTTACTGCTAGATGTTTTGTAAGAAATGTTATTTTAAGTAGGCCATTGAGAAACAGGGTCTGTTGTTCTAAATGCAAGACTTCTCTGCGTCATTCCAAAATACCTGAGTGAATTATAGCAGATCTCAGCAATGCCCTTGTAAGCAGACAGGAACAATCAAACCTTTATACTCAGTGCTGCTGAAAAAAATGTTTGTCTGGAACAGTATTTTAAAATGTAAGAAAATTTTAAAATATAAGAAAATATATAACAATATAGTAAGAGTCATATGGCAATTAAAATAATCATTGTTAGCAATCTGTATTTTATATAATGGAAAGTCAATATTTACTGACTTTTACTGACAGAGACATTTTTACAAACTGGAAGTTGGTAGTTTTTCATGTTACTTAAAAATATTTGTGGATGTGGAAAACATAGGAAGGAAGAAGTTACAATTCTGTTTCTACTGAACTATTTAGACATTTAGAATAAAATTCATGGAGAAGTTTTTTAAGCACTTTAAAAAGCTTGTGTAACAGCCAGAGCAGTTTGTGTACAGTTCTTACTCATAAACAGATTTGTAAACCAGAAATACCTGAAACTAAGAAAACATGTTTCTTGGTGATTTTGGTGGGGCTTTTTTTGGTTTTATCTTTGATTTAGCAGTCTAGGCACATGATATGACTGTACCCAGCATTATCCTGCCCTTTTCAATTCATTCGTTATTATTTGAGAAGAAATTATGGATACAGATGTTATTTTTAAAATTGTAGGATATTATACAGACAGAATTAAGGTGCCTATTGCATTAAGATACCAAGACTGCTTAAAAAAGAAAGCTTTCTTAAGGTGATTAGGCTCTTCTGTCCCCATAGGACACCCCATTGTATCGTGCTTAGCAAACATTGTTTACTTGACTATTGACTGTACAGATTACAACAAAACAGAAATGCCAGCTGAAAAAACAGTGGTAATGAAGTAGGTTGAGGTATTAAATATAATTGTATTAGGCCATGCTCCAAGTATTTCTCTTGTCTGACTCACAGCATGACACAGAGTTATTGACTAATGGATCTTTCAGGTTTGTATACCCACATACAGCAGAAGTCTGTGCCAGAGCTCACTGACCAGTTACCTTGTCTTAACCTGTGATGAGCTGTTTCACTAGATTATCAGAAAATCTGTGTGTTTTTACCAGAGTAACTCATGATAGTCATGATCCTTTTTTTTTTTTCATTTATACTGTGTTCTTTTTTACTGCAGTATTTTTTCCCTTTCATGCTAACTGACATTTTCTGCTCTCTCTAGGGACCTCCGGGAGGTGGAGGGCCACCAGGAACACCTATCATGCCTAGTCCTGCAGGTACTGAAATATGTTCAGAAATAATGAAAGATAATTTAAAAGGATTTTTAGGAAGTACATAAATTATTTTTCAGACTTTGATTTTGATAATCAGATAATGATAAATTATTGCTTTTATACTTTCTGTATCAGGTTTTTTCCTACACTTTCACTTTCTTTCTCTCCCTGCTATGATGCAGAGATACAAAGCATTGTATCTCTGCAGTTCAGAGTAATTAATTTCTCTGGCTTTTGAGCCCATCTTTTCTTGCACCATTTCAGCAATACCAAGTTAAAAACAAAAGAAGATGCAGGCTCTGTTTGCTTTTACTAATATTCTTTGGGACAATTCCACCAGTTTGGAAATCAGGAGATTGCCAGATCTTGTGAAACTTCCCTAAAGTATCCTATGGGATAGACCTGTCAACATGTGGCTCTTGAGTGATGTGCTGCATCCTGTGGCTATGTCCTCTGACTGACAGCAGGGTCATGCTGGACAGGTTGCTCTCTTCTGTCTTGTAATGGAGGAGTAAGGCCCGAGAGGAGCCATCGTCATGTCCTACCCGTGATCTGTTCCCAGAACTTCAACTGCCCCATTGTTTCCCTAAGTAACATGGTCTGTATCTTGCAATTCAGACCATATAGAGATTTTGGCCATGCAAAAGATTAGCCACATTCCTACTAAGGTTTGAAGAAATGAGGGGTACGATGGGAGGGTTCGGGAAGGTTAGCTAGCTTCCTGAGGCTTGAAGGTGGTCAACTAGATGTAAGTATTTCTCTCCATTGATGTTCTGCAAAGATTCAGATATGAAGGTGGAACCGTAGAATGCAGAGGATGCTGTCCCCTCCCATGGACATCATCAGAAATCCGACAGAATGAAACTAACTACATCTTGTGTAACCCAGTATTCAATAGCTACTCCTTTTGGCCAATATCTGCCTTTGTAGCTCGCTTTCACCAGCTAAGAGGGATGCTGTTCCCTCAGCATCCTCAGTCCTTATGTCCCACATGTTCTTGCCATCCTCTACGCACAAGAGGGTCGGGAAGTTTCCTAACTAGCTATGAAAACTCCTTGCACCAATATGATACCTTCAGTAAATATAATTCCAGGTCTTTAAAAAAATGCAACCTAAGATAAAGCATAGGACTCCCTTGTTCATATTACTAGTGCAAAAGATAATCAGTGCAAGCTGGCATTTAAAATTTAAGAGTCTCTTTTAACATAAAACAAACTTATGCATAGCCTGCAGTTTTAAAAATAGTCAGCACTGCAGTTATGGCACATGTTAGGCTGTCTGTGTGCAGCTCAAATAAAGCTTCTGCTGCCAGTTGTTCTGATTTTCAGTTAGAGACTCAAAAGATGTTTTAGGCTCTGATTTCCAAAGTGTGAAAACACTTAGAAATCGGCCACCTGGGAATTTTGCAAAGGTATTTACTTGCCTCTGAGACAAACCAGCTCTGAGGGCTCCCATGGCCCAACCAGCCTGTATGTATTTTTACATGAGCCAGCAGAACATGGGGTGAGCCAGGGAAGTATGTTGCAAAAGGATCTGTTGGTTGAAGAACTTTTTGCCTACCTCATTGAATGCTAAAAATAACTGTTTATATGCTAATTTTACTTTGATAACTTTAGACTAAGAGGTTTTTGTTCCCCCTCTTCTTCAAACAGCATATTTGAATGTTCTGGTGATACATAGTGCTCTGTATATAATGGAATTATTTGCTCACCCAGGTGAATTAATGCTTAGAAAATTGTCTCAGAAAGATTGAGGAATAGATAAAACTCTTGATTTTAACTTCCCAGTGTACATACAAATACAATTTTGCAGGAGATCAGGCTGCATTCCCAGTTCCAACATATTTTAATGGTTTCAGCTTTCTCACTTTCACTATTTCTAACTCAGAATTTCCCCATCACCTTGTCTTGGAGTAGGAATTACAGCTCAGCAGTGGTTTTTATCTGTGTTGTTAATCTCAAGACTGGTTCAAAGAGGTGGAATGGTCTTTTGGAGGATCTAGGTACAAAGTACTAAACTATACTTTATTATTTTTGCAGATACTGATTTTCCAGAGCTGCCAATACTTTTTTTAATCATGCCGTCCCCTTAGGCTTGCATTTAGACTTTCCTTAGGTTGTTCTCCTCTCAGTAAACTTTTTCATTACATGGCCTGTCTCTTGCCGAGTTCCCTTGAGAAAGGTTTTTGCCCAATTTGTTTACTACCTGCTGCATTTTTTGCCTTCTCTTTCATACAAATACTGATGAAGGGTTGTTAAGATTTTGTGTGTATTAGCAGCAGGATAAGCTAGAGATCAGAATGAATAATTTGTATCTACTGATGGTTCTTAGACTGGTTTCTTAAGTTCAACTTAAGTTCAACCGGAAGAGTTTTCTGGGTTGATTCCTGTATTTCAACTCTGGAGGTGCTCCACCTGAAAGTTCATGTGCATCAGTTGCAGGAAAAATACTGAGAAACAATATAGCTGCGTCAGCGTTTGGCAAGGCCAAGTGAAACTCTTGGCAGAATTTACTAGCTTAAGCACCATGCTGTGCCAGGATGGTTTTGTTGGTGTTGGATTCAGGGTTTTTTTGAAGTATTGCACCACACTGTACCGTGAAGATATATCAGCTAAAGCTGTCCTTGGAGTGAGGATCTTTGGACAATGTTCCACTGGGTATATATATATATATATATCCAAAATCAAATAGACTGACATGGATAAGAATAAAAAACCTTCATGTGCTATACTAACTTGCAGGCCATATAATGAGAAGCTCTTCATCATTTATTAATAGATGGAAAACAAATTACAGGAAGTATTGATAAGAAAGAAAGTCCTGTTTTATAGAGAATATTGAAGATGGGTGAAGTAATTTGGAACTCCAGGAAAAAGGGTTTATGGAATTAAATAGTTACAGATACTTGGTGATTTATAAACCTTTTAACAGTCATGCATAAAACTGGAGTCTAGAAGTAGTCACTTAGGGACCATTGCAATTATTTCTTTTCATAGCTCTGTTGTGTGGTAGCAATAGATAGAAAGGGAATGAAATCTATTATATTACCACTGTGTATCAGTGATTCAGGCACAGAAATAATATGAACAAAATGACAGGAAGTGTATTAGATGAGTAGTTTTATTGAAAGGTATATATTAGCACTTAAAATAATCTCTTATTGCAGATTCAACCAACTCTGGAGACAACATGTACACTTTAATGAATGCAGTACCACCTGGACCCAACAGACCTAATGTAAATATGAATCTAGTTATATACTTTTTTGAATTATACAGCCTTTTTTATCCAAACACTTATGTTTCCATCACATATCATTAACACTAAGTTTTTCATTTCTATGGGTGACACTTCAGTTGCTTCCCCCCGACCACATGCATTTTAATGTTTCCCAAATCAATCATGCCAATACATGCAAAATAATGATTGGAGTATATTGTTCTACATGGGAAAGACCTTAGAGGCTTCTGCATGTGGATCTTGGGGACAATATAGTTTGTCACACTGTGGTGCAGTAGACTTCTGTGTGATAAGATGTCATCCTAGGAGCTGCCACTAAGCATTAGTTTCTGCAGGATTCATACTTTTGTTATAAAAAATTACCTACCTTTGAAAAGGGATGAGAAGATTGCAGTATTATGTTGCCCTGATGTTCTATAAAAAAGGATCAAATTAATGCCTCTGAGAGGAAATAAACTTCCCTGTTTAACTAAATGAGATGTTAAGAATGAAACCTGTTGATAGCATTTAAGTGTTTGCCTAATGAACTAGTTAACTTTTTGACTGTTTTAGTCTAAATTTCAGCAGTTCTAGAGCTGACAAAAGTCTGGATTCTTAGGTAGAACTTGTTTCTTCTGACCTTTCTCCATGCCTTCAGTTTTATTGTATTTCTTTGATTACAACCATATATCATTTAATCACGATCCATATTAAGGGCCTTTTGAAGAAAAGGCCAGTAGAACTTAAAAATATAGATAGTTAGATATTGATAAATCATTATATGGTGAATTTTAGAAATTTTTCTGTAATGTTAATGTCTTTAAGTTTTTGAAGAACTAAATTTAAGGCTAATAGGTGAAATTGTACAGAAACTGCTCATGCTGCAAAGGTAATGCGGAGTAGCCTGACTGTCAGTATGGATGCGGTGGGGTTGGAAAAATGTTAATTAATCACTTACTCATTGAAGAGAAACATAAACCTGCCCGTAACTTCAGTGGAGTAGAGCTCGGTCAGTACTAGCAAGTTTGAAAGTCATACACAAACTGTTGAAGTAAATTACAAATTATTCCTAAATTATATTCCAGTTTATAGAGGCGAGCGTTTCCAAAAATCATGAAGGTAGCATTGGAAAAAGTGAACAAAAGCAATGATATTTTTGTAGTCTTCTCATGAAAGACTTTCACTTGATTTGTGCATTCAGAGCTGGGACTGTGCATTTTTCCTTTTTTTTTTTTTTTTTTTTTTTTTGGAATATTTTCTTTTTACTAGATTGTCTACAAAAACTTGTACAGTAATACCAGTTTTTAATGTCTGATCCTTTCGTAGTTTCCAATGGGGCCAGGGTCAGATGGACCTATGAGTGGACTGGGTGGAATGGATTCACATCATATGAATGGATCATTAGGTAATTGTAGTAACTATTATGAACACTGTGAATTTTCAATGACTAGTGCCATTTTCCATAACCAGTTATTTGAATTATGTGGAAGACTGTATGTAATAATCTTTTAAAAACTAAAAAAGCTGTATATGCCTCAATAAGAAGTATTAAGATACTTTTTAAGCATATGAGTTGGCATACATCATGCACAACTGGAAGAAGTATTTTATTTACATAAGAGAGTATAGTTTTACTCCAGCTGATGAAAACCTGCCTAAAGGATACCATCACAGTGATGCAGAGGTGAAGACTTAAGAGCCATTTTTATTTACCTCTCTTCCTCTTTGAAAATCTTGAGAAGGTGTCATTATGACATGCTGGTGCACGCTTACATCAATTATCTGGAAGTAAGTTATTACATATTTTGAAGCGTGTGTTAAGGTGGTTTTATCCCAACACTTCGATATCCTTATTGGTTCTATACTTAAGCCATATGTCTGTTAGATGTGAGTATTCTTCCTCCATCCCCATTAGCAGCTTCAGACAGATGTCAATTTTATTGCCCCTAAAAGAACATGAATTCTTGTCAGGGCGTGCAGAGGCAGGACGAACGGCGTACTGCTTGACTTTTGACACTATGATTTTTTGAAGGACTCATATTTAGATGAGAAGCCTTGCATAACTCTGCAAAACCACAGACTGCTTTATCTCTTGACCATCCCAGCAAACTCTTTCCTCTTACTTTTTGCTGGAAACATGATACTCTTGAATTTAAGAAACAAGCTACAGATAAATAAATTGCATTTATGCCTTCTTCTTCCATACCCACAAGGTCAATAAATACCTTGGTTTTATTTCTGCTCATACCCTAACACTGGGCCAGTAGAGCTCTGAATACAGTTCTTGCTTTGTACTTCTCACTGCTATCTGCATGAAGGGTTGTCAGTCATGCAGGTAACAACAGGGGGGAAGGTCAGGCTGCAAAGTCTCTTCTTCTTCTTCTATCCCCCTGGTCCACCAGGAAGGTTCTCCTCTACATCTGGGATGGATGGCCTGATGTCCACAGGGGCACCAGCAACACCCTGCTGAGCAGTGCTTTCCTTTATGGGGAGAAAACCAAGCAAGCTGAATACAGGTCAGGCAGGCAGAAGCCAAGCTGCCAGTGTTCCCCTTGCTTCTATCCCCAGAGAAAATCTCTGTCACCTTCCCCAGCACAGGCACGTACAAACCTAAACTCCATACCATTTAAGTCCATACTACCATGGTGGGTGGAAATCCGTCACTTGTAGCCTATAAGTTGGAGCTTATGAGACAGGAGGCATAAGCAGATAAGACAAAGGGAGAAATTCAAAGAGTCTGTGACAAGATGAGAAAAAACTAAGCCATCGAACCTCATTTAGCAGGCACGTTCTGACTGATTAAAATTCAGCAGTAGGCATCTATTTCCTAATAAAATTATCTTTTTTTCTAGGAAAGCATGTCCCTGAAATTCCTAGATTACTTTGCATAGGGACACCTTGTGATTTTACAGCCTTTCTTTACATATTACAGTCCTAAAATGGATTGTTGTTTTAATTAATAATGATACACATTACATTCAAATAAATGAAAAACTGTGTAAAATGTAATACGCATCTTTCTTCTGTCACTTTCTATAGCCTGAGAAATAGTTCCTAGCTAAAAGAAGAAATTAAATTGAAACAGTTGTGGAAGGATTTTATGTGTACCAAGCATTTGGTCAGTTATTTTCTCTAGTGAAAGCAATAAAGTGCTTAGTCAATTTAATGATAACTGCTTCCTGGGGGTAAGTTCATACATAAACTGAAACCTGAGTTCTTTAATGGGAGATATGCTGCATTCATTTCCACGCAGCAGTAGGCAGCTGTGTCTCATAATCAGGTGGATTAATTGGTCAAGATCTATCTTGAACTTTTCCAACTTCTGTGACCACAACCTTTCTGTTGGATATCTGTTCATAGCTCTGATGGTTAGAAGTCTCTTCCTGGTTTCCGCCAAAATTTATCCTTTGGGCCATGACAAAATAACTCTTTGCAACATTTATGTATCTGATGTATTTATAGAGAGAAATCATATTCCTTCTCAGCCTTAATTTGCCTGGCTAAGTATAGTAAGCTATTTCAGTCTCCTCCCACAACTCCATTTTCTTGTTTTTCTCAGATACTCTTCTAGTTTTGTGTTCAGTATTCTTCTAGAATTTTTCTTTCCCGAAAATAGGTGACCAGAGTTGTTTACTGGAGCTGCTAAAAATGATTTTCTTGATACATCCATCCTAAAGTTGTATTTCCTTTATTCTTGCTTTTACTGAAGTGAGAGCTATGACATGTGAAAAAAATTCTTTTCGATAGTCTTGGCACTCATTATATTTAATTTTATTTGGTTTCTGGTCCTCATGATCATCTGCTTTCTTCTGAAAGATACTGTCATCATCAGTATTTGTAATGCATCAAAAATTGATGTCATTTCAGCCAATTTCAGTAGTAAGCATCTGTTTCTGGGAGAAGAAACATTAATAACCCCCCTCCCAGCTAACCTTAGTGATAATAGTGTTTGGGGTTTTTTTTCTCAGGAGTATCAACTTTTACTAGTTAGCCATGATTTTGCTTTTTTTTGCTTAAGGTGAAGCAACATTTCCCATAGGTGGATGAACCCCAAATTAATGGCAGTACCTGTACCCTACCGTGGTTAAGAGGACAGGGAGGTTGGACATACAGTTTCTTAAGTTGTGCTGTGCTGCCTCATCCTGAAAGTCTGCCATCCAAATAACCGATACAGATCAGAAGTGTGTCCGTCATTATTTTCTTGCTTTTTGTACCAGCTGTGTACACAGAGAAAAGACTAACATTGTTCAGTACTGATTGTAAACTTTTGCTAAGAGAGACTGGGAAGGAAGTGAGATGTTGTATGGTTGGTTATGTTTGAAAATATTGCTGTTATATATTTACTGTGAAAAAAATATCATGGGTTAACTTCAGCTCAAAACTAACTGAATACTTGTCTATTTTAATTTAAGGCTCAGGAGACATGGACAGTATTTCCAAAGTGAGTATCTGATCAAATATTTGGAATTTTTATAATGTTTCACTCTAAACATATCTTCTTTCTCGCTATTACAACGCTTTTTGTTACATATCTACATTTTCTGCTTGTCAACTCTTTGGAGGCTGTGAAGACAGAATTAGTATTAATTGAAAATTTAAAACCAGTATAATCAATAGAAGTAGACTTATTCCTTACTGCATAATGATGTGTATTAATGAATGTCATTAATTATATCCAGTTCATAATCTGATTGATCATGTTATAATCTTCCATACTGTTAAGACAAATGAATATAGTTCTAATAATCAATTCTAGTTAAATATAAATTTGAGAAAATGTCATTAGGATGTTACATTTGTGCACTGCATGATTGCTCTGTAAGGCAATGTTAATATCTTAATCATTAGTATAAGTTCCTAAAAGCTAGATTAAGAGGTCGTTTCAGAAGAAGCACTATTTTGGTATCACAACCATTAAATAGTTGGAAATGAATGAGAATTTAACCTGTAGGGATTTTGCATCTACGAAAATAATACTGTGCTTGAATGTGTCACTTCTTCCATAAAAATAGAACTACTACATATGTGGTCATCATTAATTTAGGAATTAATGATCTTATTTGGTATTAATAAAGTGGCATATATCAGTACCCTGCAGAACACTATGTTTTGTACTCAGCGTTTTGAGGTGTAACTGACTGGAAGTAATAAATGTATCACTACAACAATCTCCTTGCACTTTTGTACATTTGATCTGTAAGTGCAGAAATTGATAAAGCAATTGTTTCAGTTAAAATCTTACCATTTATTCGTTTGTAGCAAAATTCTTAACAATCTTCCAAGAAAGGAGTGTAAGCTTGTTTTGGGGCATATCAGCTGCCAGTATATTTCGGTTGCCCAAGGACGGAGTACCACGGTGCTGTCACTAGATCTCCCCCAGTGCAGACTTGGCCATTGCAGATCTACATAAGGCTGCTCTGCACGTGCTCCAGTCACGCTAGGGACCTTGTTGTAGGTCTGTCCTCAGGAGCTATGATGAGATGCCAACATGTAGGGGACAAAATGCTCACCTAAATTCCCATGGGTGAACACAGAAGTTGTAGTGTGAGTTTTTTGAAAATATACTTCCAGGTGTTCAAAAGGCAGGAATCATTCTTCATTTATGATGCATATTTATATATCCAAAAAGGAGGACAAGAAGCCTGTATAGTTCCCTAGTTTGTGGTCTTCTGGTGGTGTGGTATGGGAGAGGGGTAGCCTGTAAAATGTGCTTAGCATGTGTCTTCCCTGGAGAGGAGGACCTCAGCAATATGTGTCCAAGGCCATTGCTGCTCCTGTGAGGGAGCAGCATCTACAGCAGTCCTATATTTTTGGACTTGTTTGAGATCTATAACATTTTTAGGCTCTCCGAAGAGTAAAAATGATGGATTGAAATGACCACGTTGCTTTTGTTGTACTGTGCTTAGATGTGCAGGGATAGATTCAATAAAAGCCTCCATTGAGATAATAAGTGTACAGCACTTTTTAAATCAATGTCTGTATTTTTTCTTCAGTATTTTTATTGCAAACTGCAATATTTTTTAAGGAAAAAACCAAAAACATTTCCATTAGTTTACCATGGGATTATTTTTAAAATCCTTTATTCAACTCGCTGATATTAAGTATCACTATATATGTGCTAATACAAGTATCAGGAGCTCTGAAAACTTGCTGGCATCCAAAAATTCACCTGGAAGTCTTGTAATCTGTTAACTTTAATAGATAACTCATGGAAATCACATTTGATGCAAGTCTTTTTCAAATGACTACAAGAAAAATGCTGCTTACTTTGGCAGTAACAGAGTTGTCCTGTTAAGCCACTATGTCCTTTTGGGGTAGCACTGCCCAGTATGCAGCCTTTACTGACAGCAGTGAAAGTGTGGGGGTAGCAGTGGTAATTTCTTGTTGTAATAAGGTAGGTAGTAGTACCTAATGCTTTCGAAACTTGAATGCAAAAGTTATGCTTGCAAGGAAGAGTAGATTTCTGTGGTTGATACATGCAAAATTATTATGTGGCTGCCTTCCAATTTTGTACACAGTTACCAGGATTGTTCTTGCTGAGGCAACAGTCACCTTGCATACGTCACCAGCTCGTCTTCCAGTTGGCTTCTTCACAGTTTTCAGTGACGGAAATTGTTCACTGAAGTTAATACAGTTTGGGGTGGGATGGTCAAGTCCAGTCACAGGACTTCAGTAGAGTAAAATGCATACTAGAGGACATGGTTATCTGTTCGCAGAAGACATAGAAAATTAGTCCAGTTTTGGTAGAATTGGTACAGCTCACAGAATTCAGAGCTACATTTTCTAAAGAAGATTTTAATTTAATTGGCTGAATGGCAAAACATTAAGTTTTTATGAAGTAGATTGAGATGAAGTAAATGAACTGAAATTATGCATATTAAATAAACATTAATAACCAGTGTTTCTTGCAGTGCCCATAGAATCTGAGCAGGCATCAAAGATATACTTGCTTTGGAAAAACTCAGCTAGTGCTACATGCTAGACCCCATACTGGCTATAAAAGCAGCCATGAGGAGCTGCTATAAAAGTGTTTATGTCAGGAATTTGAACCTTTGGGGCTGGCGTACCATTGCAATTGCAGAATTTCAAAGCTTTGTGCTAGGCAGAGCAAGATAAAATAGGGGTAAATCCCCCAGGAACAAACAAAAGTGCAGGAGCATCATATAAAATAAATGTGGCAAGGCCTTAGTGGGTTTTAAACTTTATATTCACAGATTTTTAAGGCCAGAAGGGACTGATACGATTCTGTAGTATGACCTCCTGCACAACACAGGCAACAGGACTTCCCTGAATTAATTCCTGCTTTAGGTACAGTAGCTGTGGTTGAACTAAAGCAGTATGTATCAGCCTTTTTCAGACTGTGAATCCCTAAATAAATATTTGCTATACTAACTTTCCTGAATAACACATTTACTGTCTGATGTTAATCAACTAGTTAGGCTTTTGTATTTGATGGACATGTTGTCCAGTGATTCCTGGAGATCTGGGGATCGCAGTTTGAAAAGCAGTGAACTAGACTGAAGAAAGCAAAAGGGGTAAGGCAGGGGCTTTGACCCAGCTCTGTAAGCTGCATTTCAGATGCTAATAAAAAAGTTAACGGTTGCGTGTTGCTTACACAATTTATAATTCATCTATAACTGAAAATAAATACACCGAGCTGAGCTCATATACATACTTGGCCTTTCAGACTAAGAATGGTGATACTGCCTCAGAGGAATATGGGGAAAACTTAGCAGCAGCCTTTTACTAACCATACAAAATACATTACAAAGTGGCCAGTAGTACAGCGGTCAGACATTCTAGTCTGCTGATATAGTAGCAAAACGTAACTCATTTCAGTTGTGGTATTTGAAGCTGAGAATTATGGGTTTTGTTCTCTTTGGATGTGAAGTAAATCTGTGAAACAGTGCAATATGTTGCCGTATTTAACTTACGGACAGCGGTCAATGTGGGACTTTGTGGTTACAAAGAGGAGCATGCAGAAATATGATATGAAGGGGAAGTAGAAGCCATAGCTATCCCATCCCATTTTCTGTTCAGTGAACACTCTGATGTACATCTTTAAAGTGCCAGGGTAGGATAGATAGCCCTTCTAGTTCTGAGGAAAGTGCCAAGAATGTTTCCAATTTTTCATTCTAAGTTAGAGTTATTGGAGGTTTAATTGTACTAAATGAAGACTTCATGCAGGTATTTTCAAAGTGAAAAATACCTGGGGTTTTTAAAGAAAAAATCTCTGTGCTAACAGACATACAGTGTTAGGATTGTAACTGAGAGTAACAGAAGAAGAGGACAAATTCACTTAGGATTCTTAGAGCTGTTATGATTGATCAAGATCACTACTTGGAGTTGCATTTTGTTAGCTTGCCCATTGCCTCCACCAGGTTTGTGTTAAATTTATTGTGACATACCAGATTTGCATTTGTATAAGTAAAATCTCAACAGCAATATTTCATTCAATTTTGCTGGATTAAAAAAAATACGAAGGGAAGAACCGTGATAGACATAAGCATTTCGTAATGATGTTCATGACTTCACTCCCCACTTTCCCTGACTGCTCGTTTTCCATCGCAGCTCCTTCTATAAGTAGGAGTCTTAACAGTGATGGAAAGAGAATTGCCCATGCTCCAGGCATGGTAGGGTACCTCAAATCAGTTTTATAAAAATATCCAACTAATTGTACAGTCTGTAATAATCATGTATTAGCTATTGACTCAGAATAATTTCAGTGACAATTATCTTGTTTCACCTTTTCTTTAAGTGACTGAATCTTGACAGCAATTTCTGAACATCACAGAGTGTTTGTCCATGTCTGTAAAAGAAAGGAATTTATCTTCAGAAGCCTTTATATTGTTACTATTTATTAGCATTTCAGTTACACCTAGACACCAAAAAGGTAGATTAAAACACTGTTGCATTATACTCTGCACAAGCAAATAGCAAAATGTAGCTTCTCCTGAAAGTGTTTGTTATCCCAGCTATTACTCAGGAGTCTTTTCTCTAAAACTCTTGTTAACTCTTCTTTCCTATAAATGCTGTGTATTAGCTGTGCTCAGTGAAGTGGTTTAGCACTTGAATCCCACTTGTGAACAACTTGTGAAACTATTTCAATAAACTGGGAACACTATGAACAAAGACCCCAGGCACAGGCCTTTGTCTGTGTGGACCAGATCCAGCTGTATGTCTAACTTTAATTACGTATTCGTAAGTCACAAATGTCAAGGCACACGTTCAGAGACATCAGTGAATTTGACCACATGATATAATGTAGTGGCAGAGCTACATCGTATACCTGCTGCAGCCATTTATAGCTTTTCCTGACTTAGCAGGAGATGATGTTGGCTATAACCTGAAAAGAAGAATTACAAGTAAATAATTCTTGCTTCGGGGAAGAAAACATTACTTTACATTACTAAAATTAGTGACTGAATCATGCAGAACTCTTCAGAGGCTTATATTTTGTCTTTGAAAATCCCAGTGCCTTGCACAGTACATCTCGGTGCACTGCAGTATCATGTAAAACATGCCTTTGGCACACTTTGGTGAAGCTGGGAAATGAACTGAAATCTTCAGCACTTAATCTGTATTTTAAAATCTTATTTAACAGAACTCTCCCAGTAATATGAGCATGAGTAATCAGCCTGGCACTCCCAGGGATGACGGTGAGATGGGTGGAAACTTCCTAAATCCTTTTCAGAGTGAGAGTGTAAGTATTTCTTTACCTAGGTTTGGGGGGTTTTAACTTTGTGAACCTTTATCTTGTGTCTTTTGTTTAAAAAAAGAAAAATAACAGCAAGAACAAACAGTTTTGTAGCGTACTTATAATGCAGTACTGTGCCTTATGTGTTTTTTACTAGCTTCTAAAATTATAGTATTGATTTGACAAAAAATTGTGCAAAAGACTGCTAGAAGTTGAGCTGAAACTGGAAAATGTGGGAGGTGTAGATTTACTGCAGAAGCTCTTTTCCTAGATTAAGAGGTCAGTTGTCAATGAAAGATCTGTCAAGCAGTAGTAATTATGCTTCACATATTCAGTAATGCACAATGTCAGGCAATATCCAAGCAGCCTAAATACACATAGTTGACATATTCTTACATCTGAGTGTTTCAATGTGTGATTGCCCAACCTTTGACTCCTCAACAATGTGTTTTGCAGGGAATGTCTTTTAGAACAAGATTCAAACTGAGGCATATAATTAAAGCAGAAGTAGATTTCATGTTGCAAAGATGCAGTGTGCTATTAAGAACCAGAAAAAGCAAAGGTTCCCTCTAGTGTTCGTTCTGGGACAGATGATGCTTTTTTAATATGGAGAATGCTAGAGGCAGCAAAACATGGTGTAAAATCGATTACAAAGCAAGACTATAGTATTTTCATACTCATGTGCCTGAAGCTGGGTTTCTAAATCCATTTAGGTTCCTAAATAGGAGTGGCCTGATTTTTCAGAAGTGCTGAGTGACTTCAGCACTTCTGTTCTTACTGGAAATCACTGCTGCCAGAAGTGAGTGCAACTTCATTAGCTATGCCAGTGGTGAACTTCAGAAATTATGATGAGTGAACAGTTTCCGTTAGATCATAAAAACAGTCAATTACATGACAGATGTCATGGGAACCAAGTTTTGAGGGTTTTTCTTTAGTGAAAAGGAAGAGTTTCTATATAGTTGGCTGTTGGTATCTTCATAAAGAGGGCACATGTTCAGATTTTGTGAAGTATTGGAGAAAATTGGTTTGTAGAACCCCAAACAAATGATGTTTCAACATCTGCCAAAAAAACAATAACCCTAGAATCTCCATGACAATGTGATCCTTGATCATGGTAATCCTTGACTCTCGATTTGGCATATGTTGCTTGGAGAGCAGGGAGTCTATCAGCAGACAGGACAGTTCACCACACTAAGGTCATGAAAAGAAGGACTTCAGTTGTACACAAAAGAAAATTGGTTTTCTCAGACACTTACTGGATTCTAGGTGCTCCTAGGGGTTTTTTTCCTACCTGGAAGAATCTGGAACCTGTATTTCTCAGAGGTTTTACATGAGGTGTATACCTACAAGGCATGCATTATACATGCCCTGTGCATTCAAGTCTACTTCTAGGTATCAGTTCCTTTCTAACATGAGTCACATTATAGTCCTTGGGAACTGTCTTGCTTTCTGATTCATATTTTGTTACTTGGCTACTTAGAGTAGGCAGTATTATGAAGTCCTTTCTCAAGCAGATTTGCTATTCAGTTCACCAGGAGTTTTGGCTGGGCATGGGGAATAGTGCTTGGATAATAATGTTAAAAATCACAAATAGCTTTAGATCATCTTTCGGTTCCTTGCCCAAAGTAATTTCCCAGGTACTTTGGCTCAGATACTGGAAATCACTTGAGCAGATGCTTTGCTTTAAGCATTTGAGCTGGTCTCTGGCTTTGGCTAAAGATAAGCATGTTCTTACTGGCTTTGCTGGCCCACTGTGGGAATCCTCAGCAGGACATGATGGGAACAAGCCCTAAAGCAGACAAACCATCAGAGACATGACAAGCAACAAAGTAGACATTGCCCAAGTAATCCATTCTATGTAGTTTGGATGGGAAAGACCCATCCAAAATGCTTTTCCTAATATGCTTGGACACTTGGAAACAGCCAGCTTGAAACTCTGGCTTTGGCAGGATTTTTACTGCATATCTGTTTTTGCAAAGGCAAATTTATCGTTCTGTTTGTTCTGTCAGTTTTCATAATGCTAATACTTCTGCATGTGAACATTTTCCTCTACTTAGAAGATTTTAGGCCAAATGAAGTGTTTCTGCAGTCTGCAGTTTTCAACTGAAAAACAAATTAGGTATATAGATGTGCACTTCTTCTAGGCATTGTGGTGTCCCATTGATTGGTGTAATAAAGTGCCTGCTAACTTGAGGGCAACTATAGCTTGTATAAGGGCTGCAGTTCAATTTGTGTTACAATAATAATGTAATGCAGTGATTTAATTTTTGGGTCACATAAAGGAGAATGACCGTGGATCAGCTTGCCTCCTAGAATTGGTAATACAGAATAATACAGACTGAAAACCTAGGTTAATTCCAGTAATGCGTATCTTTATTCATTTCTTCCCATAAAAAGCTCTCCAAAATATTTATGTGGTTCAGCTAACCATGAATGCAGCTGGTCTACTTGAGACTAGCCATCTGCCTAGCTAATCCCCCCAGTAGCCAGCATTGATCAGGAAAAGGCGTGGAAAGCATCAGTGAAGTATTGGTTCATCACACCACCCAGGTAACACCAAAACAGTCTTCAAGGGAGTTGGCTTTCTCAGCAGTAGCTGTATTTTTGCATAATGAGAGAAGCATAACAGAAGTTGCAATACCACAAATTGAACTACAGCCTTAGAACAGGCTACGGTACAATTTTAGGAGGAAGTTCGAAGAGCGTGTTGACATTTGAACTTATTGCTGTGGTCCAGAAGTGGTTTTAGTTACCTGGGGGAAAAAATGGTTGTTAAAATGTGGATTCCTCTTTTTTCAGTACTCCCCTAGCATGACAATGAGTGTGTGATCCGTTAACAAGTCTCGCCATGAAGACCACAGTGAGTTGGCCCTCTTCAGAGAGCTACTGCAGAAGAAAATTATTCGTCCCAGTGTACAGTTTAACAAAAGGATCTCAGACACAATCAGACCCGCCATTTTTTTTTTCTACCATCTCCCCTGTTTTGTCAAGAAAGTGGGTCCCAAACATGATTGAGACAGCTTAAAGAGTGGCGTAACAGAACTGCCCAAGATGGAACTGCAAACAATTGTCTGTGTATGTACATGTGTGGGTTAATGTATATGTACGTGTGTGTGATATAGAAATGCACACATACATATATAGACCTGCAGGACATTGTAAAATACTATCACATGACATCTTAAGTAGAAATGAGAAGTAGGGACTTTTATTCCATCTTTCTTTTTTTTTTTTTTTTTCACGTTTACATTTTAATTATTAAAATTTGCTTTCCCTCTCCCCCCCTGAACTGTTTTATGTTGCATATATCACTGCTTATAAGTTATTTTTTAAGGTGAACTCAAATGATAAATTCTTCTGATTTTGTAAATGTCTGCCATTACAGATAGGAATAAAATTGCTTATAAGAGCTTTCATTAACTTGTGTTTGATACCAGTTACCCTGTGAATCACAAACTGTACTGTCTCAAGAAATAGAAGAAAGCTCATCTTAATTTTTTGGAGAAATTTAATAATTTTCACCTAGTTTGGTGATTTTTTTTTTTTATACTTTACCTTTAAAAAAAAGAAGCACTGAAGGTTATTTTTCTTCTTTAATTGAAGCCTAATATCTGCAATATCTATTTTAAATGGAAGCCTGAATTTGATACAAGCTTCTCAGTTTATATAGAGTATTATAAGGTTACTGTAAGCGAGCTCCAATTGCTATAGAATCTAGCAATAAAATGTCAGGGCTTCTTCTGCCCTTGGAATGAGTTTTCTATTTAGCATGATTTTCCGTAGGGCTCGTAGTTAGTGGAAATACAGTAGATTCCTTATCACAAAAATATCTTCTAATAATTTACTATTATTTTTCCCATTTTCAGTGATTCTCAGCTGAATCACAACAATCCACAGCCCTAATTCTAAACAGTATTTCCCAAGCCCAGTCAGAAAATCAGGTCACCCTGATACTTGAGTGTGTATTTTTCACCACGTCTACCAGAATTAATTCCCCCAAAACTTTCCAGTAAGAAGCTTTGGGGGTTTTTTTTTAGCCAAAATGATGGAGTAAACTTTTTATGACTACTGACCTTGTGAGGGTCTTACCTTTTGCCATGAACAGAAGAGAAACAAAGATCTGAGCCATTTCATAAGAAGGTCAGGTTGTTAGACATGAAAGCTGAGGATAGAGTGGAGAAAAGACATATGGTCTTAAAGGAAATGCTTCTGGGGGCAATCCCATGTCTCTTCAGGCAAAACTTAAAAACCATTATGGTACATTTAGTTCCTAATGACTTCCAGCTCCCCCAGGAAAACAGAAGTTTACAGTTGTGTGGTGATCAAAAGGTTGATGATCGGCAATGCAGGCACAAAATGGCTGAACAAAAAATCACATCACAGGCAAAACGCAAAGTCCCCTTGTTGGACTTTGCATGTAGAACCACTTACATAGGAGGAGCGGTTCTGAGATGTAGTATGTCCGTGAAGTCTTGCAAGATTTTTAGCATGAACTTGTGATAAAGAACATTATGTAATCGGCTCCTTGTGATGGTAGATACACATAATGGGATGTGTAAGGAATAATACAGTCTCCTAGCCCATTTTTATTTACATATATTATATATATAATATTTCATATATAGTATATGAAAATAAAAAGGTGTCACTTTTTACTCTCTTGTTAAGGCTATTAAAAGATAAAACTCTTAGAGGCTTAAAACTATGTTAAAATATCAAAGATTTTGGTAGCATTAATTTTAGTAATAATAACTACTTTGATTAGTTGTAAACATATACTAGATAGTCATTATCTGGTTTGTGGACTTTACTCCCAGTGATTATGAAGGTTATATTAATTTGCATATCTTTGGAAAATACTTTGTGGCTGTCTCAAAAGATGCAAGAAGCCCCTACTATTGATTTGGGTAAACAAAACTACAAAATCAGATATAATTTCCTCAGACCCTTTGCTGTTGTCACTAATACCACTGGTTTCAGTGGCTATGCCCCCAGTGCACCACAGCTTCTGCCATAGGCACTGCAGAGTCCATCCTTGCAGCCTGCATTCGACATCTATATTATCCTCGGTAGCCTTCTAAGAAAGACTTTAGGACTCTTTTCTGCTCACTTTCAATCAGATGATGTCACTACTGCTGGACTAAGATAAATAGGTATGTCTGGATTATTCATCAGGTGCCAAAGCCCACTCATGCACCAGGTAAGCGTGCCTTCGAGTGAGCTCTTAAGATGAGATGTTGGATGCATGTGGGGTCTGTTCTGTATCTCCAGGGGTACCCCCTGTACTGTCCCACACCAACCCGGGGCTGCTGCAGGCAAGCAGTGTGTCCAGTGACCACGCGACAGCTGCCTGTGGTGGCACCACTGAGGGCTCTCCTACAAGACAGAGTACATGCTGCTGCTGAAGATCCATACCGTGGCAGAATTAAGCAGAATTGCGATTTAGTATTAATCAGAGACTCAATATTTTTTTTGTTTCTGAATTTGGCATTATCTGCAATATTTTAGGTTATAGGTACCTGTTAAGGATGAAAGTCTGACCATTAAATTAAACTTGTGCAAAGAAACACCTTAAATATCATTATCAAAATACATTATCCTAATTTATATACAAGAGCATGACGTCCTTTCAGGGACATAACTTTTCTTCTGTAGTTCTTTCAAACTCCCTTCTATACAATTTTTCTCACTGCTAGTATATCTTTGTTTCCATTTCTTTTCCAAAACATCAATATCATTAAATGTTGTTGCATTGATCCTGCAGCATTAATCTCAATAAATACATTCCTGACTTCAAAATGAACATCAGGCCCTGCTTTTGTAGCCTGTCATTTTGTGCCCTGATATTGCAAGTTACTAGGTATGTCCAGCACTTCTCAAACATAGCCCCACAGACAGGTGGAATAAAAAATGTGCAAGCTTGGAAATTCTAGATTTGGAAGATCTGCTTGAATACTTACCACATATCTTAGTGTTAGATTTTTAATCATCTTGCTTTCTGTAGGGAATGCTTACATCCCTATGCCTACATACATGTGTAAAGTTACTCAGGCATTGTAAGATCAGGTGATGATAACCATACATAGGTTCTGCAGCTGAACCATTAGAAAACAGTCTCACGTGCTAAATACTCAACTTTAAAATTATTAGTGTCCCTTTGCGTTTGTTTGGGTTTTGGGGTTTTTTTCAAATATGCATAGAGCTTTTAGATTGTTCATTTTTTCTTGCTTTTGCTTATAAATCCTTGTAGGATTTTCATCATATCTAGAGTATTAATGTGGAGAGAAAGACTGTTTCCAAGCACTGACTCTTCACTCCCGCTTATGCTTCTAATGCGCTAGATATCAGTGTGTAATGTAACTGCTGTTTATATCTGTCCTTACGTAACAGCAGTATTGATAAGGTCAGAACTTGTCCAGCTCCGAGAGGAATTTCATTTTTATTTTAAGTGGTGCACTTAAGTTTTTCCACACTGGGTTTTTAGTTAGATTTCTCTCTTTAATATAGAAATAAACAGAATAAATGGATCTTTCAGGCAAGGTTAAAGTAAAGCTTTTTAAAAACAGAAATTATAAGATCTTAGAGAAATAGGGAGTGATAGATCTCTCATACTAGGAGAACTCTGGCAAATATTCTGGTCTTGTAGGAATCGGCCAAAATTGGGATTGACTTGTGATTTTTCACAGTGAGACCAGTATTTTTAACCTCCTGCTTACACCTGTGAAAAGGAGTATTTCTATTCAGATTTTATCTCCATGTCCAAATTTTGTATAGGCAAGAACAGGGTTTAGGGCAAGAAAGAAACTGTGAATCACATGTAAAGCATGTGGCCTGACATGCATTTAAAAAATACCTAGATATTTGCATGTATGGGTTGCATTATTTTCTTAATTGCCTGTGCATGAGGAAGAACTGCAGTTGTACTCCATGTTCCCTCCCTCCACTGTAGAGTGAGCTTGGTGCATGTAAAGAACATGGCAATAACCTTGAGTCAAGACTTGGCCACACAGTATGCTGTCCAGTGACATAAAAGTGCCTCAGCTTGGCTCAGAGGCATCTCAGAGTGACAGTGCCCAGATCAGAGTGCCACCCATCGGACTGTGGCTGAGGCCACATTTACTGATTTTATTTGGGAGCTTTCTGGTTGCATAGCCCAGACCACCAGTGGGTCACGTATTCAGAGACAGTAGCAACTTTCAGACTTCCCAGTCTGCTCCACTTAATTTGGATTAAATGCCCCATGCTCCAAGACATCCAGCTGTTGCTTTCTCTTGAAGTGGGAATAAGCAGTGAGAAATACATGGGCTAGTTATTTATTTTAATAATTCAAATTAGGAAGAAGTGAACAGATTCTTGCTTCTTTATAGATAGCAATTCATGTGTGTGAAGGACAGCTTCTTGAACTGTCTAAAAATCATTTTAATTTTCCCTTGTTCTGTGGCTAGCAAATGAAATATTGCATGTACAGATGATTTAGAATTAGATGGATAATTCAGTGAGGGACCAGCTGTTCCAATATTCAGTGCTGAACATTTTATTCTTTTTTACCCTTTACCAGTCAAAATGAATTTTCAACTGATACATATTTCACTGATTTCTCAGCTTAGTTAGTTAAATTCAAGTGTTATCTCCTGTACCTAGTCAGCTCTGATTCTTTGTGGGTTTTGTGGTTGCTAAATATGGACTGGATTCTTCAGGATCTGACCCCACACGCTTGCATTTGGAGAATGTAATATAGAGCTTAACGATGAAAGAAAAGAAAAAAAAAAAAAAAAAAAAAGGTAAATTTATTTTTCTTTAATTCATCTTAAGTAATGATATAACCATGACTTCTGTCCCAAACATGCTTGGGTTCGGTTAGGCCCTAAGGATGGGAATCTTGACAAAGTGCATCTTTCAGACAAAACCCAAAAAACTCTTTCAACAGTGACAGCTCATTTCTCTTCAATCTGATCACATTAAGGTTTTAATTCCGGATTTAATGATACGAAATAACTGTAGAAGTTCAGTACACTCTGATAAATTATTTAGATTTAAATTTGTGTGTGTGCAGCTTCCTCTGCCTACGTTCCAGGCATTACTGACTCGGTCCTGTAAACTGCTGCTCATGCCAGTTGTCCTGCTCCAACTTTTATGAAACCACTCACATAACATCATTTTTTTGGTAGGATTTCACCCTGATCTGGGTGAAATATATAATCTAACTGAGGTGTGACATTATTTGGCGGATATGTAAACTGAGTAAGTAGAGCAAAATACAGAGGGTCTGATGAAATTACCAAAATGATGCTTCAACATGAAAAACAAGAAAAAAGCCCTTACATAAAATAGTGCTTTGACTGCCTGCATGCATGCAAATTGTCTGCCAGTGTTCTTAGAAACAAATTACAGTAACAAATTTAGAGAAAATAAATGGATCATCTACTCAGCATATTTAAGCTCTGATCCTGAAAACTCATTCACATTTGTTTGAAATTAAGCCTGCACCTAGTTAATTTTAAACAGATTTAAGAATACAAGTAGTGTTGTTCCAGACAGTGGGACTGCTAATGTGCTAAAACCATGCTTGAGCATGGACAGCCTAGAAGCTCAAATTAAGTCTTCCCTAAACAGACATTATTTTAAAGATTTTAGCAATTCAGGAACATGTTTGTGTATCTAGTACTGATATGCAGACCAGATTTGGCTTTCTTCTGTTTCTTATTTTATTAGACCATTGTTCACTATTCCATGAACTATTTCTGTGAACTTATCCTTCCACCTTGTTTTCAATTGTACAGCCATAGTTTCCCTCAACATAGCTATCAGCTTTGCAATTTTAGTCCAAACTTCTATTTGGTGACTGTTCTCCATTTAAGCTTAAAATGTGTAAGAAAGCCTCTCATGTAATGGGAAAACTTGCCATAAAAATGTACAAAGGTTTTCTTGGGTACATGTTTTAACATTTAATAAAAATTGCAATTTTCAGTTATAATTTGAAATGGTCACTTTCTAGCCACTATTTAATTCGATGTGCAAAAGAAAACAAATTATTTATTTGATTTCAGCATCATAAATACTTGCTGAAAGACATGTTTTTGGGGAAATCAGATCAAAACAAGATTTACTACCTACTTGATATGAATAATACATCTGGACTTTATGTTGAAAGCTCCTTCCACATCCCCCAAAGTGGATTACCTAACATCTGATATGTACGACTTTGTAAGAACCCAATTCACAAATAGTCATTTCATTTGTCTGTTCTGTGTTTTCACTGTATCTCATGGATGATTCAGGGTGCCCTTTAGCTGTGCAGGGTTCTGTGGTTGTATCTCTCAGAAGAGTAGCCGAGTGGTCAAGCAGGCTTGTTCACAGGGTCTGGTAATTAAGGACTGGATAATATATCCACCAGGTGCGCGCTCAGAAACACAGTATTCATATGCTACCTCGCTGTTCTCATGAAAACTTGTACAATTCTTGCAGTTGGCTCTGGGGCACTCTTAAGATGTTACAGTGCCGAGACAATAAGACTTTGCTAAGAGAAAATTCTGGCAGTTTAGTACCAGTTTTCATAGGGAATCAGCACAAAACATGGGGATTTTGCAAGGTGATGCATTTTCGCAATACCCTGGTTATACAAGGAAATAGACCATACAGTTTAGAAGTTTGGTCTGTTACAGAGATATATACAGTTCCTCAGATTAGGAGGGAATTTTAACAGTAACCATGACCAAACCTATATTTGTCCCTTTAGAGTGAAATCATCAGTAATCACTTCTGATGTGAAGAATTATTGCTATGGAACAACTGCTCCGATCCTTGAGGAGCCATATTATCAACTGGATGAACTGGATATTTGTAGGCTTTATTTTTGTTCTTTAATCTTCATGTTTTTTTCTCTTACTTAGATTTTCCCGTTAAATGTACTGTGCCAGATCTTTGCACAAAAATAAGAGCAATTTGCCCAATAAACATACAGAAAGTTCACATCTGTAACTAGAGCCCTACTGTATAAAGTTTATTTCATTAGGGACACTTGAGTGTAATGACAAATAAGGAGTGAGACATGGAAGAGTGGCATGAGCAAAGTGGAAGCTGGCACTTTCTGTTAGTTAAGAATCAAGTACATTTTTTTTTTCAGGAAAAAAAGCATTCATACAATAAACTTTTTTGCCTTGTAGTGGCTATTTGAGAAGTGTGAATCAAAATGGTGCCTATGCTTAGAGACCAATTGTGAGTGCTTTTTTTTTGTGGCAAGTATCCCCTTGCAAAAATGTTGCAGTGAATCTATTTTGTGCATGTTTGCCTAAAACCACAAAAACAGATTGATTTTTTTTTATGGATTGCTGTACACGCATCTAGCAACTTGTTTCTGATGGGGAGAGAAGGAAGATTTATAGTGGTTGGGTTACCATATTGATGTGAATTACTTAAGCATTGGTAAACTATTGTCAACTTTGTTCACATTGCACAAGATACTCGTGTAGTCTACTGCTGGCATT
This sequence comes from Athene cunicularia, assembly GCF_003259725.1. Lineage (NCBI taxonomy): Eukaryota > Metazoa > Chordata > Aves > Strigiformes > Strigidae > Athene > Athene cunicularia. The sequence goes on along the minus strand of NW_020799144.1, from coordinate 10,060,333 downwards.
ATACCCTCAGTGATCCATGCATATTCTGTAAATTCCTGTAGGTTTTGTGTAAGAAACCTTGTCACCATTGCTTACTACTGTAAATTCTTGTTTTGAAGCAAGAGGTGGCTTTTGATTGTACAGCCATGTGTATTATATACTACAACAGTACTTGTTCTGTCCTCAAACCTTGCTGTTCACATATAGTTAAAGCTTTGTTAAGCACGCTTAGTGGTTTCAGAATTTATTTCAAACAGCAGATATATAAGCCATTTACGGGAATATTAAATGTAATGTAAGATAATTCAACCCAGTTCATATCCTTTCTGAGAGCTTGGGGTTGGATTTTAGCAGACAACAGGCAACTGCAGGTTAGCACATCTCATGGCTCCGTGCCGCGTGTGCAGTGTGTGCTCTCCCACTGCCGGCACCTGCGAGCCTGAGAGATCAGACCCTGTGCAGGGAACAGGAGGGAAAGTCTCCCCTCCTGCTGTCCCCTGGCCAGCGCACCTCTCGCAGAGAGACCCGCCAGCCTGCAGGCTTCCTTGCACTATGTGAGCAAAGACATACTAGCTTTTTCTCTGGTGTCTTATTTTTTTCAAAAAACTTCTGCATCAGTGCCAGGACAGAAACCCATCTCTAAGGGTATGGAGTGGGTAAAGCACTGCCTCTGTATTGTGTCCCTGTCCCCAGCTACCAGAGGCTTTACATGAGGCAGTGTTTTAAGGAGAATTTAATTATTTGTCTGTTTATTGAGACAGAAAAATAATATGAATTCTTGAACTCTGGATTCTTTTTTTATTCGTATTTTATGATACACAACAAAGACCTGAAAATGTATGTGTGTTCTTTGCTGGTTTCTGACATCAGAAATTCAAGTCATGTCTAGACTGAAACACAATGATGGGGAAAGCGAAAAAGCTGGGAAAGTTGAAGGGGATTCTTATATGTATTGTTTTAAGTTCTGTGTTTTTTTATTGATAGTTTTAAATGTCTATGTTAATCTTTGGAATAAAGGCACTCTTTGTTTGTGACTTTGCACCTTTACATAAGACTGAGTACTTGTAATATATGTTCCCCACACTTCCAAGCCACCCTGTACATAAATTCCCTGCATTTCTAAGGTAGAAAACCCCCATGTTTCTACAGATTACTTCAGCCCATTGCAGAAACCAACAGGGTAATACGAGTCCCTTATTCCCAAGTATTTGCAGGTCACATTTAAACAATTTGGCAAGTGTATTTTAGACAACGACTTTGAACATCATAAATGGACCCAATGTTCAAACTCCACTCTTTGGAAGTAAAGAAAACCACAGTAATTTTCCAAGCCAGCAAGAATTAAATTTGTCAATATAAATATTAGTGTAGAAAATACCTGCAAAACTTGATACTGCCTCTGACCTTAAGCATTAATATTGATAATATTGGGGATCTTGCAAAGGTCATGTATTTGAGAAAAGCTATATTTCTCCTCAGTGTGTGCTTCATTATCTACAGCTACCACAAAGAGCCAATCCATGCCATATTGAAAGAGTTCAAAAGCATGGCAATACAGAATTCCCACAGCATCACAGTAAGCCTTTGGAATATGTACCACAGATACATCTTTATTTGAAGCCCTTAGACTCTGTCAGAAAACAGACCTGCCCCTGAAGGCTTCCCTTCTTTCAAAATCCTTTTTGAAACACAGCTGTTTTTCACAGCTGTTGAAGTGCTGAGAGGTTTGGTGGTGTTGACTCTGTCATACCAAAATACAACCCTCTGTGCATTTGTATATCATGAGAGCCTCCCCTCAGAGAGTGCCTCTGACAGCTGGTGTAGCACAGCTCCGGGTATCCGGTATTCGTAGAAGCTGCCTTGTCTAAGGACCAAACAAGGCCAAGAAGGTCATAAAATCAAGCCTCACTCTTGTGTCTTTAAAAAGTTCCTTGCGAGACTGGGGAGCTGCAAAGACATGGATTGTGGGTCACGAACCACAAAGCGTACCTGGGTTGGAGCCTCAGACAAGGCTTTTACAGACTGTTTTGTGAGGGTAATACTGTACCACCCCATCGGACTAGTTTCCGTTCCACACTGTGTCCTGATTCATCCTGCCCTAATTTTAGCTGCCTAAAAATTACCAGCATAGGACTCTTCTGCAAATCAGAGGAGGTACAGAAGAGGGGATGCCTCTGGTAGATTGTATTACGGCATCAATTGCCCTCTCCACTGATAAATCCTGCATGCTTTTAAAGGCCTACAATTAGGTGGAATGAATCCAAGGGTTTATATTTACCTTCACGTCCCTAGACACAAAAGTGTATTTGAGCCTGGTACAGGCAAGAATAATGCATCTCCTAAGAACCTGAGTCTGAGTGGCTTCCAGATGAGTTTCTGAATCCTTCAAACACAAGATTTCTGCCCTATAGTTGCTATTTTCTCCATCTTTGCTTTATTTTTTATGAAGAAGTGTAATTTGAACTAACTTGTTTGAACATTTCTCGGTTTACACCTGCTTAGAAACCCTCACCTTTATTTGTTAAGTGGGCTCTCTCTTTGACTGCAATGATTCATTCATTGAATGCAACACATGAAGAAACGATTGCATAGATTAATCAACACCAGCAATAGCATATGCTGCTTTTAAATTCAGCTGTGAGGTTGTAACTAAGATATTAATGTTCATACTTTCTGGAGATGGCTGAGGATTCCTTTCCTGAGAGCTTTAAGTAATGAATCTAGGAGCTCCTAATTTAGGATTGTGAGAATACAGGTAGCAATGGCTGTTCATGGCTTTTTGAGTTTTGAACTTTCAGAAAATGTATGCAATTTCACATGCTGGTCTGGACATGAGGAAAGTACCCAGTTTCAGACAGTCCAGATCTTTGCCAACAGCATTGCTGTGGATTAGCAAAGCCCATTTATAGCAGGTTCCACCTCAGGCTTGAACCATACACCTACCTTATTCTAGTTCAACTTGCTAGCTTTCTTCATTAACTGCCAGTACAAAATCATAACAGCAGTTGTACTAGTTCTTGTTGTGAGCTGAGGAACAGCTGAAGTTTAAAAATGCGAATGTTGTAACTTGCACCTTTTCACCTTCATGATGTGTCCACAATTGTCACAGCTGGGCCTGAGAGAGCAGCTGTCTCCAAAGTTGCCATATAACTTCATCACACAAAAGTGGGTGTAATTTTTTTGTGAGTGTAACAGGAGTGGTATTGATACATTTGCTTTATTTCGCAAGTTGCAAGTCATTCACTGTTGAAAATGGTATGCATCATGCGTAGCTATTAATAGAAAAATTAAGAACTGGTTTTTATGATATGCTAGTACAATCCCTGCTCTGCTGTTCAGTATTTTGAGTGCTGAATTGAACCAGAATGTTACCTTCACAAATTATTTTAGCCTCATCTCTGCATGAAAATGGGTATGAAATTCCAGTTAATGTTTCTAGGTTCTTAGTGAATTCTGGGCCAAAGGTAAAACAGTTGCAGTGGGTAAGATTGCTGTGACAGCCACTTACTGACAACTTTTCAGATGCATAAAGGCATTCTGTCATCTGACACTCTTCCAATTTTCTCGGTGGATCACCATGTTCTTGAATATCTTGGTGGTTATTGTCAGCCAATGGAGGAAAGGTGGACAAGCTCACCACCCAGGAAGGGTAGAAATGTAGCAAGTAATGAGCTATCTTCTCCAGCAATCATTTATTTTTAGTGCTAACTTTCAGTTAACATTTGTATATTCACTTATTATTTTACTGTTCAGTATCTTGAGGGGGTATGAGCAAAAATACGTGAATATATATATATAATTTACAAGAAATACAGGCTTGTATCGTGCCTTTGTAATTCTATTCAGCTTCAGTATCTATAAGCTACAAGCAGACAAATTTCTTCCCTCTTTGGGGGTGTTCTTTACTACATAATAGCTGATGGCTTTATTAATACTGGCTATTTGAGTCTTCTGAGGCTAACATTTATGTTTTCCCAGGTGAAAATGCCATAGTTCATGCCATTCTCATCCGACATAAGCACACTGACATAGTGCATGCTGTCACTTAGCTTCTCTCTACACATGCTTGCATGTTGGAAATTTAGAAATGCTGCTGTGTAAATTGCTACCTTACTTACCCAATACAGGTGTTTTTCTGCATCCCTTTTTTGCTCATAACTCCCATCAACTTTAAAGTTTAAAATGGCTTGAAAGGGGGTTTTGGAAGCACAAAGGATGTGGGGAGCAACTCTTCAGTAGTTTACAGTCTGCTGTAAATTAATGTCTTCTCAGCAAAGAAATGTAGCATTTTAGTGGTAACTTCTTAGTGAAAACACTGAGCGTGCTTATCACTTGAGATTTTAAGAAAAAAAAAAAAAGTGTCAGACTGTGTAATTGTATCTCATCTAGTTTTGACACTTAACTAGTAATATTCAATGAGGTATGAACCTCAGTTTTAGCTACATGTTCATGATATACCAACCGACGCAGAACTGAAGGGTGAACAGCCATGTTTTAGTATCGCAGCTACACAAGAAATCACAGTTTTCAAAAGGTTCTGTTTTGATTCTGTTCTTTATTGCTGATGCATTTTCACCACGGAAGTATTTTTCTATATAGTTACCTGAGGCTTCCTTTCACCCACCAAAACAGTCTGTAGCCTTCTGCACTGTGAAAGGCAAGCCCTGTGGAGAAACATGGGCTTTGCACTTGCCCAGCAAATTAGCAGAAATTTCATCCAAGCCATAAAAGCCTCTTATGTTATTCTGTGTTTATGTAATTAAAGCAATTAGGGATGGGAGCTTCAGGAGTAATGAGGTCTCTCTATCCTCCATTTTACTCTCTCTCTCTGTACTTCATAGGGATTTAAGAGTTCTTTGTTCAAGGCTCAGCTGTGTCTCTCTAAACCAGTGCAGTCTACGTATCGTGTGAGATTCATCTTATGGAGATAGCACTGGAGCGTGAAAGATTTGCTTTTGGTAGCAAGGAGGAATGCATGTCCCTGTGGGCATGCACACTGCAGACAAGTCTGATACCGAGAATAAAAAAAAAGTCAAGATGGTACCAGTACATCAGACTCTATACTACAGTGGGGTTTTTAGCTTTTCTCAATTGTATTTTATTTTGCAGGAGGAGTTGGGGAATCTCAGATAACATGGGGAATTTTAGAAGTATATCACTCAACAATCATTTTATAAAGTCTAACTTCAAAATGCACTATGATTTGTTACAAAAATATATTTTCTTCTGTTTGCTGACATGGTTGTTCCATTTTGTGATAAGTTAAACTCAGCAGTTAATTTGTTGCACTGCCTAGCTGCATGAATTCATCCAGTGTACATATGTACCTGTGCAGCATTACTTTGGGTTTTGTATTTGAATTTGCAGTATTGATTATTATTTTTGTATTTTACTTTACCTCTGTTATTGGAATTGTAGTAAACATAATTTATACATATGATTTTACAACTGTTTTGCAATTGAAAAGTCTTCTTTAAATTGTAAAGTTTTATTGATGGATACTCATTAAAATGGTATAAGAATTATATTAACAATTGTTTTGTGTTTTGATGCTCTCTGTACATAAATATATGTCTATTTATCTGTTTAATGGTGCTTGTGTCTTGCAATTTTGGATACATTTTAGAATAAAGTTTCATTTTACAAGAAGTAGTTGTATTTTCACAAGCTGTGTCAAAAAAACCCTTTTTTCCATAACTAGGGTTATGAAAGAAGCATACAAATCTCTAAAACATTTATAACTTCAGGCAGTAATAGTTTCAAGAAGATAGAAGTATAGTCTAAAAAGATGCACAGCTATGTATTGTAGTTGATTTGCTGCAGTAATGGACATCTGTATTTAAAACATTACCAAAAAGGATCATTTTGGAGGTGTGTCCTACAGCTGCTGACTCCATTGGTAAGAAACGATTTGTGAAGGTGTTAAAGATGTCACGATTATCACGAGTCTGTTATTTTCCAAGGAACACTAAATCTTTCCAGTCACACATACATCTGTTTAAATATAGAATGAATTTTGTAGAAACCTGAAAACCAATTCCAGATTACAGACTTTTGTGGAATTTTGGTTCTTAATCAAACCTCCTTTGCTACTCTTTTGTTCTATACCATTTCTCAGAATAAATTCTAACTTGTATGAAAGGCACGGCTGGAGCAGTTACACTCTTAGTTGAGTGGGCTGCTAGCTGTCTATGTGCTATATGACTGAACAGTACTTCTTGCTGGCTTTAATGACTTTACAGAAGATTTATTCACATCTAATAATGAGCTCATCTTTTATTAATTGTGCCTCTTCTGGCACAATTCCTGTACAGGCATCATGTCTTGTTCCTCACAGCACTCGTGAGATGCACTGTTGTGCTGCACAAAGTTTTTTAAGTAATGTTGCTTCAATTACAAATGCATGTTATTAGGAGATGGTAACCTAATATCCATTCTGTTTTTTTCTTTGTAAATGTATTTAAAACAGTACTGCACTTCTTGGTTTTGTTGTTTTTATTGTTTCAGTTCAGCGGGAGAAGCCTCAAGCCATTAAGTGCGAATCATTTAGCGACAAAATCTTTTTAAAACTGCATTAGCAAGCAACGGTTCTTGAAGGGAAGTTAATTTCTTAGTCGGTTAACCAGACTTCTGAAGTTGAGCTCACTCTAATTCACCACCAGTTCTCATTAAGTGAGTGACTGAGTGATATATGGGTTTGGATGTAAGGCATCCTACATCTGCCCTTGACCATTTGTACCTATCACCACAGTGGGCATCAATAAAGTGAAACCTGGTGGTTCACAAAGCTGCTTCCCAGCTGTGTAGTGTTGGTCCAGCTGCCTTCATCTAGTGGTGATGCCAGAGGTGCCAGTATAGGCTACTGTGCCACAAAACATACTTTTCAACTGGGAAACCACTGAAAAGTATAGATCTCTGTGGACTTGGGCCAGTAACTTAATTTCTATGATTTTTCAGCTGTGAAAGGAGAGCAGTACTGACCATACAGGTATTTTCTGATGACAAATACACTGAACACTGTGTCACGTCCCGCTCCGACGAGGGGGACAAGTGACTCAGATTCACAAATCCCCAATTGGAGCGGACAACAAGTCTCCAAGTTCAAGCATTTATTAACTACCTACAATGTACTAATTGAATACATGATAATTGGCTAAGTACAGAGCAAGCTGTGGCGAGCAATACAATATGGTTTGCATTTCTTAATAGAAAAAGGAAAAGAGGGAGATAGAGGGAATGGGGGAATACAGATCACTGGTCTAGGTTCCTGTGTTGATCCTGCCAGCGAGGATTCGAGGAGGCAGCTACCTTCTTCACTGGCATTTGTCTTCTTTGCTTCACTGCTCTCTCCAGACGGCTGGGGGGGGGGGCAGGAAGAGGGGCAGAGAGAGAGAGAGAGCCCTTTCTTCTCCCCTTTGATTTATACCCACTTTCCTTGGGTCCGTCCCCTAGGT
>NW_020799144.1:10050779-10052850 GCF_003259725.1 Athene cunicularia | reverse complement strand
GGGGGGGGCGGGCAGAGAGGGAGAGAGCCCTTTCTTCTCCCCTTTGATTTATACCCACTTTCCTTGGTTCCGTTCCCTAGGTCAAGCCACAGACCTACGTATCCCATGTACAGGGAGGGGTAAGGTGTTTCATGGGATGATGTCACTAGCATGATCATGACAGCCCTCGTTAGCATATTGAGGGGTGTCAACTTTAATATGCATTTCGTGGATAATGAAGCAAAGTTTGTTCACCGGACACATGGCCCTTGAAATCTGCCCAGGTGCCCCAGAGAAGAGCCATCCTGTCTCCACAGGGCTCTCTCCCCCAGATACATCGGGCAGCCTTGTCAGTTTTGGCCTCCACAGAAAGCACCCTGTGACTCATGGTTTTGTCTTGCGACTGTTTGAGGCATTTCTTCAATCAGCCTCAACTTTTGCTTTCCCAGGCTGTTTGTCTTAGTTTTTCACAGGCCTGGTTTATCGTCTCTCACAACACTGTAAAATAGTTACTCCAGTAGAGACTCCATAAGAAACTAAAGGAGTATAAGGGACTGCAGAGAAAGGAGTCTGAAGCCAGCTGGAAGACAGGCACTAAAGTCTGTTATCTCAGCAGACAGGGTCCAAGGAGAGGAGCTGGAGGGCAGGAGAAATGCAGCATACAAAAGCAGAGGCTCATTGGGAAAGGGGCATTTTAGGCTGTGAGTTCCCTCACCTCAGTCTCCAGGTGTGTCTGCCAAGTGTCCAAAGACGTGGAAGGCCTGTGTGTTGCTTCTTTGCACCTTGGGTGGCCATTCCTGTTCTTGAAGGTCAGCTCTACTTCCAGTGGACATATTTAAAAATATATCCTTAGCTTAGACATCAAGGGGTATGTACAGCTCTGAGGTGTGTTTTTCAAATACCAGCTTTTCCCAACAGAAATTAAAGAAGTCACCTTTTCTGTTTCTTAAAAACTCCTTCATGCAGCCTAAGAAAGTTCTGCCTACCACTCACCCCAAGCATGTACTTCTCCACATACTTCAGAGAGTTTTAGGTGTGAGCAGATTTAGATTTAACTTTTGCCTCGCTGTGACACTTAACAGCTTTGTAGCTCCTAATCTCCCAGCAGACAACACGGATATATTATGAGCCAAACACCCGACCACTGGCACTATGTTAAACGGAGGGGAAAGCTACCTGTGAAAGAACAACAAATAAGCATTATCTTAGAGAAATCCTGGTCAATGAGCATGACAAAGGTAAATCTGAAAACAAATTTGAAAATTAGTGGCCTAAACAGGCAAAACACAAGTTTGGTTGGTTGGGGTTTTTTTTATATAGAAAAGGGTTAAGTTCTGTAAAATCTTCTGAGATCCAGGATCCATGGTGTGAGAAGTTGATACTTGAGCTTTTGTCATCTGGATTGAGCAGACAGGTGAAAATACTGGCTGCACACTGGACAAACCCAGTTCAGCTAGCAAGACTAAGGTTGGCCACTGCCACTTCAAGAGAGTCTGTTTTTTCCTTCATAGAAGCCAGTCAGAGAAGGAAAGAGAAATCAGTACAAACGTGTTTTGGGGTTTGTTTTTTGGGTTTGTTTTGTTTTTTGGTTTTGTTTGTTTGTTTGTTTGTTTTTCTGAAGCAACAGAACAGAAATAAATCTAGGAAATAGCATGGCATGCTGATTCTGAGAGCCAGTGTCCTCTGGAATGTAACTAGTATGATGGTACAAGCCATCCTGTTGCTTGCTAAAAGGGTATGTTACAAAGAAACAGAGATGTTGCTATAGTGCAATGATAATAACAAATCATGTGGGAAGAAAATCCCTACTGTACTTGGAAACACCATCTTGGTGAGGCAGGTTGGTTAAAATTCAAATTTTCCTGGCTGTTACAGGTTGAAGCTGGATCTTTAACAATGTTTAAATGAAGCAGCATTCATGATAAAACTTCATGTATGTTTTTAGTAAACATGGGAAGCCTGTCAGTGGAATAGTGGATAACAAGTAGCTAGATGATAGAGGAAAGACTGTAAGGGAACACTGCAGAAAACAAATAGTCTTTCTGCTCTATTGAAAACCATGCTATTTACAATATTTGGGGGGGGGGGGGGG
>NW_020799144.1:10008025-10050729 GCF_003259725.1 Athene cunicularia | reverse complement strand
CCGCGCTGTCCCCGGAGGCTTCCCTGCGCCCCCTCCCCTCAGAAATGCGGCCGAAACTCGCCGGCTGCGTGCGGACAGCCTCTCCTTCAGTGACAGCCGGTAGCCCCGTCCCGGTATTTGTCCATGACAGGCGAGGAGGAGGTGAAATTTTGCCCCTGGGGAGCTGGGAAAAGGGGGGCTCGATGGAAGGTTTCAGGCAGGGGGAATGTGTGAGATTTGGGGGTTCGGATTAGGAACAGGCATCAAGGGAGTGAGAGGGCGTGTGGGGCTGGAGAGGAGCATCAGATCTCAGGGGATAGCGAAGAAGAGGGTGATGGTGGTTAGGATGAGGAGAATTTTAAAAGAGCAGCGGAGGGGAAAAAAAGGATGGAAAAAAGAGAAATACTAGAAGAAAAGTACGTTAAGAATACTGGCACATGGGTAGAAAAAAACACAAACCAAACAAACAAAAAACAAAACAACAAACCACACTACAAATGCAGCCAGCATGCAGAGCACTCTGTGTCTGGTGTAACTCAGCTTCAAAAACTTTAAAAATCTCCTCAGCTAACTTCAGGAAGTGAAAGCCACATCTAAAGCACTAAGAAAACCCAAGGCTCTGCCATCTCTGCTGTCAGTGAACTCCGTTTCCAAGTACAGCTGCATACATTAGCAGTCCATAATGAGCCTTGTGGAGAATAGCGGGTATATTTGGGGAACTCATGTCTGGATGGCGTCTCCATGCGACGCGGTGACCGTGGTGCGCTCGCTGCGTAGGTGTGTGCCGCGCTTGGAGCGGCTTTACATAATCCGTGCTTCCTATATAGAAAGAGTTGGGATCCTGGAGAACTTGTCCCACACAATAACCCAGAAACTACCTAGCACGTAGCAACTTCCTAGTATGATCACACTTTTTTTGAGATTTATTTTAGGATGAAAGAGTCATTTGATTTCAGCTCTTCAGCAATTTTACCCCTTAAAGGTGCTCTTTGTGAAGAGACTGAACTGATCTCAGCAACCCTTGAACTCAGGTCTCTGCTGCTACAATGGCTCATCTTTGCTCCCTGGACTTGGCTTAACCTGTGATGATCCTCATCAGTTGCAAATTTGCCACTATTTCGTAATTGCTTTTACTTGGTTAGACTTAGGGCAGCAGCCGTCATTCATGCCACAGGTCTAGTCCCATTGCACACAAAGGATTTTTTTTAACATCTACCCTCGCTTTGCTTTTTCGGTCACAGCAAACTCAACATGCCAGGCACGGATTTCTTTGACTTTCCCATCTCTCCTCATGCATCAGTGCCAGCTGGTGCAGTTGCAAGTGCCTGGGCTTTGCACCTTCCTCACTTCATATCCTGCTGCTTTCTGTGTGATCCACCTGGCTGGCTGCTTCTCACTTCTGAGGCTATTTATGACTATCACTACCTTACTCATTGCCTTGCACTACCTATCACAGTGGTGATTCCAGCCTTAGTCAACAGTGACCTCTTCCCTTTCATTGCAGTTTTCTGTATTTCGGGTAAATGCCTTCATGTGTTTAACCCTTGTATTTTGAAAGGGAACCCCTCAGATACTCGTATAACTGGTACACCATTGTTGGAGAACGGCTTGCAGAGAGCAAGGCCGTGGATCCCTGCAGAAGTCGGTCACAGCCACCTGAGGTAAACAGAGGAAAAAACCCAGCGTACATTGATGATAACAAGGACTGTTGTGAGAATGAAGAGATAAGTTGGGGCACATTATGACCTTGGGGGTGAGAGAAAGGCAGCCCTGGGAGGGAAGCAGGTTCACAGCAAGAAAGATGTTTATGCATACCAGAGATGCCACAAGGGGCTGGGATATTATAATGTGACCTTTTAGATGTACCCAATAGCTGAGATATTATAATGTAGGTTTTTTTATGTATCCAATAGAGTTACAAGTAGTGTATTGTAGAGTGCTTATATAAGGTGTGATTTCCTTCAATAAAGTTGAAGCTTGCTCTATCATTCACATTGAATCGGCTGCTTGCTTCCTCCGCCCGCTGCACACCATCCTCCAATTCCTCCAAGCTTTTTCTTGCAATGCTCACTAAAAATATTGGGCTGCTTCAGAGTGAGCATTCCTGCCTGTTTTCAGTGCTATTTCCTAGGTTTCCTGCTAGTGTTCTCTTGCCTCTGTCACTCAGGAAACTTTTTGGAACAGGGGTTCCAAAGGTTCCAGGTTTATGCAGCTCTTTATCCTCTGACTTGGAACTCTAGGTGCTGTGGTCAAATAAATAATAAATGACAATAACTTGCTGTAAAAGAGAACTATTGGTCTATTAAACATTAACAATAAAGAAGAAGTTTGCCTTTTCCACATTAACCTTCATAATTAATACAAATAGGGTACATTATTTTTCACACAAAATGCATACTAGGGAGATGAAGAACACAGTTCAAATTTTAGTAAAAATATTTTACAATAAGTAAATACTTGGTTTTGATTTTTTTAAATCCTGTTTGTATTTGGTTTTATTTAGTTTCTGCATTTTTAGTACAGCACTGAGGACATGTACTTACCTGCTTTCCACTGCTGTGGCCACGCTAACTAGCCAGTAGATCTTTCTCCTGCATCCGAGAATCCTCAAGTGACAAAACTTCCACACTGATAAACACTTTGTGACTCTTTTTGTCGTGCAACATGCTTGTTAGTCCTTTCTTACCAGGATGTTCATTTTTAGAGAAAAACCTTAAACAGAGCTTTTCAAACTGAGTAGAATCATTACCATCATCGAGACTCATCTCCTGATGTTACCCTTATTTCACGGTAACTATTAACTTTAATCTTTAGCTTGTTTTTTTCTAAGGGGTCCACAGCAAACTTGCATTAGGGTGATCAAAGGAACTGGGATCTACTGTGTTTCATCTCTGTCTCTCACAAGTATATAGATGAATAGCTTGCTGCAAATGCAATGTGGTAATTGTGTGTCCATGTGTCTCTTTTGAAGCTGAGAAACATGCTGGTGTGTCTTGCGTGACAGCATCTATGGATGACATACAGTTTGAAGAGGCTGCCAGGTACAAAACCAGTTAACTGTCAGATGTTTTCATTTGATAGATTATTATTTTTTGGCAGAGATAAATTGAGGCATTATAAAATCTGAGATAGCAGGCCAATGAACTCCCCAGAGTCACAGGGTTAAGTCTCAAAATTATTCTTTTCTATCTGTGATAACCAGACCCACCTAGAAAACAGATCAATTTCACAGATCAAAAATAAACTGTAGTTACTTTGACTTGGCAACCTAGGTGCCAGGTGAGAAACTTACGGTTCAGTGATCTTTGGCTTTAGTTAAGTGAATGCTGCAGGCCATTACTTAGCTCTGTTAAATAAGGAATACATGCCTGTAACAGTTATTGAGTTTTTTATTGTTGCAAGTGCTCTTTATTTCTTACCTTCTCTTTTCTTTTAAAAAAAAATTGTGATATAACAAAACTGCATTTGTGATCACTGAAAATTGACGACGTCTACAAGATAATACAGGACTTAATTTTTGTTTTAACCATTTTTCATGATTTTCCAAGGGATAAAAGCCACTGTAAGAGGAAATAGCAAATTTATTCCTAAACCATATCATTACAGAAACTTAAAGCCATTACTCTGTAGTTTTCGTGTGTTTGTGCACCTTGCAATCTGGAAATTAATGAGTGCTTAGATGGCATGGACCTGTTTACACAGACCAATGCTCATGCAGTTGTCCTGACTGTGAATGAAGCAACATTGTCTGTCCAATGTACAGCTGATGTCAATTCAAAACTGTTTGGAGTACACAAGTGTAAGGTAAGTATCCACTCCCTCTTCTGAACAGTGGATTTTTAGAGTAGTGGCCATTAGGATGAGATCTAGAACCAGTGGCAAAGAAGTGAACACGGTCATACTGAATCCAGAACTCAGGAGAATGTCTTGTTCTGTTTTACAAAATTTTTGCGGTGTTTGTCTTGCCTGTAATTGTTCTGTGGTTTTAATTTTGTCCTTAGGAAAAAATTCTGTGAAAACTGTAATCAAAGATTCCCACAAATGAAGTCAGGGTAATATTTTTTTCTTTCCGGCCTAATGTTTCAGACTTCAGTAGCTTCAGAGCAATTTTGATCTTGTTTCTGAGAGAAGAACAGAGCTTCTAAAATATAATGAAAATACTTTTCCTTCCCAATTTGTTTCTGACTGTGTCTCTAGTTCTCCTTCCACTTGTGGTGCCAATGTTTCATTTTTAACAAGGATATAGGGTACAAACATAGCAACTGTGAAGTGGTTTCAGTAATTATTTTTCATCCTCAGGTCATCCCTAACGTCCTGTTTGTAGCTTACTGTGTAATGTCCTGAATTTTGCTAGATCTTGTTGATTATACAAACATCTTGCACAAATAAAAGAGCTCTTGTATCTCATTCTAGTAAATTAAAAACATGTTCTGTAAGTTACCTGCTGCACGGTTTTGTTTAGCCTAACTCAGGTTACCAGATGTTCAGTAAGGATTAACTCTTGTGTGCATATTTCTTTTCAGTTGACATGGGAACAGATTTCCACAAATCTGTATATTGCAAAACTCAGTTTTATGCCATGATAACTAATAAATCCCTCTTCCTTGTCTTTTAATATGCAGCAATTCGGTGGTAATAAGAACATCTGATTTTAAATTACATTTATTTAAATTTTATTAGCGCTCCATATGTAAATCATATTCAGTCCACTCTGATACATTTCAAAAGCTTTCTGCCAGTTATAAGTGAAAGCGTGGTGGTCTGGGACTTCTGCACTTACATATCTATTAAACATGCAAGCTGATCAGATCTTTTGGCTTACATCAGTTTGTCCAGAGCCAAAATACATGATACAACGTAAAACATTTCATTCTGAAACAGCTCCTGAAAGTGTGTGAAAAGGTGTTTTGGTATCACACTGTCTGATCACCTCAGTTCAGACATTATTTTCTGATATGGCCACGGACCCCAGAGGCTTACACTTTTCTACAGGGAAATGTGAGTCCAGCTGCACAGACTGGAGCATCAGGCGAGATGCCAGTCAGTCAGTCAGGGTGTCTAATGTCTGCAGTCCAAACTCACCTCATTGCAGGACTGGTGTCTCAGACTGAGTGAGATCACATCCGGCTTTGTTCTGTTGTTCCCACCCTGCAATTTCCTCAAAGGTGGACAGACCCAGACTTACCTCTCTCAACCTCTGTTATGCAATGTCTTGCACAGGGGAGGAGAGGTCACCAGGGAGGTGTCACTGACAAAGGTCACAAAGGTTTTACCCTGCCAGTAAGCCTGAGGTAGAGACCTCTGCAGTCCCTGCTGGGACCTCATGGACAATGCAGCATCATGTTCTTGGCAGGGACAGCGATGTCCTCTGCAAGCATCTGTAGAGACTCTAGACTCTCCTTCTAAGAAAAGCCTCACACTCACTATCAGCATGTGCCGTGTTCAAACACAGAGTTTATCTCATTAATGCGCTCTGTCTTTTTTTCACCTTGTACTTGTCATTACCTCTACTGCTCTGTTACTGTAATTCTCTTGGGAGTTTTATGACAGATACAGAGTTTTCAGAGGTGTTTCACGGTGAGTGAGTTCTGTCTCATGCTTTCTAAGGCCTTTTTATGAGACCATAAAGTTAACTTCTTTTCCAATCTTAAACATAAATATTTTGTTACTGAACACATTCTCTTTTTTGTAAATGAACTGGTGGTTCCCTTAGCTGTGCAGTTTAGAACTATTACGTTAATGATTGTGCTTTTTCTTTGCAATGAATGATGGAAAAACTCCTTCTGAACACATTCTTCAAAAACTAATGAGGGCTGTGTATCTGCAGATGGTCTTAATTCTTTCCTCTAACCATTTTTTCCCCCTGTCTACTCAAAGGCTTCCACTAGCATTCTTGAAAGTGGACAAGAAAGAGAAAGTTTCTGTGCAGTTGGTGGTTCCTGTCTGGTACTGTTATGGAGCAGGTTTCCTATTCCCTTAGTGTTTGGTAACAATTCATTGGAAATTCTGGCACTGAGATAAAGAGTTTAAGAAAAGCTTTACTTTTAAATGTCAAAACCCTATTCATTTAATTAGGAAGAAATTATAAAGAATTTTTCTTTATAAACTGGCTTCATAACCATGTCAAATCATTAGCTGTAAATGCCTATCTCATAGGGACTCAAGCAGTCTGAGTTATATTTTGCAGTCTCGGATGTAGCTAGCTGTACTTTGTCTGCTCTGGGTCTGATCTTTAGCAGTTGCAAGTCAGTCTAAATTCCCTGAAGAAAGTGGCCTGATGCCCAGTTATTGTGGCTGTGGCTCTGACTTACCATGCACATCGTGTTCTTTTACTGCTCTGCTCAATAAGGCAACTTCAGGAGAAAGTGCTGTCTGTCCAACCTTTCAGCATTGCCTTCTGCTAGGATGTTAGGGGTCGAAGACAAGGATTACTCTTGTTACCAACACATAGCAGATACTTTAGAAGGGAAGAAATTATTTTCTCATTTAAATTTGATTCTATGTAAGTAAAAATATGTAATTCTGTCTAGGTATTCTATGTAGGCAAATGGAAAAGAGTAGTTGTTCAGTGAATGCTGTTAAGACAGAAGGGACATGCTGCAGCCTTGGTTTTGGCCAAAATGTAGAAAGCAAACTCTTTACTCACCCTTCAAATATGTCAAAGAGCTCTTTTTGTCCTGGGATTTTTTTCCTCATGTGCATGTATCTGTATGATCAAGAATGCACATGGGGTATATCTTCTGTGGTTTTGCAGCTATACTTAATGATTTGGTGTTACTCACTGCAAGATGTGCCTTTGAGCAAAAGCAGAATCTAGGCCAAAAGTTCTTGGGGGTTGGGGCCTAGAGCACACCTGACATCATACAGACATCAGCAAGGAGAAAGAATGCTGGTATTAAGCTTTTGCAGTTTTCTCAGTAACACAAATCGTTACTAAGCATGAATGAAGCCTAACTGATGACTAACAGTGCTAAACCTGTTTCAGTGCATTTTCAGTACAGTATGGAAGACACAGACTGATTAATGAGATTTTCTTCACTACTACTAGGAATACCTAGAGAGGCAGGTTCAAGCCCTTATTGAGCTGCATGATTACATACCATAAGATGTTATTCTTCTTAACAGAGTTGGACAAATTATTACAATCAAGGCTAAGGTGAACAGAGCATTCAAAACCAGTATGGAGGTAAGAGATCATCACTCTTATTCCTAACAATATCTAAAGAACAGAAGAGAGGTGGGAGGAGTAGAGGAATGTAAGATGGGACCAGTCTTATTTGTTTCAGGAAGAAACTTTGTGCAGATACCTAAACCATAACACCACTTAATGAAACACTGATTTCATAATGACTATTATAATTGCACAATTCCTGTAAAATAATCCATGTCAAAATAGAAAATGGACCATGATGACTTTAAATCTTTGGCAGGTGTAATGAACAGGATGGAATACGTAGTGTTCGTCCTGTCCAAAGCTATTGACCTCTAAGCAGTTTTTGGATCAGAGTAGGATCCACTGAACAGATGGAGTTCTATGTAGTTTTCAAACTTCTGGTACAAAAATATTTATCTCGGGTGTATGCATGTTCTTATTCTCCATATTGTAACAAGTATGCAGTGCATTGCCCAATCACTTACTTGAAATTGGAATTGAACCTTAAGGTTCAAGGGTGCTTTTCTCTGCATTGTGCCCAAATCCAATTCTCATTAATACTAGTGGGAGTAGTGCATCTCACAGAGAATGCATTCCAAAAGGTTTTAAAAATGAGAAAAAAATCATAAGCTTTGATGCACATCAGGCCTGTCTCACAAGATCAAATACAATGCTTCACCTTCAAGTGTTTCAGTGTGTTTTATACATTTATACAGACTTTCTTTCTGACACAGATCTTAGAAAGTTTCTGATGGGTACTCCAAATGGCACACAAGTAAATGGAGAGAGATATCTGTAAAACCAAATCTAAGTGTCTTTTCTATTTTTTATTTTACTCTACATACATCCATATACAGTTGTACTGAAAAGCTTTTCAGAGCTCAGCAAATTCTGTGAAGTTCTTACATGTTCAGAGATGTATCAGTATTAGTAGACCAGGTTTTTTACCTCTTTTAGGTTTGAGAGACTGGATATGATTAATTTTATTAACACTGCAAAAATGGTGAGTCTCAATTCAACTGACAATGATGTAAATACTGGTTTTTTGTCTCCTTCCTCCACTACCTCCTTCCTTGTAGGTTGGCATCAAGGTGACAGTACAGGATGTTTTGACTAATGTTGAAAAAATAGTGAGCATGGCATACGCAACATATGTAGCCAAACCAGTTGGTGGTGGAAAGGTATTCTTTCTGTTTTCTTATCAGCTTCAAGTTACTAGGACAGAGTTTCTGTGAAATAACCCAACTTTTGTGGTTGTGAAACACAGGAAAATGTTCATACCTGTTTATTCTGATCAGTAATAGGAAATCAGCATGAAGTCCAGACTTTATGGACATATTTTTTTCACACATCTTTGCTCTGAAATTGTTAGGGGTTTTTTATTGTTTCCACTTTTTCTTGCACATTTGCTAGTAATAGAACTGGTGTCTTTGTAAGGAGCTGCAGTATTGACGAATGCAAGTGCTGGAAGAGAAATCTCTGTGAGTCTGCACAGTCTCTCTCCTTTTCAGAAACTGATCTATTATCCTGAAACCTGTAAGGGTGTTGAAGATGTGGTTTCTTTATCCTTCACTCTCCCTTTTGAGGAGGTTGTTCAAATATCACTGTTCAGAGATAGGAAATTTTTTAAGCTAGCTTCCAATCTAAGTTAATTTTTTGCCATTCATGTTCATTAGTTTTCATGCCATTGCTTTTTCTTTTCCCCAGTGTTTGGCTTCCTGGAGGTATTTAGAAGTCAGCCATGGTACTGGCTGGCCTTCGCATTGCTGTGCCAAACGGGCACAATTCTTTTAAAGTTTTCACATGAGAAAGGCCAAATATTCCTCAGATCATCTTAATAAATTTGCTTTGTATGTCCTATTCTACTTCCTTGAACATGAGCAACTAGAATCATAGATCTGACTTTTCTATCTTGTTCAGTGTGTTATGACAGTGACTCTGCCCTTTTAACATCCACTGCAGACTGGCAGAGAGCAGTCATCCCATGAGTAATTAATATATCAAATCATTTCTGCTTTGTTTTCTGCAATGCTATATTACAGTTTGCAGAAGAAACAGATCAGAACAGTTTTACCAAAACTAAAGCTCACCTTGTCTCTGAAAAGATAAGGGCTAAAGCACTTAAAGCACTAAAATAGTATAAACTAACGATTGTTTACTATTGGTTTGATAGATCCATGTCATCAACCCATTTACCTTTTGTCCAAATTTCCTCAGAGGTTAATTCAGGATTAAATTGGTGATGATTAACTAAGATTAGCCTTAAGACAGGAATGCCCCAGAGGGAGTTTGAGGCTTCAATTCAAATTCCATCACAAATTAAAGTCTTGAGAAATTAAAGAATGTTTTTTTCAAATCTACTTTTCTGAACAACTGTTGCTAAAGTTTTGCAGAGAGCAGCAGTATGCACTCACTGTCTTAATCTTTTAGCTGGACCATCTGGAAAAAGCTAGGAAGCTCTTGAGGGGGACCAGAAAGGAACAAAGGAAACTGCAAGAAGGTTTGCATGAAGACTCAAAGACTGAGAAATATTAGCAGCAGCACTGCAGGACACTAAATGTTAGATTTGTCTGTGTTGCAGTGCTTGTACATTATTTTAAGGTTTCTGAGGCTAGACCTTGTAGACAAATCACACAAGTGACTGTTCAGTGGCACCTCTGCAGTATTTATCTAAATGTAGTTTTCTTAAGCCAGTGCAGGTTTGGGTTCAGTCTGTCATTGAACTGACATACATGGGAATTAGCACTTAAGGGAGCAAAAGTTCAGATCCTGGCAGGAGAAGGGCACATGGAGGATTTTGGGCATGAATGTATAGAGGCTGAAGCTGCACCAAGTGCTGGGTGTTCATGGGTTTCTTCTCCGCCTCAAGAAACCAGTGCTTCTTTGAATAGAAGTCCTCACATAGCTGGAATGGATCTGTGAGTGTGGAGTGTATTGTTAAAGAGGAAGAGGGCTATTTGTGTAGTGAGGGGAAGTGAGCTCTGGTGTACACCTTCCAATATACTACACCACTGATCAATGTGACTGAATTATTTTTCTGATACAAAATTCAATACTCTAACCCTCATATTAAGATCTTGTTTTCTTTTTTCTGTTTTTTTTGGTTTTGTTTTTTTTTTTACTGAGAACTGTCTTAAACTTCATGTGCTCTCGTGGATGTTTGTATTTAAAAGCTAAAAGCACTTTGTCATTGAGTTTTAATAATTCTGAAAGGATAATGCAGAATCTCTTGAACTTTAACTCTGTGCTTGTTTGTATTAATACAACTTGTCATCATGGACAGTTGATAGCAAAAGGCTGTAGAAAATGCTGATGCCATTTAAGTTCAAAGTACACTTTGTTATGATTGTGGCTTTCAGAACTTTTTTTTTGTTTGTTTGTTTGTTTGTTTGTTTGTTTGTTTGTTTGCTTAGATTGAATTAGAACCTGTAAAGGTTCTGTCTACAGAAGACCACCTAGAGTACACTCTGGCTATTGAGAGAAGAAGAATCCGACTGGGCTATGAACAGGTCTTTCAGAACCTGATGCAGGAGAGTAATAAGGAAGGTGATTACTGTGGTCAGCATAGAAGATGGAACAAATTACTTATGGGTCATATGGGTCACATATGGGAAGGGAGGAAAAAAGCACACAAAACATCTGAGTAAAGCTCCTTGATGTTGTGGTATCATGTAGAAAAGTGTGTGCCAGATTTGTGAGGGTGTGTAAGACAGTTATTCTAGCAGAGTGGTATTTATTTGTCTTTCAGAAACTCCAGACTTAAAAATGCAGGATTGAAGGCCAAGCATTTAAATAGACACGAAATTAAGATCTTCATGTAGGTTATATGTGTAAAGTTTAACAGTTTACATAGCACTTCGCAATATGGTAATAAAGTCCTATGACACTAGTTGTAATGTAGATAGAAAGATAAAATTTACTCAGGTTTATGGCCATGTCCTTGCAAGAAAGCACTAAGAACTATGTTTACGCTGTGAGATATTCCCAACAAGCAGGAGAAACTTCATTTCATGGAGGTCAAAACATGTTTAAAAAAAAATTAACCAAATTAGAAAAATTGAGTGAAGAAAAGGTTTGTCTTTACTTCTGATAGTAACCTCAGTTCTTAATGATGGTTGTGTTCAAAAATTGCTGTGTTACCCTGCAGAAGAAATTGCTCACAATAGTTAAGAAATATGCTGGTATTTGGAAAATCTGAGCTTTAACTCCATGTATAAACAACAGACATCATGTGGTTTTACTGAGGAAAGATGAAACTTGTTGTAAATACAAATTCTAGTCTTAACAATTTAATAAGACTGTGTGGACCTGAAGAGACTTGAGCGAACAAGTTATTTGACTTTATGGTAATAGTCTTATGGTTAATACCATAAAGACAAATCAGAGGTTGATGATTTTGGTTTCCACTGCCTTGCCTGGAAACTTCCTTGAAGGATGTTATAATTGTTAGCACTAATTCACCTCCTTAAAGGGACAGAACAAGCAAAATACAGTAAAGAGAGAGAAAAATATTGCATGTGAAGTCTGCCAGGTAGCAAAATAGGTATAAATCAGATCCGGACAGTGAAGTTTGTCTTCTGAGTGGATCTTATGCAACAACCTAAGTAGGTCCAAAGTGCAAGTTAGTCAAATGCATCCACACATTTATATAATCATAAAGTTAGTTAATTATGGCAAAAGTCAAAAGTACAACTCAGGTCAAGTAGCTTTTAGTGAAGATATGTACTTTTAAAATCACTGACTTCATCTCATGCCTAAATCTGTTCTTATATAACTGAAAAAACCTCAAAGATTAGCATGAGGATGTATGGATAAACATTTGAGAGTGGAACTGGAAATACTCAGTAGAAGGTGGTTACTGATTCAGATCCATATTTCTCTCTTTTGTGTGTTCTGTATTGTCTCTGGTAATCACAAGATTAGTAACAGGTTATGAAATAATCAAGTCATATTCCAACCTTGATTAGACACATTTGCACAGGTGCCCCTCATACATGGTTGTGCTGGTTTTGGCTGGGTAGAGTTAATTTTCTTCACAGTAGCTTGTATGGGGCTATGTTTTGGATTTGTGCTAAGAAAGAGTGTTGATGTTTTGGTTATAGCTGAACAGTGCTTACTCAGAGTCAAGGCTTTTATTTGCTTCTCACACCACCTCAGCGAGGAGACTGGGACAGCTGACCCCAGCTGACCAGAGGGATAGCCCATACCATGTGACTTCATGCCCAGATGTCAAAGTTTATGAAAAGCATTTAAGTGATAAACTGCTCTGACAACATCTGTCAGAGGTCATGAATAGCAGCTGTGAATAATCACAAGCACCTGCTGAGGCTGCTGGCTCCTGCATTCACCACTAGCCAAGTTTCACAATAACTGCTTCTTACAGAGCTTCTTTAAAGGATATAGTGAGGTCTGGGAAGACTCACTCTGCTGTGATAGACTGTGGAGTGCACCATCCCCCACCTCTTGTGTCTCTTGGAAGAACAGAGGCAATCTTTAGCCTCTTGCTTCCTTTGCAAAGAACAGGTATCTTTTCTGTCCTTCCTTTTTTCTTCTTTTTATTGTGTCTGAAGCAAGTGGCACACTTCAGTAAGTGGGGATGTTCTTGGCTATCAAAGTTAGCTGAAATAATTCATTAATACATTCCTGCCATATTTCAGATACTTTTGAAGAGGAAGATGCAGTTTCAACTGACCTTACTCATGTACAGAGTATTGAGCTTGTCCAGCCTCCTCACGCAAACCATCATGGAAACACTTTTGGTGGCCAGATCATGGCTTGGATGGAGACAGTGGCAAGTATTTCAGCAAGGTACTTTTCTGCATCATAGTCTTTACTCATGGTTCTCAATGGATGTGATGTTAATATTAAGGGTTTCACGGGGATTTATTTTATGAAAAATACAGACCCAAACTTTTGTGACTTTTCTTTCTCCTCAGATTGCAGGAGGCCATTGAACTATTTGTGTGGCACAGTTCCCACAGCATGCCACACCACTGTGGGAGTCAAATATTATTCTTCTATTACATGCAGACCCTAAGGCAAAAGAGGCTATGTTATCCTCCTGAGAATCTCTGCAGAAAGTCAGCGTTGGACATAGGATTAGAAACTTCCTGTGGTTGTGTTTTGAAAAAGCAAAGTTGTTAAATCAGAATAAAACAGATAGTGACCCTCTATCGATACCCGGAAGTGAACAGCCTTCTAGTCTGCAGATCCTTATGTCAGAAGAAAGAATAAGTCAGAGAAGAAGAATCAAAAGAAGCAGGTTCTCTTTTGTTGGTACACACACAGAATGGATGCATAACCTTCCACAAGTCACTTAACCTTTTAGTCTTTTGGAGTCCTGCGTCCTATGAGTTGTAATATTTTTAGCAGTTTAAAGCTCTGTTTTTTGCTCTGACATATTCAGGTAGTAAGTGCAAAGTATTTTTGTGACACTGTCTATTATTGCTTCTCAGTATGGCCTAGACATAATAATTTAATTTCTTTTCCCCTGAAATCAAGCCATTGTTTTTCTCCTTCCTTGTTCTTGGATGCTGTACAAAGCTTCTTTGTAAGCAACACTTGAGTTTCAGTTTGAATTCTCCTTGCATACTGAGTGACCTAATTCACTGCAGGGATGTTAGATATGTTTTCACTTTTTAACTTTAATAATTAAATGACTTCTCCATTCATTATTCATATAGTTTTGATTGGTAGCCAGTAGTTGTACTGATAACAACAGATTTTCTGTAGTGGTTGGATAAACAGCTTGTTTTAGTAATATTAGAATGCACTGACCTTACCCCAGTGTGTAATTCTGTTGGCTTCAAAGGGATTGTTTCAGATTTTTGCCATAACATGACCCAAAATATTTACCTGTTTTCATTTGACAGATTTTAGCTAGTGAGAGTCACAATTAAGTTTAAAAAGAGAAGGAAAACATCAGCAAACCAAGTACTGAAAAATTTTTCTTTGAACTAATGAATGTCAAACAAGATTTGTCATGTTGAAAATTTCAGAAATAATAGCTGGTGACAGAGGCTTGTTGAGAACAGAGATTTTGTAGTTTGTGCTTGAGAAATAGCTAGTCTCGCTACAAACCTTTTGCAAGGCCACTAACAATTAGACCTGACCTTTGAAGGTGCCAGTTAAGAGTTGCTATGGCCACAAACTCTGATGGAAAAATGGAAGAGGAGGGCTAACCCTTGACAAATAAATTTCTACAAGCATTTTAAAGGTCTTTTAAAGGCCTTCCTTCTCCCCTCTCCCCCCCACCACTCCTACAATTTTGCCTGGACAGGAAATTATAATCTTGCAGCTAGCAGTAAATCCATTTGAATATTAGTAATATTAGTTTGAACTGGATCTGTCCTTTCTTATTTCTTACACTTGCAGTAAAAGCATTCAGTGCATAGTTTTCCAGGAAAAATTGAGTATTTAGGCCAAATTTCTGTTTTGTTCCTCTCTTATTTTCAAAAATTGTGTTTGCATCTTTATAGTGAACATTGTAAATAAGAACACCATTTAACATTTTCAATCAGAAGAGCAAATTATTCTTAATGAAATCACAAAGTCATTTGAATTTATTAGTCTATTAAAAAGATGTACCAGTCAATTAATTAGCTACAGATAATTGTGTGTGTTTAACAATACTGGCACATTAGTTTGCAGAGTGCAGTTGAGTTAAAAGCTAGGAACACTACAAAGCTGTATTTTTCAAGTTTAAAAACTGCATGATGAAAAATCTCTTCTCAGATGTGCATATGGGATTCTTACTGAGGAGTTTTGCACACATCGATGAGGATGGAGCATGTTTTTTCAAAGTCTAAAAATAAATGACATTATTGTATATTGTTCCCTATTCATGTGATGCACAGAGATCCCAGTAAAGAGTGGGGCTTTGACTACATTTAGAACTGCTGAAGAAACCTAATTTTTGCCAGCTGTGGAAAGCTTGCAAACTAGATCCCGATCCACAAAGCCTTAAGCTGTATCTGTACTGCAGATTTTTTTCTGGAACATCTGTGAAGTTCAGAAAAGTGGTGGGTTGTTGGAATTCCCTAATGTAGATGACACAGTATTGCAAGACTTTTCCTTTAGCAGTGTAGCTGGGTTTGATCAGGTGTATATCTGTTTGTCCACTGTATCTGTCCAAAGAGTATCTTTGCTCATATGTTCCTGGAAAGGGTACTCACCTGGCACAGACAAGATTCTGTACTAGGCCAGCAAAGTTTTGCTAGAATAGCTATAGGCTATTTCACAAGCACTTCAAAGAGGTCCGGTAGAACAACCCAGCTGAACCTGACTGCATGTAATTGAACACAGTCCAGGATCAGGTCTGAAATAAGGAAAGACGGGTGAGTGGATGCACTATGCAATTGGAAGGACAAAGGGAATAGAATTACTAAAATTTTTGTGTTTGTGCTTTCAGCTTTTGAAATTTAGCCAATAGTCCTGTGTTACTGAGTTGATGAGTGATCAGTTCAACATCTTTCTGTCTCTTTTGTATGTGCAAAGATGAGTTTCCCAAGTCAGCACCAGAAGCAAACTGCACATAATTTAGTAAACCAGACCAAATTAAAAAACAAAACAAAACCAACTACATATTTGGCAGTTATCTGAGTAGTTTTTTATTCTTATTTCATGCAACACTAGCAGAAAACATCTGACAAACAATAAAAGAGTACCAATAATTAAAAGAATAGATAGATTGACATTTTGCTAGAATGCTGTTTCTGGTGCTCAGCCTTCTGCCCAGGTTTCTTTTAATGGTTTAAAGGCTTTATGATCTGGCATTTTTACATACTGGGCAATATCCCACTCCTGATGCAGTCATATAGAAATTAATGTGACTCTGAAGTAAGTGGCTACTTTGTAGGTAAGGGGTTCACGGTCTGGCTCCAAAAGAAGATAATATCAAGCAGTGAGTATTAATTAGTCAGTGTTTGTAAAGTGTGTTGAAAATGAAACAGCACAACGTAAGTGGTATTATTATGTTTGAAGCTTGAATTATGTCCTCTTGTAGCTGAACATGTTAACTGTATTTCAGTAGGTTATGGAATAAATTAGTGTAATACAGTTATTTTCTAGGTTGTGCTAACCTTGTTGTTATAATCACTACCTACTTCAAACCTAACAAAGGAGGTTGTCTAACATGACTGTCTGATTTTCTCTGTCTCTCTTGCTTTCTTTTTCAGCCGCCTTTGTCGTTCATATCCCATCCTGAAATCAGTAAATATGTTTAAATTCTGGGGACCATCTGTTGTGGGCGACCGCCTTGTCTTTAATGCAATTGTGAACAATACATTTCAGAATAGGTAAAGTTCCTCATCCGCTTGTCTTCCTTGACTTCTCCAGCATGAACCTGACTGCAGGTTTCAGGTTTCAGCTATCAGTAAGATTTGCATTATTTAATGAATTTTTCTTCAGCTGGGGCTTTGAGGGATATATCTACATCTAGCTATGTCTCTGTATCTATCTGTCTATATATGCTTTCTTTACTTAGTGAAATCTGAAAAAAAATTATTCTCTGACTTTCACACTCAATTTAAAGATCATTTGTAACCAAATCCCAGTTCTGCAGCCTCAGACCATAAGTATGTCTCTGAAATTCAGAGATTTTCAAGGGATGAGTTGGTCCCACACCTTTGATTCTTCAGAAAGCTTCAGCTTGCTTCCAGGATCTTCCTGTCTTGGCATCATTGACAGATCTGGGTTCTATTTACTGCTGGTTACTGGCAAAATTCATGCTTTGTTTTGTTTATTTCTTCCCAGCCTTGGTTTGGGTGTATGCAGGGGTGAGTCTTTGCCAGTTGCAGTTTGGAATAAATGGCTACAGCCCATGCTGAAATTTTATCTTCAGTTGAGCACATAGTCACTGTAAGCATGAAACATAGATTTTTGGCACACTGAATGCCTGCTTTTGGAATTTAGTGATGTGGCTGTTGACCAATCATGCACAGATCCTGCCTGCTAATGGTTATTGTCTCTTTCTCTCTCCTATGCATGCGCTATCTCCTCTGCAGTTTCAGGGATACTGTTATATTTGCCTCACAGAGAATGACTCCCCTCTGACCTTTGGCAAAGGGATAGCACCCCTCTTCTAGGCTATTTCCCCATTTACAGAAATGGTGCTTTGGGACAACAGACCCTCTGGTTATGCCAAGGGTGTGACACATCTGATGTGGAGCCCTCTTTCAGCAGGAGGACATGTTCAGAAGTTGCAAGAAGTATAGCAAGACAAGCTACAAGAAGGCAGAAGCTAAAGTAATTCCTGCTCCAACTGTACATGAGAGAAATGTTATCTTGTCATTGCTGTTCTGTGGCTGTTTTCTTTGTAGGTGTATTTAGTCCCCTCAGAATGCAGTAGGGGCATGAATTACCTTCATATATGCTTCTGCTGAATGTCAAATCAATATCATCCTGATCACTTTTGCTGTTTATTCTCACAGTATGCTTACTCGTGTTCATTGTGTTACTTAGCTCAATTTTCGTTTTTCTTATTAATGCTATTTATCTAGTGCCACTTTTTATTTTATTTTATTTCTGAAATGTGTACATCCAGACTGAGTAATTTATTTTGTATACTATACAAGGTATTTGAGTCAAGCTTCCTGCACACAGGAAAGTGTACAGCAGCCCTTTGTAGTATATCTCATGGCCGCATCACTTGTAGTAGTTCAATAATTAATTTAAACTTCTATTTCAGTGTGGAGGTTGGTGTCCGTGTGGAGGCATATAACTGTGAAGAATGGATCAAAGACCAAGCACGGCACATTAACAGCGCATTTCTCATTTTTAAAGCTGTAAATGACAAAGGAGAGCTGCTCACCTTCCCTAAAATCAAACCTACTACAAAGGTCAGCTGTCATTCTCAGGAGTAGGATGAATGCATACATGAGATTATGTGGTTCAGCCCAGCACACTGCATGTCACACTGTAACCCTGCTAGGAAAGCAAGGACTAAACAAGGTTGTGCACTGAAATGCACCTTATTGCAAAGCAGAAAACCTCTAAATGAAATCTTTGACTTTGAGTGAGAGATTTGTCATCGTTAACTTCAGTCATCCAAAACTGAAAGGTGTAGTGGAGGGTAGTCATCATTAGAAGTTCTGTAGTTAATGGGCAGGGCAAAAGAATCTGCTTTTTACAGACTTTTGCACCTGTTTGTATCTGTCTTGTGCAATTTTACTGACTAGAAGCCGCTCAGACAGCAAAAAACTGACTCTTAAGTGTTCAGTGAATAAAGTTTATTTTTATAAACCCTTAACAAAGATGAGAAAGAGAGGTAATAAAGCTGTCTGTAGGAACCCCATGACAGAAGTGGGCTTCTGGTTGCTATGACATGGAGATCTCAGCATGTGTTCCCCTGAAAAGTGGTTCATGAAGCACACTGAGCCATTTAAATACTATAGTTGAATTATTTGCTGTGATGTCACCTGTCATTAACCTTAATTCTCCAATTACGAGATTTTTAGAGTGCCAGTATAGACAGTAATTATTTACATTATTTAACATCAGTGAACTTACATTTCATAGGATGGCAACTGGACCTATAAATCAATGTGTCCTATGTACTAGGTGAGGCAGTAAGGTTCACTACTGCCCATTACAGACTGCTCCAAGAGGAAAAACAAACAAACAAAAAAAAAAACCCAAAAAAAGACATAGCAATTTAGCTTCTGTCAGAAAAACAGTGCTTCCCTTAAAGACCTCCTCAGAGAGCCATCCACAAGCTAAACATCAAGATAGAAACATGTACACCCATTCCTTCAAAAGTCAAGCAAGCAAATCTGGGAAAATTTGCATGTGCTCAAGGTAGTTTAAACTTTTGGTCATCATTTGACTGACATTTGACAACTAGTATGGCAGTGCTCTACAAAGCAGGTAAGAGAAGTCTTAAAAAAATATTATGTGTTCTTATGTTTAAGGAAGGCTGAGATCCACTAATCTGGAGATTCTTCTTATTCCAGAAGCTACAGGTCAGCTCTTAAAAGCACAGAAAATAAGTTTTTTCCAAAGTGACGTACCCTTCAAGATAACAAGTCCTATTGACCTTTAACGCAGTTTGGTGTGGTGTATGCTCTTCGCTTCTGTGCTTCAAAAAAAAAATCCACGCCAGCAGAGTAACAGTAGGCGAAGGAAAGACCTGCCACCTTGAGGGGCAGATCACATCCATTTGTGTCGGGGTAGGCAGCGGGTCTGCTGAACGCCTGGCAGAGCAGATGGCATTTAACCTCAGCCAGATCATCCCGTACCCATAAGAAGTCTGCATGCAGGAGGGCTACCACAGATAAGGAGCAAGGACAGCGAACATCTGCTGGAAGAAACATGAAACTGTTGAACACAGATAAGGAACTGTGTTAATCATGTTCAGAAGTAAAACTTTAAGAAAGCTATCCAATCATGTACCGTTGCTATGGGTGTACCATTGCTATGGGTTTAGCTAATTATGTTAGAGCTTGCGGTAGTTGTAAAAGATATATAAAGTATGTAGAAAACAATAAACACACTTCTTCTTCTTTTAAAAAAAAATTAAAAAAAAAAAAGGGGGAATTGCCAGGCGTTCAGTAGACCCGCTGCCTACCCCGACACATTTGCACAGTGCTTTCTCTATGTCCCAGATCCATGTGCAGTAGAATAAGGATTCTTCCATGCTTCCTTTGTGCTTTGAACATCAGATGATGATGAATTGGCTTACTAGTTTATTTGGTGGGTGGCACATTTAGAAAGAATAGAATGTGTATGGTGCACTGCCACTGGTTTAGGACCCCAAAATTGCTAGAAGAATGCTACTCTGACACAACTTTTCTAATGATTGTTTTTGAAAATTTAAGGGAATATTGTCAAGTCAGAAGTGAATCACTGAGTCAAGTTAATCTGGGGAAAGTCTAATGCACATAGTACAATTCTTTATTTATTTGTAATACAACTCTGGCATTTGCCCATCTATTAAAAAAAAAGGTTTTAGTTGTATTTTTTTTTAGAGGGTGTCCTAAAATAATCAGATGTGTTACTGTCTGGTTTACCTTTTATAAAGGATGACCTGAGGCGATACCATGGAGCTATTGCCCGAAGGAGAATTCGACTAGCCAGGTATTGTTGGGTTACAAGGCAAATGTGATTTTGAAAACCTTATTTTTTAATATATGCTCTAAAAATGTGATCATTTGTTAATATTGTGGATGAGTGATTTGAGATCCTGTCAACTACACTCAATTTGTCACAAATCCTGATTAGGATCCTGCTGATCCTACTTGTCATGAATGGGAGATTTAGATCACTTAAAGAATCCCCTTCAAATGTATTAGCAAAAAGTGATCTGAATTTGTGAAAGTGCGACTTAACAAGGTTTGCTGGCAAGGTTCACTCTATGGCTTGCTACATGAAAGAAACATACAAAAGAAAATTGAGTTAGAATCTATCTAGAGTGATTTACACGGAGACCAGAGATGCAAAAAGGGAGACTCTCCCATTGAGTCATGAGATTCAGAGTGGACCCCCTTGCTTCCTAAATTTATCAGAAGGGAGTCTGGATTCAGCTAGATCTAGCCCTTGTCTCAGATTGGGACAGCAGTTTATGTCTAATGGAATTAGCTACATGGATTTCATTGATATTAACTCATCATGCTATCAGTCATTTACCAAGGATCTGCTGTGAATAAGGGTTCTCTCTGCCTTGGGTAAGGAAGGATCTCTTAGTCTCAGATAAAGAATCTCAAAACCTGAGAGGCATCCCTGCTCAATGGGAGAGTCAGCTGGTGTGCAGCCCAGTTACCATCCAGGGAGAACTTGGATTGGGCTTATCCAAAGTCTGTCATTTGTAAAAGGTCTCTGAGTGGAGGAGCAGCCTTAAGAGACATCCCAGTTCACAGGGAGATCGCTGCCATGCAGCCTCACTGCCTAGCAGGGAGAGGTCAGAGAAGGCTCACTTAGGCTGTCATATTTATGGGATAGAGTGGTTGGCCCATAGTCAGATTGCATATTATGGGAAGGGTGTGCGTGAGACTCCTTGTGCCCACAACTGTCTTTGTTCCTTGATAAATGAGTCTTGGAAAAGCAACCTGCTGTTCAGCTGTTAATCTCATGATTGGTGATCCAAGCTCATATGGTCACTGGGTCACTCGGTTCCTTTGTGGGTTTCCTAGAGGAGTTCCTGGCCTAGCTACAGCTCAGGCCTTTGCCTCCTTTGGAGCCTGTACCAACCTACTGCAAGTTTGGTTAAGGGGCGGTTGAGTGCATCCATCACAGTTAAGTAGTCAAAATTACCTCAAACATAACTGTTACGGTTTTTTAACTTTCCAAATAATTTTGCCTGAGTTCCACTGAAATTATTAGAGGATGCTAATCTTAGAAATACCTGGCTTTGTAGGTTATTTTTTTCCCCATCTTTCTTGGCAAGAAAAAGGAATTCTTGCAAATCTGTCTTGCAACCAAAAAATGGTAAAATATTTGTACTTAGAAGACACTTAAGCCTATAGAAGTGATTGTTTCTAGCATATATAGAAGAAAAGTGTAAAAAAATAATTCACGCTATTATTTTTCTTTTAATTTTGTTTTAGAAAATGCATGCTGTCTGCTAAAGCAGACAAACCTTCTGATCCCTGGGAGAGAAGTAACCAGGTAATCTGGGGATCATATCCTATTGTCTGCTGATATTAAAAGTGATGTATCTGTACACTTTTTGGGTGTGTAAAACAGTTGTACAGACAGTATCACTTTCCAGAGTGGACCTTGTGTACTTAAGTGTTACAACAGTCATGGAAGAATGGATAAATGTATAATAAGATGAATGGGTTTTTTTTAATTCTGAAAGAAGAGAGTAGATGGTTCCCTATTGATTTAAGAGTAAATCTCTTACAAATCATAAAAGATTTCTGTAAGATAGACTCTTTTTACAGGCGGCCCCTTAAGCAGCTGAGTTGTAAGGTCTCCTACAGATTTATGTCCCCATGTCCCCAGGTCATAAAAAACTGAATTCTCCTGTAGAGGAATTAGTTTGTTGGGGCTTTTTTTCTTTATTCAGACACTGACTTTCTTAAAAATTGCTGTGAGGAGACCATTTAGTAAATGCTAAAAGTGTGGGGAGAGACAGCATAATGCCAACAGACAGATGAACAGTGAAATAATGTAAACTTTCTTTCTATGGGAAGGACAGGTGAAAATGTTCATTTCTAGACACTCTGCATCAAGTGTTATGTGTTTCTGGCTTGGACATTCTAGGCCACAGAATGTGCCTATGTCATGAAATTAATAGAGACAAACCTGAATTGAGATGGATTTATAGACACCCTAAATGTTGTTTCAGTGTCAAATTTTTGTGGTTAAATTTTCTTTGCTTTTAAGATCTCGGTGGCTCCCAGAAATTTTACCAGGTCTTTTTCCATTACATGAAAAAAAAAAAAAAAAATATATATGCAGCAAGTGATTTGCTGTTAACAGTGGCATTTCCACCGTCTGAAGCAGCATTTATTTTCTGCAAAACAATAAATATAAATATGCTCACAATGATAAAAATGGCTTAAGATTTATTTAATATTAAAACCTGTCATTAAAGATTCTAAGGCTTTATTCTCTTTATGCAGTGATTAAGGGAGAATTCCATCCACTGTAGTCAAACATAAATAAGGGATAAATTTTCACTTTTTATGCTCTGAGCCTGCTGTGTAAAGCAGTTGTCAAGATAAACCACAGCTTGATGGCAACGAAGAGGTTAATTTTCTAGTAGGTTTTAATTACTTAGGAGGAAGATGGACAAACCCATTAATTTAGTGGTCTGAGAGGTTACCTGTATTACATCTCTGGTGGTCACAGTTTTTCTGCA
Organism: Athene cunicularia; assembly: GCF_003259725.1. Lineage (NCBI taxonomy): Eukaryota > Metazoa > Chordata > Aves > Strigiformes > Strigidae > Athene > Athene cunicularia. The sequence continues at coordinate 10,027,795 of NW_020799144.1, read as the reverse complement.
CTGCTTCATAATTGGAGAAACCAAAAGTAGTATTATGTTTTTGTTTAGTTAAGGTTGTTTTGCCAACAGCCATGTGAGCACATCATCTGGCTATTGAAAGTATTTAATTCAGAAACTACTTGACTGTGTTTTCTGGAAGGAAAACACTTATGGGAAAATAGATATTTGTTTGCGATTGACAGAAAAAGAACATCTCATTTCTGCAATGTTTAGTGAAATGTACCTTTACTACTTCATTTTCAGAAATGTTTCTTGTGTTTCAGGCGTATGTGAGTTACAGCAATATAGCTGCACTGGCACAGCTAGCAGCAAAACCGGGATGGGAAATAACCAGTACGCTGGATGATGTAAGTGCATAATTGTGTAATAGGTACATGGCCACTTCAGTTATGTCTCACCATAAGAGGTAGGCAGAGAAAAACATTGTTTTACATGTGTAAATAAATACATTGGCTAGGCAGTGTTTGTTTTTATGGTGACTAGGTCTGAAAACCAAAACTGCAGTTTCCCTGAAATGTTGCAAAGCAACCTCTGATTGTCCAGAGTGCTTTGCAACCTGGAAGTGCCAAAGAGTTCTTCTAAGATGGCCTGAATGTGTTGTGAATCAACACAGGACTTGGGATCCCAGAAGGGCTGGCTTACTAGTAACTGATCAGCTGTGCTTGCTGAGCAACACACAGCAGAGCATAAAAACACAGTTACCATCTCATTTGTGTGAGGCATTTTCTTTGCCACAACTGATGTGCTTCTGTGGTTTTGCTAAATTGCTTGATTCCAGCAAAACACCAAACTAGAACATCTTTGCTTAGGCAGTGCTGTTAGGGCTTCTTATATCACTGTGATAAGCAAAATGTGTGTGGCTGTCTGTAATATTCTGCCTTTACCACTGTGCAGCATGGGAGAAATTTCTAAGTAGCAGTCACTATCATGCGATGGTTCCAAATGGACACTGCCATGGGCGGGTAGCAGCAATTTATATACCCGATTTTTCAGTCTTTGTTTTCTCAGAAGACCACTTGACTTTTTCTGTGCTTGTTTTTTCTTTCAGCTATTTTTCTTTCTGCCCTTTTTTCTATTTAAAAAGTATAAAAGCCTGAAAGCAAAGCACCTCCCTGTTCATTGACCAGTGTTATAAGATCAGAATCAGTAAGGAATCTTGTGTAAGCCAGTTTTAAGGTAGGAAGATTCTGTTAATAAAACCAGTAGCAAGATAATTTAGTTGGGAAAACTCAGTTTTAATCTAGATGCAGTGCAAATTTTCCAAACTATTGAGAGATATCTTAAGGTTTGGTTTCTGAAATAGGGTTATTCAGTCACTAAGATTACTTTAAGATTATGTAGATTCAGAGATGTTTTGAGACAAGAAAAGACTGTTACAATCTTTCAGACTGACCTCCTGCGTGTCACAGGCTATGAAACTTTACTTACTTATTCTTGGATCTAGTCAATAAGCTACTTGAGCAAGAGCATATATAAATCGTGAGGAATTCCAGTGATGGCAAAGTTGCTGTTTCCATGTGTAGGTTGTTCCAGTGGTTAATAACTTTCAGCAAACAGTGCTGTTGGCAAATAGATGATGGACAGCTCTCATGCTGGAAAAAGCAAGCTTGAACAATCAGACTGAATCATTAAGCGTTATTTTTGAAGCCTTTGCTAAGACTGTATTATTATCCATGTGAAACTTCCTTTCTCCATCCACTGGGACTGCCACAATTTCAGTTTCTTTCTTAACACTAAATGCTTGAAACCTGTAATAGGACCAGCACCAAATGTTATGAAGAAATTACTTCATACAAAAAACACAAACCCCATGCACATTCTGGATGACTGTTCTGGTTTTGGCTGGGATAGAGTTATTTTCCTGTGAGGTTAGGCTCAGTATATAAAGGAAGTGGGTTCTCTCTCACTTCTGGTTTGCAATGGTGGGATCTTCATTCTGTCAGGATCGCTGGCTGAGGGTGGGCTGCATATTGGTCAGTGGGTGGTGAGCAGTGGCGTTGTGCATTACCCATTTGTACTTTCTATTACTGTTATTGTTTTGGTTTATTACAATTACTAAACTGTTTTTTATCTCAACCTACAAATGTCCCTTTATCCCTCTGATATCACCCCCATTCACCAGGCAGGGGGAGGGTGAGAGTGTCTGTGTGATGTTTGGCTGCCAGCCGAGATCAAACCATGACAATGACATTTTGAAACAGCATGATGTTATTTCTTTCTCTCAGCAAGACACCATGTACCTTCCAGTACTGAGTCAGGAACTTTCACCCCCTTCTCAATATCTTAAAATAGTCTTGATAGTAAGATCTGCCTCTAAGCCATTTAGGCCTTATCTGGTGGCAAAACCTCAGTAGCTTTTCCTAGCTGTTCTTTCATCTAATCGAAGTACACATCTTAAATCCAGAAAAATCTCAGGAGGGATGTAGGATGCAAATCACACTGATGCTGTCAATGGGTGGAGAGTTGCCATCTACTCCCATTGTTCTGGATAGTTCTGCATAATCTGTCAGAATCCTTAAAGATATTCCTTAAGGAAGTGTCAGGGATCCAGGGTAGCACACTACCTTTTTTTTTGTCTGAAAGGATGTATGCAGTGAACAGTGGTAGCAAACCACACTTACGCAGGCCTCTTCACTTGCTGTGTACCACTTATTCCAGTAAATCTTCTTACTTACTTACATCTACTTGCAGGCACAAGGTAGGCTGCTGACAAAGTGTGGATGTCAGCAGTAGGCAGAGGGTACATTTGTGCTGATATGTGATGGTATGTTTACCTATAAATTAACACCACTAGGTGTATTAGATTTGCTCTTTGGTAAAGAAAGTGAGAGTGAAATCTATCTTGGACTTTACCAATACAGCTCCTCCAGTCAAATTCAGATGTGTGCTCAAATCCCTAAATGCTGGTATAGGTGCAGCTCCAAGGAAGGCTTTCTGACAGCTCTAAACATTACATTATCTTTCCTTAAGCACTGCAGGCCAGCATACACACATCTTGCGGTCTTACGTTCTCTGCACTCTTATACCAGGTCTTGATCTTGTACAGTGGAGTAGGCACAGAACAACTACTCAGCCTTCTCTGGTAGACACACATAGCAGCATCTCCAGTCAAACAGATCTCTTCAATGTCCATGAAATGGTTTCTTGGGGAGAGGCTGAAAGAACAAGTAGTGGGAATCAGATGGTAGTACTGATCAGTGCTCTGTCTGAAGGCAGAGTACTATGGGAAAGGAGACTGTCAAAGACATTAGACTGAACTGTGTTTTAGAATTAAATATTCTGGTAGGTAGGTTTGGCAAAGCAGCGTGAGCTTCTCTATATGCAGAGGATTTGTTTCCTTCTCCCTGGAACTAGAATGACTCCAAGTTGGTTGACGGTTTTTGAAGGTAGAAAGTGGCACTGTGAACTCTTTCACATAGAGCCCCAAGGCTTTTAGGCCTATAGTAGTAATCTAGCCTTGCCAATGTCCACTTAACAGCTGCACCTCCCACTTTGTTTTGTGATTAGTCTAGAAGACTCCTAAGACAACATGATTTCTATGCCTTAGAGAAATATTGATCCATGTATCCTGCAGCTGGTTTCTAAAGCTTGTAGGCCTTTTGTTTTATGCCAGACTTTATTTCAGTAAGATGCTTGCTGGATTATGTTGGCTTTTTTTTTTCTCATTCCAAAACATGAAAAATATGAAAACATACAAAATCTGTGTTGTTGAACAAATGCTCTGTTAACCAAAAGACTGTTAATTATTAATACAGAAAAAAAAAAAAAACCAACCAAACAACAGAGATGACAAAGCTCATGAATATTGTATCACTTAGAAATGAAAATCTGGTAAAACTTTCTAGGATTTGAGAAGTCATTTATCATATCAGATTAAAAATTGGGACTAATTCTAAGCACTCTCTTCTACCCATCTTCTTCATTATACAGGGTTATGGAACATGCCAAGCCCTTCTTTTGCAAGGATTGTACTATTCCTTCTGAATTCTCTAGTGTTAGGGTTTAGGCCTATGACTAGAAATAGACCCAAAATAAGACAAGATACTGCAAGTGTGGGACAAGTAAGGCAAAACTATGCTTTGAAATGGTTTTTCAGTATATCAAGTCCAGGCACTCTGCTTCACATAGGGGAGAAGGAAAAAAAAGATATTTTGGAAAGAGAAATGTTGAGTCGTTTCAGGGGAAGGGGACATAGGCCAATGTGTGACTGATTTGCATAGACAAACAGAGCTGAAGTGGCTGAATTCTACTAACTACTAATTAAAGACAAGGCTACTGGGCTGACCATGTATCATACAAAACCATGCCTCTTAAAGATCAGAAAGTGTTTTTGTAAAAATTTAGTCCCTTGTGGATATCTGTAGATAAGCTCTCCGAAGCTGCAATCTGCAGGATTGCTGTATGTGTTCCAAAATCCAGACGGCAGGGAGGGCAGTTGCTTGGTTTGTCTTATTTTGATGAAGTCTCACACATACTGCAAGGATGCTCATCTCTAGTATGGCTTCACTCCAGCTTGCTCCTGCTCATCAGAGCCACATCCAATGGATTCTGCTCTGTAGTTTCAAATTTCTGGAAAGCTTTAAGTAACCATCACCTGTAGATACTTTACATAAACCTACATTAATAAAGTTTATTTCAGGCCTTTCTAATAAATTGTATGTTACCTTTCCCTCCTTTCCCATATTTATGTAACTCGACCTGGCTCAAGGGCTTAAAGGTTTGGGTTAAAAAAATGGTAAAATTCTAGACTAGTACTCACCTGCCCAGGTTTAAAAAGTCCAATCTCCTGTCACCAATCACTGACGCCAAATTCATAAAAATAATTGCATGGGTTCCTCAGGCTGCCCCCGTTAGTTTCTGGAGTGTCTATGAGGAGACTTTCTATAACAAGGCTGAGAAGAGCCTTTTACCTTTATTCCTAAGTGGATCTGCTGTTGTTTATGATGACATCTACATGGTCCTGACAAGAAGAAAAATACACTGAAATAACTCAGTTTGTTCCAAGGCACCTGCAGCATGAAGGGTATTTAGAGACTCTGTATGTGCAGTGTGAGAAGGTCATACTGGCCTCTGGCTCATCCAGTTCCACTTGCAAGCTAATTCAGCTATCCCTAAAGCGACGTAATAAAAGCTGTGTGATGTCACTATGCTATCAGAGTACTTGATTTTACATTGTGCTGTATTTTAATGTTACACTAATCTTGAATACTCAGATGCCTTCTGTCAGATATAGTTACATAGGTAGTCCTGAGAAAATCTGCTTAAGTCCTAAATATGTAAAATTTTAAGTGTTAAAATATTTATAATAATAATTCTTTGGTTTGAATATGTTGTTCACTTTTCAGATAAAAATATGGACTCATGAGGAGGGTGATGTGTTGTCGCTCAAAGTTGAAATGCAGGTGAAGGTACCGTCACATCTAGCTTTCTCCCTTCTGTCTGACTTCACATTCCGCCAACAATGGGACAAACATTTCTTGTAAGAACTTATCTTTCTTTAAGACTGTTCGAGTCCACTGACAACTAACCTTTTCGAATACAAATATTTTTTGAGATGTTGACACTTTTCTACCTAATTAAGAAGGAATTGCTGTAAAAGCTGACATTAAAGATTCATTAGTCAAAGTATGGATTGTTTTTTCTTACCTTAAAAATAAAATTTAATTTCTTCTTAGTCTGATTTTAAAACACAGTTGCTCTGGACTGTCAAGAGAGACAGCTGGGACAGAGGTTACCCTTTTCTAAAATGAACACAATTCCATGCCTAGACATGTGTGTCTTAAAAGGCTTTAGTAAATTGCATATAATTTGAGGCAGATATATTGTGCATGCTCTCTGTAAAAAGTAAGGCAAAGCTGTGGACTCCTTCATGTTTGTAATGTTCAGGACACTCATGCTCAGCTTCATCGTACATTCAATGTGAGAAAGCAAGAAATGGGGTTCTTCAAAGTGCATATTTTCAGAAAAATAGCATCTTATAAAGTGTATGTGAATTGGAATGGGTTTCAGAATTGCTGCAAAGGTGTTTGAGGTTTTTTATTTACCTTATATGGTGTAGAATAATGACTAGAGAGAATTGAGTTGATATGACACCAATTTGGTATATATTCTCTTAAAGGAGAAACTTTTTTCAGTTAGTCATCCTCTTCTGAAAAATAGATCAGAGGGTGAAAGTGGAAGCTTAGGGATATTTGAAAATGTACAATCTCTGCTGAATTTATGGCTTGGAACAAATGAAATCTGAAGAAATACTATGTTGATTTTCTGTATCTACAGCCAAAAATCTCACCTTTCTTACAACTACTGTGAAGCCTGATTGACTGGTCAAAATCGAATACTGGCTTAGCAGTGATTATTGCTGAAGTAGTAGAAGCTGAAATTAAATAAATCAATAACTGCCAGTGTATAGGAAAATTCTGACTTTTTTTTTTTTTTTTGTAGTGAAAACTCAAGGGATAGTGATCAGTACTTCCAAGACAGTGAAAGAGTGTGTCCTACCCAAGTGGCCCTGTCTGAAGGGAGTAGGACACACTTTGAATAAAATTTTACAAATGTTTCCTGACTGTCTTGTGGTGTGTCAGATGGACAATGTTTTCATTCAGCGTTTGGCTTGCAAGCTGATGTAATTCCAAACAGAAATTGACAGAATGCAAAAGATACGCCTTTAAGACATGGCTGTAGCACCTTGCAGCACTTTTTAACAATTCTGTGGGACAGAGAGGTGTTGCAGAAAGGTGTTGCAGAACACCTAAATTTTTCACTCTGTCTTTCTCTATCTTTCTTGCTGCATGAATATAAAACTTGTAGGCTTAATGTTAGAATGGAATATATGTTGGTATTGTGCTTTTCGTAAGAGATGCTATTGCGTACATCAGGGTCTGCATCTGCATATGTGTGGGTTAAATGTATTTGCAGAACTTGCGAAGTCCTACAGGCTGTGAATGAAGATGAGAAAATATATTATGTTACATCTCCACCCATCACTGGCCATAAACCCAGAGATTTTGTGATTCTTGTGTCTCAAAGGCAACCCTGTAAGCCAAGGTGAGTATACAATTCCAAGTTTAAAACTGTGAGCACTTTGGAGCCACAGTTTTAATTACTGTTGACCTTTATCTGGGCCTGTCACTGGGTGGCAAAGATGGCATTTTATTTTTTCAGAAAATTAGATTAGTAGCTGATTTAAAATACAATGTGTTGCTTCTTGAGTTTGCACAACCAGATTTGTTTTGCAATATGGAGGTGCAATGAAGTAAATTCAAAGCATCACAAATCTGTAGTGTAATCCAGTATTGCTTCTTTGATAGTGACTCATCAGGAGTGGTCCATCCTGAGGGAAAATAGGCCAGAATTGCAAACAGGCATTCTGGAAAAAAACATGTCCCAGAGGGCCTGTCAGTGGAAAGCACGTAACTGGTAGTTTGTCTGTTTTAAGTGACTTTATAATCCCATCCAAAGTAATTCTGGAGATTTTCTGATTGAAGGAGGTACTTGGCCTTTCTTGAAATCTCAGTGTGATGCTTTTTTTTTTTTTTTTTAATTTAAATTTTGCTGCTGAATGTGGTTTAGAAAGTCTCATCATCACTTTAATATACATCGATTTTTTTTTTTATTAGATTTCCTTTTGTTCTTGCCCAATGAAACATGGACAAATGGGATCATTTGGTCTATCATTGTTCTTTATTCTCAGTTTCTGTCTTATATTCAGTAATTCTTCATGCTGACAGAACACTGCTTCCAAAATGGCATATTCTGCAATGTGTTTGCTTTTTTACCCCCACATCTGGGAACTGAATCATGTCTACCTTTCTGGGGCCATGCTGTAAAGCCTCATAGTAAGGTTTGCTCCCAGGCCCTGATTCTGTAAATGTGGGTCATGGAGAGCTGGATAAATTTTAAAAAGTGGGTGTTTTATGTGTGACTGTTCTGAGACTTTCCGCAGAAGGCTTCTTGATTAGAATCTGTGTCAAAGCCTTAATGAGACTCAAGAGGGCTGAATCTTTTAACATACATCTTTAAACATACAGGAGCTTGTTTGCCTTCATACAAAAATCACATCTTTGGTGTAGTTGTGTCTAGTCATTTACATGTATCTTTTTTAACATCTCATTGAAGACATATTTGATTCTTCCCTTTGCCCTGCAGTGAACCCTACGTAGTAGCTGTAAAGTCAGTGACCCTCAAGTCTATGCCACCTTCTTCAGAATACTGCAGAAGTGAAGTCCTTTGTGCTGGATTCCAGATCTACAGTGACTGCAACAGCTCCTGTACAGTGAGTAGTTCTGCAGACCTCAGCTGTGTCTCCTTTCCTGTAGTATATACATGTACATACAATCTTATTTGAGCTGACAGTCTAGAACAGTAACAGCAATATAACAAAAAATGAGTCAGTTTACCCAGAGTTCAGCTTGGTTATTAAGACATTCTTTATTCCACAAAGTGCAATCTGTCTTGCCCAACCTGAATGTTAGGAATGAAATCTAAACTAAGCACTGGAGATGGCCAGGCACCTCCAGAGTCATTCATTCAATCCAAAAACATGCTTCTAGAAGGTGCGCATTAAACTGGTCTGTGGTGGTGTCCATCTCCCTTCACTGACTACGGAAGAAATCCAATGAATTAGTTCAGATTAAATGCTTAAACTTTCATATGTCAGAAATTATGCAGTATGAATCCCATCTCTGAATCAATGACAGTCTTCTCCTTTTGATTTTTCCCATGGGAAGGCTATAACTTTTTCATTTAAGAAAATATATTTCTGAAAATTCACCCTCAATGGCTGGAATTCTTTCTTCAGGCAACAGCTTTGTTCATAAAGCACATATATTTAACAGTTTACACACAATGTTTCTTGATGCACTGCTGTGTACATTTACCTACAGATGCTTGAGGACCTGTCAGTAGTGAGGACACCGAGATCATTAAAGTACTGTAAAAAAGGCATGTCTATTTTGCTAATTATTGTCTTCAGTTTCAGAAGCACTATGTGTTTCTATTAGCATCCATAAAAACTTTGATACTCATCTAGGCTGCAAAAAATTGCTAACTATTGCATTCCATAGGCTTTTTTGTTTCATTTATTTTTGTTTAAACAGGTGTGTTACTTCAATCAAGTGACATCAGGTGTTATGCCGTACTTAGCTGCAAATCTCACTGGCTCATCAAAATCCATTGAAGACACTGCTTTGGAATGTATAAAGTTCTTGGAGCTGAAAGGCATCAAGTATTGAAGTTAAAAACAGATTTCTGAAGAGACCTCTAAAGATTATCAAGCAGTACTGGTTTAAATTCCTGCATGCATGTTGATCATTTTTCTGCTCGTTACTGTGGATTATGTAGCCAGTATTGGGCTGAGCTTGAGAACATCCAGTACAAACATTTTCTGTCAAATTAAGATTAGGCTTTAGGGTCCAATTTTTAATTTTACAAAGACTGAGGGACAGATACTGCTCTTGATTTCATTAATGAATGGAGGCAGAACTTGGCCCAGCAGAATTGTAGCTCATGGGACTATTTTACTATTTTGATGTTATTTTGAATGGAATGGCATTCAGTCAGTCTTAAACCAGTAAATGCCCTGTGTAATTTGCAGAGAAGCAGGGCTGCTAAGTAGCTTATCCAGTGCTCTGACCTGGTTGTCTTACGTCCTTGTGCACCCATTACATATAACTTGATAATACCCCATATAAGTTAGTGTTTGCTAATATTTGTGCTTTTATTGTTAATGCTTGTAGTTTATCTGTGAATTCCAATAAATTATTTTTCTGAGGTTACAAATCCATCGCAACTTTTATTAGGTTTATCTCTGAAGTGGCATCAGATGTTCCAGAAAGACCGCTTTGTACTGATGATGGGGGCTGTTGGCCTCTTACAAAGTGCCATGACCTCCTGCTGGCAAGTTCTGTGCAAGACTGTTTTGCTAGTGTTGAATAAATGCAGAACAGTAAGACTCTTGGATCCGCTCCCTCACAGATGAAAAGGTTTCAGAGGTTTTATTGTGCTGCGTCTACTTTGTTTTCTGCTCTTATTTTTGCTAAAAAGAGCCTTGTTCAGGAAAACAAGTATGATCATCAGCAGTCAGATTGTAACATGAATGCGGGGGTGTTAAGAGAATCAAAGCTTGTGAACTGTATCAGTGGCATTTTATCTTTCTGTAGTCTCACCCTTGGTAGAGCAAGAGCTCTAGGGCTCTGGTCCAGTTCCCACTGAAACAATATCTTCAATCTGACCCATAATCAAAGCTGTCATCGGTGATTTATAGTTATAGCATGCCTGCACATTTTGGACAGGGCATGTCTACCAGGTGCTGCAGAAGAGACACCAACTGGAGTCCTGGAAGCCCTGTGGGTACACCAGCACCGTGAATCACCTGGCCCCTCAACAAGACTAGTTTAGTTTGGGTATGGCCTTGAACCAAAGCACCAGTGGAATCAGCTGCTGCCTTCTACACCTAGTGAAGGCTGGCCTCAGCGTGCCACACAACACAGGGATACCTTTGCACTAGGAATAAAAAAACTAAAGCGGGTCCTGGTCTTTGGCTCTGGAGGAGAGACTATAGATCCAGATCCTGATTTTGGATGATCATTTTTCTCACGTGGGTAAGGTGCAACACCTCATCCTGTGGGCTGAGGACAGCAGCCACAGGGCAGCCCCCTCCCAGCACGAAAACCTCTGAGGCCCTGCTTGCCTACTCCTGGCTCAGCTGGGTCCAGGCCTCCTCTGTGGCCCAGGGGCTCAGCTCTGCGAGTCCTGCCCACGCTTGGTGGGTGCAGATGATGGCAGACAAGCTCTGGGGTGGGCAGGTAAGTCTCTGCAGTCCCGATTTTTAGTGAGCAGAGACACCTAATGTTCAGCTTTAAATACATGCACTACACATTGGGGACCAGGAGCCCCAATGCTGCCTGCACCAAGCATTTCTTATCAGCTGTTTGGGTGGCTTCCTACACAGCACGATTTATAACTTGCCTTTAGAGGCATTTACACCCTGAGCTCAGTGTGGCTACTGCAAGGGCTATCTGGAGAACATTTTTTGGCAGTTTTTAAATATTAGCATTCTGCCAAGCTCAGGCCCATATGAGAGGTTCTGCCCTATGCCTCCAAACCTGAGACCTCGGCCCTCGTAGCACAAAGCACCTCCAGAAGCAGCCACCAGATGTCTCGGGGCCCGGGTGGGGGGGGGCGCGCCTGTGGGTAGAGTCTTTTTAACATGGACCAAGGATTGTATTTTACCAACCTCTCTGCAACTTCTAAGACAAGGAAATTAAGGTTTCTGGTGCACAGACTTTGCCTTAAACTCAGTTATTTGCCTAACTTCTGAATTTATCTGTGGACACAATGCAACTTTACATGCAGCACCTTTTACAATAGCTTTTCAAACAGCTTTCTTCAACTACGCATACCTTTGTGAACTCATCTGAAAAGAGATTAGTGGGTGCATTTAACAAGTAGTTTTGTGCAAGTTACTGAAAATTACTAACATGTGCAGCTGCTTTAGAGCTTAGTACAAGCATTTCAGCAACATCTTTTTCTCAGCAGTCACTGAAGCAGAGGACAAGAGAGGGTCCCCTGCAAGCACGTGATTACCCGGGAACAGCTGCTGCCTTTCTACTGAAATTCTTACAGAGCCCCTACCCTGTGATTTTTTAAGTCTGAAGAAGGCCGTTATTTCTTCTCAGGGGAGAACAGAGCAGTAGTCAGGTGTAGGAACCCAACAAGTGGTATTTTTAGTGCAAGATGGATCAAAGCAACAGGTACAAAACTCAAGGTTGTTTCACCTAGTGAGGGCTGTAAGGCTCACTGACCCCCAGAGGAACATGACAAGGACTGAAGGGGCTCAGGTGTGCAAGCTGGACACCAGCATGTCTCACTTGAGCTCCAATATTTCAAGAACAATGATTAATCCACTGCTACTTGTGGGACTTCTTTTGCCACAACCGCCCTCTCAGTCATCCCAGTTTTAGCAGTCCCTCTCAGCAAGCAGAAGGGACACTGATCAGCTGTGGGAAGGGAACCGTGAATTCTCTTTTCCTCCAAATGACATGTCATGCACTGCATAACTCAGCGTCTGTCAAAGGGACGCTTCTGCCGCAGATTGCATTAGCACAACTGGGCGACCACGTCTTGCTTGGAGCCACAGGCTCACAGCAGCCATTTCCTCGGGAGGAGAGGCCGTGCTCTGAAACCACAACTAGCACACCACACCATCTACAACAACCCCTTATCTGGGAAGCGTCGGTACCACTGTGCAGGACTTCAAGTTCCTATGGGTAAAAGGACATGGCACAATACCAGAGAGGTTTTAAAGACAGGAAATGATCTAAACAGATGCTTTTTAAACAGTATACTTATTCATATAATAGAGACACTTTTTAAGGTGGAAAAAATGTGTTGCAAAATGTCCACAATAAAGTGATACTGCTTTGAGCTTTAGCCTAATTAAAACTCTGTAATTAATCCTTGATTTCAGTCACATCCACTCCTTTTCCCCATTTAAACGTGTGCTCCAATTATTATAAACTGAATACACACGCCCTGTCTTAGTCAACTTAATGTGTCTTTGTATCCAAAGCAGGACCAGGAACCCTAAAATAAGAGCTCCAACTACTGATTCTTTAGCAGCATTTTATTAAAATTAACATGTACAAATATAGAATATATCCAAACGATTAAATTCCTTTACTTGACTTTTGCTGTAACAAAACTATGTTCCAACCCTACAGTTTCGGTAGCTGGTCCTAAGCACCTCAAAACCCAGTCCTGAGCTCCAGTCTGTGCTCTGATGTTCCTTCCGTGTTCTCACCCAGCTGACATATGGATCCTTAGGGCACTTATTGGAAGGGTAAATGAAAGCTTTAGAAGCAATAGCATTACCACTCTGCAGCTTTCCCTCAAGGAATGTTACTTATTACTGCGTAAGGCAAGCTGAAGTGTTTAGAAGGCACATTTAAGAATTCTGGATCACTGAAGTCCTGTACTCGTCCGATGGCAACCAGACCCGCAGCAGAGGAGTGAGGAGCCCGATGTGGCTGGCACACAGGTCCATGCCAGGCGGCACAACGCGGGGAGCACAGCGTGGACACAGCACAGCACCTGCCCGGAACGCTGCCAGGGCGCCTGCTCAGCAGAAGGCGCTGCCTGTGCGAGGAGCTTGAGACATCCAGCTTCCTGGCTCACCTCAGGAGAGATGATCCACAGTGAAGGACAACCACCACCAGCTGCACAGGCTGAGTACTACGCACAGTATTTGAAGAGCTGTTCCAGGAACTTCGTTTTGAGTCGGTTTTGATACTTTTTTCTAAGGCTGTAGTTTTTCAGGCTGCAGTCTCCATTTTAAAGTAAGTCTGCCATTAAGCAGGCATGCATAAGACAAAGCAAAGCTTACTCCCAACTCACCATGGGATAGAAACAATAAAGATTTTTAAGCACTTTCCTTGAAAAACGTAAAGAAACTAAGCAAGCTGCTCACTTGCTATCCAACTCTTTTCAGGTGTATTTCACTACAGGTATCAGAGGAAGGGCATGATTCTATTTCTATCAGTGAACAAACACTCAAACATGCGCAAGCGATCAGGTTAATGCACATACACATTTTACCTGACCTACCATGAGCAGCAAGAATTGCAACCCCAGTACTACAGGCCATAGAGTTTACCAAATAACTTTGCCACAAGACTGCTCAAGTTGGTACTTAGAGCAAAAACCCAATTCTTCCTAAAAGGATAAGGCAACACCAAGCCAAAACCCAGTGAGACTCTTTAGAAAACAGAAGAATGAAACAGAGAAACAGAAAAATGCTCTTGATAAGATCAGCATGATTGTGTTCATCTCTGACAAGTAAAAGCAGCACTTGTAAGGTAACAATACCAACCACCGAGATCCAGTGGTCATAAACCCCCGTGATAAAATGCACATGCCCTGTTTGGTTACTGCAACCAGATCCCTGTTACAAATAACCAGTTTCCCTCTTCAGAGGGCTGGCAGTGAGAGGGAATGTGAATCGGAGGGAATGCTGTACTTCAGCAGAGACGTATAAAAATAAAATTTCCACTTGCTGCATTTCTGTTGATCCCAGCTTTACAGTAAACTGAGTGAGTCTGGGAAACGAACTGGAAAAGTGAGGGGGGACCAAAACAGAAATAATTTAGCAGCAGCAGTTTGCTTGATTTTCTGGAACCAGCAATCCACTTTCACAGAGTCACTACTCTGGAGTGAAGCAGTGCAGGCTCACAGTGGTTCAGAACCAAGAGGACTTCAAAAAGTAACAACTTTGGGTACTTTAACTTTTGGTTTTTGCAGCTTTGTTGTTTCTGTAATTTCTTCATAATCTGCACTCATTCCAGTGGCCCATCGCCCAACTGTAACCTGATCTGCAGAGAGAGAGACAAGAGATTATGGAAAGGCTAAACATTACTGTTTGATCAAACTTTTGCATTTGACGAAGATTTGGCCCACAAAGGCCTGTCATTAATTCACCAAAGATCTGTGCATTTAGTTATACCTCTGAAACCAACTTTCCTTACACAACTTTTTTTAAAATTGTGTTTTGTAAACTCCTTTTCTTCCCCCATGTAGATTGTCAAGGTTCAGAAATCACTGCTACATGTTTTTCCTATTTGTCTGTCCAAAGAAACATTCAGAGAGCATGCAGATGATACATTAGCTCTCCCACAAGTCCAAATAACTCTTATGATGAAGATTTCAGAATACGTCAAGCATCTCTGGATATACAGAAAAGATCTCCTCTGTTGCACAGATGAGAAAACTAAGCCTGAAGAGGCACAACAGAACAAAATTGACACTTCTCAACTTACATCCCTGCATATAGTCAACGTCATTGTTTTGCTGTTTAAATGCACTTAGACCAATTCACACCCCCTTCCCAGAGAAAACACCATTAATCAACTGATAGTTCTTTTCTGAATGACAATCTAATTTTTAGAGCGACAAATCAAATTATAACAAGAATACCACACTTATATACCAATGTTTACTTGGAATAATTTCTGTATATTAAAGCAGACCAAATACCTCTAACCTAAAGAAATAAGCTGTAGTGCCTACACTTCTTTGCCAGCTATCAGCTACCTTCCTATAGTCTGAAAGTACTTTGCATGATGCAAACTGATTCAAAGAGTATTACAATTCCTACTAACAGTGTCACGGTTCCAATTATTTCAACTATTTGTAACCAGCAATACTAGTTTTGAAGCATCGGCATAAAGACTATGTCCCTTGGGAAATCAAACAGGGGTTGTCAATCTTCATTATGGACATAAAACTTCTCAAAAAAAAAAAAAATGGCAGAAAAAATTCCAGTTCTGCATCACATATAATTCAGAACCCTACTGCAAGAGAGCAGAAAGGCTTGCATTGGACTGCCCTAACAATTGAAGGCTGACGTGTCCTGGAAACAGCCAGCCCAGCTTTGAGCAGTGCCCCTCCCTACAAATGTTTCCTTTCTCCTACAGCACCTGTACTGGTTTTGGATTTACAAAAAGTGTTAACCACACAGAGGTAGTTTGCCATAAAAGTAGTGTGCACAAATCCCAAAAGGGGTATGTTACAGGCTTTCAACTCAG
Organism: Athene cunicularia; assembly: GCF_003259725.1. Classification (NCBI taxonomy): domain Eukaryota; kingdom Metazoa; phylum Chordata; class Aves; order Strigiformes; family Strigidae; genus Athene; species Athene cunicularia. The sequence continues at coordinate 10,012,217 of NW_020799144.1, read as the reverse complement.
CAGCCGAGTGGGCACTGCCCAACAATCAGCCACAGAGGATGAGTCCCGGGAAATTTTAAAGTCTTTTCATATCAGAAACTTCTGTCATACCAGTTAAGAATCACTCTCACTTGCTCTAAGCTAGCAAAGCAGCACATGTCTGGAATGTTACATATGCACTTGCATACAACAACATCATGTATGTTAAGATCAGATACACAAAACGGATAAAGTATAGGCCTCTATTGCCTATTTCTTACATAAATTCCACTGAAGTGGCATATATTGTTAAGTTATATAAGCCAGGCAAACAAAGTAGAAAAATGCACAAAAATGCCACACTTCAGTAACAGAATCATTCTTCAAACCCTTGTTTGATGCTTTTGCATTCCTTAGCACAGGTTTTTTGTATATAATTTAGTTTTTCCACCCACAAAGATAACTGAAGCACACGTAATTAAGCAGATTATCTGGTAAGTCCCCCTGGACAAACCTCCTGTCTCCTCTTTCTCTGTTGTCTTGAATGACTTGAACACTTGCCTGCACATGGAGCTTTTTGCAAGCTGCCAGCGCCATCACCCTGCAACTGACATTACATCCAGTTCCACTACTTCACACAGAAATTAGAATCAAAAGAAGAAACCAGTTCTGTCCTACAGCTGCTACGTTGTGGACAGCAGCATAAATATTGGCTAATGAATACACATTAGCTCGTGTTATCTTCAGAAACCCACAAGCTAGAATTTTTTAACATTAAGTTCAAGTTTTCCATTGCAACTTAATACCTCCTCCATGTACCCCTTAATATAAGGGCTCACTCCCAAAGGAAGGTCACATTTACTATTTACAACTTCTCAAAGTTTTTTTTCCCTGACAAAACTCAGGAAAAGCAGTAAATAAGCATTACTCAACTGTGCACTCAAACTCCACTCTGTACACTCCCTGCATCTCACCTGCGTTCTGTTTTTCTGGACAGTCTTTCCTGAAGTGCTCCACAGAGCCACAAAGTCTGCACCCACCACCTGTTAAGGGAGACAGTTGTTACTCATCCTGGTAAAAAAAACACAAACACAACAAAAACCCCAAACTCTTGTTCTTGTTTGTATCTTGAAAAATCTTCTTCTACTTAACTGTGGCGACAAAATGTAAGATTAGGAAATGTCCCTACAGACAGGTCTGCACTCCCTGGCACAATAATATTCTATTTTATAACATCGTGGAGCAGATATGCAGCCAGCCTTAGAAGCCTGCAAACACAGCTTCCTCTGTCTCTGTGTCTGACAGACAGAGCTGTTTGCAACCACATACTACAAATTCCAGTCACCACACACTGAGTATTTCTGATTTGTTGGAAAGCTCTCTTTTTGACAAACAAGATGAAATCTGCTGAAATTCACATTCAAATGAAATTCTGAAATTAACAGGAGTTCCTGAGGCAGGTAATCCAACTGCAGGTACTAAGATACGCAATATAAATTTTACTCATAATCCAAACACTGAAAATAAAATGATTTTTCTACCAATTAAACCATGCTGTAAGATCACCCTTTTGAGTTTGCCAGACCTTCAAGTTTGTACAGGGAGACAGAATGCTATTTGTCAGTGCCAACAGAGAAATCAGGCAGAGAAGAACATAAGTGCAGTCTTCAAACTTAGATCACATTTCTCATTAAAGTCACTTAAACCGAACACATCTTCTTTCTAGTGAAGCCCTTGTTTCATGTGAACACCTCTCAAAGTCTTAAGCTATATATGACAGTATGTTTTTACTTTGGTATATGTGCATTTAAATACACACTGACTCACATACATGCACCCTATTATGATTTTGTTTGTGTGCCTCCTGATACTGCAAGCACAATCAAGTTCTTGTACTTTGCATCTCATTTTGTTTAACACTAAGCTTACAATTAAAACAGAAATCCCTGGGCAATTAGGGGTATTAACACTGAATTCCCCAGAATTAATCTGCTTTTACCAATAGCAAAAGAGATTTGGAAATTCCTTTCAGTCAGATCCTCATTCACTTGCAATGTTACTTTGTTCCATATCAGGTAAGTATGAAAAATATGGTTTGGTTTTAGTAAATCAGTACACTCACCTTCTGCATACAATCCCTTGGGATTATCTGGACATGACCTTGACAGATGACCCATCTCACCACAGATGAAACATTTCGCATAAGGAAATGCCCCTGAAAAATCCCACAGAGTTTATGATCCACATTAAAAACTTTTTAAAGTCATAGACAACTGTGGACACACCATAAAGACAGTAATTTACTGCACTATTACACTATAAAAACTATACTGTTTCTTACACGGTTAGATAGTTCTAATATTGAATTCCTTTAAACATATTAACCTATCTCTTCAGAACAGTTAAATTATTAAACCACAAAGCTTATATTTCAGTAGTCAGAAAACTCAGACCAAAGCATCTCAAAATACAAATTTCTGAGACATACCAACCGCTGGATCTATTTTTGCTTTGCATTTGCTGATGTCGTGTTCTGTGGATCCACACCGGTAACAGATTCCTGTACCCATATCTTGACTTTCAAGTACCGCAGGGCAATCAGCAACACCGTGGCCAGGTTCTCTACAGTGGAAACATACCTTTGAAAATAAAAATTGTGTTATATGCATTTTCACAGACACTTAGCAAAACACATCACTTATAAAAGTGACATTACTGAAGAATTCACTCACTCCTATTACCTGATTTTCACCTAGACTTTTACTAGACCACTATTTCTCTTGGCTGAAACCCTGAGAGTACTATATGTATTTCTACTGTTGAGATTTAAGGTTACTCTACCATAAAAAGACAAGATTCTGTGAATTGCACTCAAAGACCTGAAAACCCCAGTCTAATAAGGCCTTCCAGAATTTCAGAAGCCAAACATATCAAGGGATTTTCTCCTCAGGGAAAAATAGCTAGACAAGACACACTGTACCCTGTCACAAAATAACTGTCAGTGGTCTGTGCCACTAAGTCATATTATTATGGTTCTTTTCTCCTTTTACCAACAATGCACCGTATAGAGTGTTCACTCATTGTTCACTCATTGACAACTGTGTGCCATGGATGAGTAAAGATACTCGATTTTAACTATAACATAGTTCACAAGCTCCTAGAGCAATACTGCAGTAAGTGCTTAGGCAAATATAAGCAATGTTGCACCAATCCTATAATTTACTCATAAAGAACTTAGATATCTAAGATTAATTAGTAGTAACTCTACTATGTTCCCAGATTACACTCAGCATGAAACTATGCTGAATGTGTAAGTCTGTGCTGGGATAACTTCTTTTATAGCCTTACTAAAGTCTGATGGAGGTCTCACTCCAATTCTCAAGCTGAAGACAGTGCCGAAAGAGGCCCCACAACAGCAGGAACATTGTAGTGATGAATTACATATAGAAATGCACTGAATTAGTTTCACCTAGGAGACAAGAGGGGCTGAGAATTTACCAAAGGGTAGCACGAACAGTGCTGAACATGAAGAGCTGCACTAAAGGCTAAGACTTAGGCTGAAATTCATTGTTTGCTTCAAAGTTGAGACATTCAAGTTCACTTTATTAACTTGAAGTGTCACTTAGCACTCAGTCTCCTCACTGAACCACCCCCTGACAGCATCAGCAGAGAATAAGGAATATGCATTTTCCTCACGGGGCTTTTCCCAAGTTTTTAAACAAGCTACCAGGGACAGGGAAACACCCACGACTCAAGGCAAAACTCACCATGGCATTTTTCTTCACTTCTTGCCTCTTCAGCCTCCTATCCTCCCGCCGCTTGTCCTTCCTCAAGGCCACCGCGAAGTCCTTCTCCAACGCCGCGCTGTCTGCTTCCGCCACCTCGCCACCCCTGGAGCTCTGCCGCAGATACGCCACAAACCCGTTGACGTCCTCGTTCAGATATTCCTTCTTCTTTTTGTTCTTCTTCTTCCTCTTGTCTTGCTCCTTCTTCAGGGAGAGAGGGCCTGAGCGGCCCTCCCGCCCCTGGGGGCCGCTCGCCATCTCCTCCCAGGGGGTCGCATCCAGCGCCTTCGCGCCGACAGCGCCGTTTCGGCGAGCCCATCGGGTCATGGCAGCGGCGCGGACAGCTCCTGAACAGAGACCCACAGGTGAACAGGGGGGCCCGCAGAGCCCCTAGCCCGCGGGGGAGCGCAGCGCGTCAGCGCTCCCTCAGGCGGCCCGACCCCGGCGAG
>NW_020799144.1:9982238-10007975 GCF_003259725.1 Athene cunicularia | reverse complement strand
GATGATCCACAGTGAAGGACAACCACCACCAGCTGCACAGGCTGAGTACTACGCACAGTATTTGAAGAGCTGTTCCAGGAACTTCGTTTTGAGTCGGTTTTGATACTTTTTTCTAAGGCTGTAGTTTTTCAGGCTGCAGTCTCCATTTTAAAGTAAGTCTGCCATTAAGCAGGCATGCATAAGACAAAGCAAAGCTTACTCCCAACTCACCATGGGATAGAAACAATAAAGATTTTTAAGCACTTTCCTTGAAAAACGTAAAGAAACTAAGCAAGCTGCTCACTTGCTATCCAACTCTTTTCAGGTGTATTTCACTACAGGTATCAGAGGAAGGGCATGATTCTATTTCTATCAGTGAACAAACACTCAAACATGCGCAAGCGATCAGGTTAATGCACATACACATTTTACCTGACCTACCATGAGCAGCAAGAATTGCAACCCCAGTACTACAGGCCATAGAGTTTACCAAATAACTTTGCCACAAGACTGCTCAAGTTGGTACTTAGAGCAAAAACCCAATTCTTCCTAAAAGGATAAGGCAACACCAAGCCAAAACCCAGTGAGACTCTTTAGAAAACAGAAGAATGAAACAGAGAAACAGAAAAATGCTCTTGATAAGATCAGCATGATTGTGTTCATCTCTGACAAGTAAAAGCAGCACTTGTAAGGTAACAATACCAACCACCGAGATCCAGTGGTCATAAACCCCCGTGATAAAATGCACATGCCCTGTTTGGTTACTGCAACCAGATCCCTGTTACAAATAACCAGTTTCCCTCTTCAGAGGGCTGGCAGTGAGAGGGAATGTGAATCGGAGGGAATGCTGTACTTCAGCAGAGACGTATAAAAATAAAATTTCCACTTGCTGCATTTCTGTTGATCCCAGCTTTACAGTAAACTGAGTGAGTCTGGGAAACGAACTGGAAAAGTGAGGGGGGACCAAAACAGAAATAATTTAGCAGCAGCAGTTTGCTTGATTTTCTGGAACCAGCAATCCACTTTCACAGAGTCACTACTCTGGAGTGAAGCAGCGGCCCCGTGGCAGCCAATGGGGCGGGCAGGCCAGCGGGGCGGTGACGTCACTTCCGTCCGCTCCGGGTCCGCCCTCCCGCCATGTTGTAGGCGGGAAAGGGGGGCGCGGGCAGTACGGCGGGGCCGCGGCCCCTCAGGAGCGCGGTGGAGGTGTCACCGCCGGGCCCGCCCCGCTGCGAACGTGTGGAGGAGGCCGCAAGCGCCTCCTGGGGGGACCGGTCCATCGGCTGCGCTGCCCCCCCCGGAGCGGTTCTCTGCCTCACTCAGAGGCCGCCCGTGGGGTCACGATGTGCCCTTGCTGCTTAGCCGCGGTGTTCCCGCCTGCCATCTAACAGTAACATGTGTACCGCTGTTCTCTATATGGCTTCATTGAAGGGATGCGCCCCTTGACGCAGCGCGCCTTGTCGGTTTGTGAAGGCACTTCGAAACGACTAACCCTCTTCCAGACTTTTAGCTTCGTTATTGCAGGGATAGAAGGGCTGTGGGACGTAGCCATTTGCAGGCACCCTGTGCCTTCCTGGCAGCAGCCAGAGGAGTTGGGGGATCACAAGGGGTGGCAGGAGCTGCTACCCGTGTGCAAGGACCTTTCTCCCTGCTGCCAGCAGCCTTCAAGGTGGAGTGGGTGAATGGGCACAGCAGCTAGTGCCTGCTGAGTTCCTGCATCCCACTGTAGGGGAGCAACGTGCCTTGCCGTGCCCCAGTCACAGCACAGGGTGACGTTGCAGGATTGCCACAGAGATACCAAGGAAGGGGAGGCTGCAGAGGCTTGGGGCATGCTTGGCTGCTTGCCAAGCATGTGGGACACAAGTCCTAACCTTGCAACCGTGACCTGTGCTGACTCCTCCCTGGGAGAGCTGCACTGTCACAGTTTTGACACTAGCATACCTTCACAGTTTTATATCAGGCTTCTCACAGACGGGGAGAATTGCTGGTGTAGTTACACCAGTTCAAATGGTCATATTGTCCAGAAAAGTCAGTCTCATTTAAATGGGGTTTATCTTTCACCAAGAGCAATGCTGCGTCACCAAAGTGGTCCCTACCCACATGGTACAATAGTGAAGCTGATTCAAACCTAAAGCTGAAAAATTTACAGCAGGCTTTCTCAAGGAGATAGCTTTTAGAGATATAATTTATGACACATTTTGTTCTCTCCAAACCACTCCCTGAAGGTTCACAAAATAAATCTCCAGGACTATAATGTTAGAGACTCCTGCTTAGCAATTAAATAAATTTTTATAAATCCAGTAAGACTTTTTCCTCAAATCAGCCTTCTGTTTCTGGTATTTTTAGCATTTTAGTAAATGTCCATTACTTCCCGGGTAATCTTGAGCTGATGTTATAAGGACAGCTGGGCACCACCATTTCTTCTTTATTAATTATCCTTAGTATTCGCGTCTCCCTAGATGGAGACACTGCCTTGCTGTACTTTGGTGATTTTCCCGGGCTTTCCGTCCGCTAGAGGGAGGTGTGCACAAAGCATGCGTTGATCTTACTCTTGAACTGCGTCACTGCCAGCAAGAACAAGGACAGATTTAAGAATAATAGGTAAAAGTAATTAATGAATGTGATTTAAGAGTCACTGTTAATAAGCTAAGACATAAAATCAGAAATGATCAGCGTATATTTTTAAAATTAAAAATAACTAATTTGTCTATATTACAGCTCAACCACAGCATGAAGTCCCAGTTGCTCCTGCAACATGCTGCCAGTGAGCCTGTAGATTCAAAATCATGGCCAAAGCTGATTCACACAGCCAGAAAGGGCAGTTGGAAACTTAAGGGTAGGGAAGATAAAGGCAATCAAAGATCCCATGGGCATCACACATCACACATATTTCAGGCATAGGTATGCTATGTATACATTAATTAGGTGGTGGTTTATGAATAGGTGTGTAGAGATGTGTTAGAAAGTTTTTAAATGGTGGGATTTTTTAAAGCCCTGGGATGAAGTGTCTGCTAATCTGTGTGTAGCGTGCATGGCCAGATTATGTATTACAGTGGGTGAGGACTGATTTAATTGTCAAGCAAAAATATGTGCACACATATATTTAGTTACATCCATGTATATATGTCCGTCTGTCCAACAGCTTATTTTGACTGAGTGGAGACAGCAGCATGCCTCTCAGGAATGCAGGCTGCTCACTGGTTTCACTTCAGTGCAGGTTTTTGTTTGGCTGCAGCTTCCTCTTTCCTCCTTCCTGAGCTCACAACAGACAAGTCATCCATTGCTGTGCTGGACATGGAAATGGGTGTAGAGAAAAGATGAAGAACAACATAAGCAAGACCAATGAGAAGGGACTTGCTTTGCTTTCTGTTCTTATGAAGTATTAAATGTATTGTCTTTCTTTTTCAGTCTGAAATACTATGTATGTATCTCTACGCAGGGTTGGTGGCCCTTAGGATCACTGACCGGGTTTGCAGGCAGTGGAAAACACTGTTTAACACTTTTCTACTGAATCAGTAAGACAGTATTTCCCCTCCAAATGTCACTTTTTTGATAATGACCATGCCTGTTAAAATTTGCACTGGTTTAGGTTTGTGACAACTTGACATTTGTTGCCTGGGAGCTTTGCTGTACACAGGCAGCAGGTGATAAATGAGCAAGACAGCAGTCACGCAAGTTTTATTGCCTTTTTTTCATATTTTACTAAGAGAAAGCAAATTGCCTGTCCACATCACAGTGTTTGTGGCAGCACAGTCTAATGTCTCTCTTAGGAGACTTTCTTCATAATTCCATCACAAACATAAAATGCTTTGGAGATTTGAGACAACATAATTGAAAGTCTGGACCAGTGGATCCTGTAGCAACTCTGGTAACTTGTGATGAAATCTCCTGGAATATTGTGATTTGAATCATTTGATGTTCATAATCAGACAAAGAGGAGCATGTGTGATTCTTTCTCCTTCAAAGATGCTTTTCTTTTTTCTTTGATTCACCTATCATTGTATTCAGTAGCATAATTCAAGGCCTGACTTGGCATTCATGTTCATGTGAGTTGTCCTTTTAGATCTCAATGGTACATCTGAAAGAAGCATGTCTTGGGAAGATGGGCTGACACAAAAAATTACAGTGGTTAAATGCTGGACAGGGCCTGTGATTTAGGTTTAGAAGAGTGAAAAATGCAAACAGACAAGAAGGATGCAGTAATAAGAAATCATGAAGAAATACCAAGGGAAAAATATTTTGCCTGCAAACCCTGGGATTCACAGCTGTGCTGCAGCTCCTTTACAAAATGGAGATGATGCAGGTGCATTTTTGGGGCCCAAAGAAGGACTGTCGTAAATTGGAAAAAGAATATAAAGACATCCCCCATAGTCTGGTATTTGATACAGGCACAGCCATGAAGCTGAATGTGTCACAGTGTCAAGTTCTTTACGAAGTTTGAGAGGTAGCTTTGGATTTGTTCTGGATGATAATAATCATAAGCTTCAAACCCCAAAAAAGTAAGTTTTATCTGCTGAAGATGTACCAGTGACGTTCATTGTATGTACATGTGGCTGATGATGTCTTTGTTCACTATTTTTGCCTGTGTTGTTTGCATAGTTACTGCTTACCACAGTGTCAGGATGACATTTTCTTGGTTGGTTTAATTTTGATTTAAGCTTGGGGAGAGAAAGGGAAAAGTAAGGCCCTTTGCTGCTTAAATTCTTTCATATCTGCAGTATTCTGAGGGCTTCTGTACAGGGGTTCACTTTGGATGATTCACCATAAACTGACAGATTACTGATTTTTTTTTTTGGCTTTCTTGTCTATGTCAAATAATTACATATACTGCATTTATGGATTTTACTTGCTACAGCCAAGGCTGCATCACCTTCAGTAAACCCGCTCAGCTGACCATCACCCTACATTATGTGTTGCTTTTGAAGAATTCTAATTTTTTCAGCATATTTGACAAGTGTTTGAATATTGCTCAATCAACTCACATATGTTGCTGGATCAACTCTCATATTTAAAGGTTTATATTTAGGCAAGTGCTTAAGTGCCTGGATTCAACTGAAGTCTTTAAAGGTTAATCTGTGGTCAGTTATTTTATTTAGTTACAGTACACTGCAAAGAAACACTGCTATTTACTATTTCTATATCAAAATGAGAATTTGGAAGATACGTTGTCACAAACTGTTCATAAACAAGAAACTGTTGGTAAAGAGGTTGTCTCAAACAACTCGAGTGGGATGCCCTGTGGGGGAGAAGCAGAGCGAGCTCTGAGGAGGTGGGGTGGTGACCTGTTTCCCGCCCCCTCCCTCCTGTGCATACGCAAAGGCACAGAATGAACTAAAAATGACTGACATCATTAATCAACTTTTTTTCCCCCTTTGTCTAGGAAGCTCTTAGATCTATCTGAGTTCCCAGAAAAATAGGTAGGTGAACAAAATATGTTCATTACCCTTCTTTACCGATAAACTTAGTTTTGTAATATAGCTGGTATTTCTCATTAGGAGCCCAATTTTCTTCTATAATAATTTATATGGAGTGAATTAAAAATGTGATATCAGTCAGCAACAATGTGATGTGCAAAAGATGATTGTTTGTAGCCCCTTGAAAGACCTGAGTTGGTAGGACTTCTGTACTAATGTAGTGTACTTGGGTTATGCCATGTCTTCAGGCATATTTGAAAGCAAAAGAAATGGTTGTTTAAAGTCTTTAATCTTTTAATTAAGCCTTAGGCTGAAAGTAAGCTGTAAAAGGCATTAGAGTAGAAAGATGAACATTAATTATTTTGGCAGGTCTTAAATTACATTCAAACAAATCCTATTAGTAAAGTAATTCTGCATATAAATATTAGCTGTAAGTCATTCCCCATGTTATCTACTCCCTTTTTTGATATTTCCAGAGAAAAATTACATCAGGTCTGTTCAGGTATGCATTAGTCTTGTAAGAGTGACAATTTCATGAACTTTGGAAGTCTGTCTAGTCGGGTTTTGTAGGACAGTGAATGATTTTAGGTGTAAGATGCAACAAATGAAATCAATTACAACTGTCATAGCTACAGGCTTATGTCTTAAGCTTGTAAATCAGGCTTCAGAAAATAAATCAGTTCCATGCATGTAGTCCCACCTTACCGAATACTTCATTACAGGGGACCGTCCTAGTGAGGCATGAGTTTTGTTTGCTCTTTCCATGAGTTACGTAAACACAAGTGTGTCAAATAAAGCCAAATTTCAAAGATACCTCAATATCACAGAATCGTCTAGGTTGGAAAGGAACTTGAAGATCATCCAGTGCAACCATCAACCCAACATTGACAGTTCCCAGCTACACCAGATCCCTCAGTGCTGTGTCAACCCACCTCCCTGGGCAGCCCATGCCAACACCCAACAACCCCTTCTGGAAAGAAATGCTTCTTGACATCTAGTCTAAACGTTCCCTGGCACAACTTGAGGCCATTCCCTCTTGTCCTGTCACTTATTACTTGGTTAAAGAGACTCATCCCCAGCTCTCTGCACCCTTCTTTCAGGCAGCTGTAGAGGGTGATGAGGTCTCCCCTCAGCCTCCTCTTCTCCAGACTAACCCCCCCCCCAGTTCCCCCAGCCGCTCCCCAGCAGACCTATGCTCCAGACCCTGCACCAGCTCTGTTGCCCTTCTCTGGACACGCTCGAGTCATTCAATGTCCTTTTTGGAGTGAGGGGCCCAAAACTGAACACAGTTATTGAGGTGCGGCCTCACCAGTGCCGAGTACAGGGGTCAGATCCCTTCCCTGTCCCTGCTGGCCACGCTAGTGCTGACACAAGCCAGGATGCCATTGGCCTTCTTGGCCCCCTGGGCACACTGCTGGCTCCTGTTCAGCCGGCTGTCAATCACCCCCCAGGTCCCTCTCTGACTGGCAGCTCTCCAGCCACTCCTCCCCAGGCCTGTAGCGCTGCTGGGGGTTGTTGTGGCCCAAGGGCAGCCCCCGGCATTTGCCCTCAGTGAAACTCCCCCAGCTGGGCTCAGCCCATGGCTCCAGCCTGTCCAGGTCTCTCTGCAGCCTCCCTACCCTCGAGCAGACCAACACTCCCACCCAACTGGGTATCATCTGCAAATTGACCAAGGGTGCACTTGATCCCCTAGTCTAGATCATCAATAAAGATGTTAAACAGGAGTGGCCCCAACACCCAGCCCTGGGGGACACCACTCGTGACCAGCCGCCAACTGGATTTAACTCCGTTCACCACAACTCTCTGGGCCTGGCTGTCCATATAGTTTTTTGCCTAGCAAAGCATGTGCCCATCCAAGCCTTGAGCAGTCATTTTTGCCAGGAGAATCCTGTGGGAAATGGTGTCAAAGGCCTTACAGAAGTCAAGGTAAACAACATCCACAGCCTTTCCCTCATCCAATCAGCAGGTCACCCTGTCGTAGAAGGAGATCAGGCTTGTCAGGCAGGACCTGTCTGTCATAACCCCATGCTGACTGGGCCTGAGCATCTGGTTATCCCTCATGTGTTGTGTGATGGTACTCAGGGTGAGCTGCTCCATCAGATTCCCGGGCACTGAAGTAAAGCTGACAGGTCTGTAATTTCCCGGATCATCCTTCTGACCCTTCTTATAGATGGGTGTCACACTGGCAAATTTCCAATCTGTCGTGACCTCTCCGGCCAGTCTAACCACTCCGATGGTGCTATAGTGCACATTGTGTTATATTTCTTAGGAAATAAAGACAGTGTTACAATAAATCCTCCACTGTTTTGCTGTTTTTCTGTACAAACAGTTCACATTCATCCCTCTAGTGATGGATAGGCTTTTGATGGATGATGATAGTGGCTTTTGCTAACTTTATTTTGATGTTTGAATGTTCCACCACCCATTGCTCTCACTGTAGTTTTTAGCAACCCATTGAATCACTTAATCTTCCCAGAGGCTGGTGCATGATAGGGGACGTGATATGCGCACTCAATACCATGTTCTTTGACTCAGGTGTCTATGAGATTATTTCAGAAATAAGTCCCATTATCTGACTCACTTCTTTCTGGCATGCCATGCCACCACAAGACTTCTCAAGGCCTAAAATGGTGTTCCAGGCAGTGGCATGGGGCATGGAATATGTTTCCTGCCATCTGATGGCTGCTTCCACCCTTGTAAGCACATAGCATATGCCGTGCTGAGTTTGTGGGAACATGATATAATCAATCTGCCAGGCTTCCCCATATTTATATTTTGACCATCATCCTCCATACCAAATGGGCTTTCACCATTTGGCTTGATCGTAACATGTCTCACATTCATGGATTACCTGTGCAAGAGCACCCATGGTTAAGTCCACCCCTCGGTCACAAGCCCATCTATATGTTCCATCTCTGCCCTGATGCCCTGAGGAGTCATGGGCCCAGCGAGCCAGAAGTTGTTCACCCTTATGTTGCCAGTCCAGATCTGCTTGAGACACCTTGATCTTGGCAGCCTGATCTGCCCGTTGGCTGTTCTGATGTTCTTCAGTGGCCCAGCTCTTGGGTACATGAGTGTCTACATGGCGTACTTTCACAGCCAGATTCTCTACCCAAGCAGCAATATCTTGCCATAATTCAGCATCCCAGATGGGTTTGCCTCTGTGCTGCCAGTTGCCCCGTTTCCACTGCTGTAACCATCCCCACAGCACATTTGCCACCGTCCACCATTTTCTTGCTCAGCAATATCCAAGGCCATCTGGATGGCTTTCACCTTGGTGAACTGATTCAATTCTCCTTCTCCTTCACCAGCTTCAGCAACCCGTCGTGTGGGGCTCCATACAGCTGCCTTCCACCTTCAGTGTTTTCCCACAGTGCGTCAGGACCCGTCAGTAAACAGGGCACATCGCTTCTCATTATCCAGTAGTTTATTATATGGTGGGGCCTCTTCAGCACACATCACCTCTTCCTCTGACACCATTCCAAAATCTTTTCCTTCTGGTCAGTTTGTGATCACCCCCATTATTCCCAGATGGCTGGGGCTTCCTGTTTGAGCCCATAGTGTGATCAGTGTGACTCATCCACTCCCCGTGGCATCAGCTGCATGGTGTGTAGAGGGGACACTCTCTCTGAACATCCAGCCCTGCACTGGCAGTCAGGGTGCCAGGAGGAGCTGGGCTTCAGTCCCAATCACTTCCTTCAAGGGATACCTTTCCCTCACACGTAACAAGGGCCTCCTCCAGAGGCTGGAGGCTTGTGCCCCTTCTCCAATCGCTTTATCAATGCCCCCTTCCTTAGTAAGGGACCCCAGCTGCCTGCCAAGCTACTGGCACCATTATTCCAGAATCTGAACAGCCCAGTGGCAATGTGCTCACCTTGATGATGGCTGAAATATTTTCATATATCCCACAGCTCACTCAGGGATTGAGATTGAGTGGTGGTGATTACCATCCTGTCTTCCTCTTCTTCTTCTTCCTCTTCCTTATCTTCCTTCCTAGGAGTAGCTTCTTCATTCATTTCTAAACATAATGACTTCTGTGTCCATTTCTTTCGTATGGGGGCAACTGATACTGGCACTGGTTCAATCCCAGGTTCAGCTGCATCACCCATCACTGGGGTGTGAATAGTTGCAAAGCCTGTTGTCAGGTTTGAGTAGCCTCAGTTCTCTTCATGGGGGTTGAGTAGCTGCACAACACATCTGCACTGATGTTTAACCCTAAACAAGTCCTGAACTTTATTCAGGGTTACTAGCAATAGGACCGTGCTGGTTTCAACATCTGAAGGATATTAGAAATTTTTCAGTTTTTCAAATGCTATTGTAATTAGCCTGTCGGAGAAGGGGAAGATCTGGGAAGATATCTCCTCCACAGGTTGGCTCTTCGTGGAGAAAAGTTAGAAGATGTAATTATTAATGGTTTCCAATAGGTGGCTCCCGAAGTACGGAGGTGACGGCGATGCTGAGTGCAAATAACGTTATTTGTTCTTCTATCCTATCCTAAGTCGGCGTTACACAGTACAACACGATAACTTTAGCCCGGGTCCCACGGGTAATAAACAGTACAACAGGGAGTATATACTGCAAATAAGGTATTACATAAGGCAACTTTAAGAACAACTACACCAACTTTGAGAGCAAAAGAAACACCATTGCAACTAGCGACTATTAAACCAATACAATGACTGCTTCTAAAAAATTTGTTTTCAGGTCTGTCATTATCTCAACCCTTTGAGTTGGACACCTAGAGGGACTGTTGTGGTTTCAATCCAGCGGGCAGCCAAACACCAGGCAGCTGCTCACTCACGCTCCCCGCCCAGGGGATGTGAGAGAGAATTGGAGGGGTAAAGGTAAGGACACTTGTAGGTTGAGATAAAAACAATTTAATAATTGCAACAAAATAACATTCAAATAATAATGATAATAATTATAATAATAGAATATACAAACGAGTAATGGACAGTGCAGTTGCTCACCACATGCCTACTGATGCACTGCCTGTACTTGGCTAGTGAAACTGCAATCCCAATTGTCCCCCAAAAGATAGTCCCCGAACTTCCCAGCCAACCCTCACCTGTATACTGAGCATGACATTGTACAATATACAATATTCCATTGGCCATTTTGAATCCATTTCTCTGACTGTGCTCCCTCCCAGCTTTTTGTGCACTTGCACACAGGCAGGACAAGTTGAAAAGTCCTTGATGTCTTGGCAACAACTGGAATCATCAGTATATGTCAACATCCTTCTGATACCAAATCCCACACTGAATCCAAAATACAGCACTATTCTAGCTACTAAGAAGAAAAATTATCTTTATCCCAGCCAAAGCAAGGACACAAGTACAGTAAAGTTTTAGCCTTCTTTGTGACGGTATATGTGTGTGTTTCTCATTTGCTGTCCTGAAGCATCCCTTGCCTCCTCCCAGGGCAGCCCCACATGTGCTGCTCCATGCCCTGGGCTTGGGTTTCCTGCCTCCCTCACCTTGGTGCAGGCTCCCACCCTGCTCCTGGCTTGACTTTTACATTTGAGCCACCCCTGGACCTTCCAGTTTTTTGACTGCTTCTTAGCCAGGCTATGGCTTGTTGCAAGAGCTGGCATTTCTTGTGGTCACTTTCTGTGTGCGTGAAGTTCAATACATCTCCAAACCCGTTTCAGGCTCAGCACAAATCATTTGTCTTGCGTGTGCATGTTTGAACCTCCTGATATATGTAGTTATGCTCCTGTCTCTCTAAAAATTACTTAACTTCTGTTTCCCTTGGCTCTTCTCTCCTTCTGTGCTTTCAGCCTGTGCTTCTCTCATCCACTGTTTTGTCTCTTTATTGCCTATGTGCCTTGAAAAAGCAGGTCTGTCCATATGCTAACATTCTGGTAGTGTACAGGTCAAAGGTTCTGTAGCTTTCTGAAGGCCTTTGGTCCCCCTATGGTACAAATGCAAATCAACACAGTTTATTCCCATCACCCCAGCCATTTAGACAAGGTATTTATTGTTAGATCAATATTTGTGTGGCAGTTTCAACACAAAAGAATGTGTTCACAGTTGTACAGAGGCACCCATTGCAAAGTCATTGTCCATTTCCTGGTAGAGCTCAGAGTACATTTCCCACTTTTCCCTTGTCCTCTAATGGCAAATTCCTCTTCAGTTCTTACCCTGCATGAACTGCCTGATGGACCTCAGGTGGGCTTTGGTGGAGCATGACCTGGGTTTACTTTTGCTGATCCCTAGTCACTGAAGTGTTCATCAGGAAGATTATTAAAGTACTTGAGGCATGGCATATAGCTCTACTTGGAATATTTAATCAAATACATTTCAAAGATTTATAGAGAACCAGTGTCTGAATCCATCAGGAAAGAGTTTTATTGCCAGAAAGGAATCTCAGCAATGCAAAATTGGTGGCATGGGAAAACTAAATGTAAGAAGGCAAGAAGTAACATTGTATGTCTAGGGTTAGTGCACCAGCCTAGCTTTTTAACCTTCAGTATCTTCTTGTTGAATCATAATCTGTATGTTTCTTTTTCTTTGTCTGATAACCTTTCAGGTTGTTTATTTCCTGCTGCAGCCATTCACCAGAGCGTATCCTCTGGAACCAGTGCAACTGCAGTGTTGCTGCCTTTAAGCTGTCATTGAAGGCTTACAGGAACAGATCCCCACACACCTCCCCACACCCCCCAGCCCCAGAATGTACTTTGACTTGGAGATAAATGTGGTCCATAAATGGAGATAAATTGACTTGGAGATAAATGTGGTCCAAGCAGACAGAAAACTGATCTGAGGACCGTAATGATGGAGCAACACGAGTAAAGATGTCCGACATAATGTTAATAGATATGTGACTGTCCAAGTTTATTTTAAAATACTAAATAGTGATGTGGAATGCAGAATGAGAATACATCATTCATATTAATGAGCTGAGTTCCTCTTGCTTACAGTATAAAGGTCATGGAGAGCGAGATAGATCACAGAAGTGAAAAATGTAGATGGCAAATAACAAGCCTTTACAAAATAATCCATATGAGGAAGAGTATTTTGTATGGGAAGGACACAGTTGGAAGCCGGCAATACAGAGAAAGCCACAATTTAATCATAGCAGAAAGTAAATCATATCAGGGTGTCCATATTTTGTGCAGACTTACAATTCCAAGTCTGGTCAGAGCACACCATGGCCAGGCCATTTTTCTGGTTTATTTACTCATCTACAGATATTTTGCAGTAATTGATTAGATCACAGGATCACAGAATTATCTAGACTGGAGATCTGAAGGTGATCTGGTCCAACACATCCCACCCATTGCACCCCAACCCCAAAGCAGGGCCAACTTAGATCAGATTGCTCATGACCTTGTTTCTTCTGTTTTGAGTATCTCCAAGTCTGCTCCAGTGTTTGACCATCCTCATACTGCAGAACGTCTTCCTCATCTCAGACTGAAATTTCCAGTGTCCCTGCTTGTGTCTGTTGCCTCTTGTTCTGTTACTGTGCACCTCCAAGAAAAGTCTTGGGCTTTTCTTCTCTGCATCCTCTGATGCAGACAACAGTTGTGGGCATCAGCAGGATCTGCCCTTAGCCTTCTTTTCTCCAGACTGAACAAACCCGGCTCCCTCAGTTTCACATTATACATCATGCTCCAGACCCCCTGACTCTCTTTTGGCTCTGACCAGGACTTGGTTCAGTTTTTCACTGTCTTTACTGTACTGGAGAAGCTCCAAACTGGATGTGGTACTTCAGATGAAGTCAAACAAGTACCAGAGGGGAAATAATCATTTCCCTCAAGCTGTTGGTTACACTCATGTGTAGTACAGCCCAGTATGGGCATACTGCTGGCTCATGTTCAACTTGCTGTCCACCAGTCCTTGCAAGGCTGCTTTCCACCCAGTTTTCCCCCAGCTTGTGCTGTTACATGGAGTTGCTCCATCTCAGGAGCAGGACATACCCTCTGCCTTTGTTGAACTTCATCAAAATATTTCTCCCAGCCTATATTTACAGTCAAATGCCTTCTGAAGAGCAGCCCTGCTCTCCACTGTACCAGCCTTTTATTCAGCATCAACAGTGGACCAGCTGACCATGTAATACACCTCATCATCCAGGTCATTATCAAAGGTATTAAAACAGTATCATCATGTCCAACGACAACCCCTCAGGATTGCTATTAGTAAATATCTGCCAGCTGGACTTTGCTGGACACTGCTGGATGCACACTACCAGCTGGACACTGCCTATCAATGGTTTGTCAGTCAGCAGGAGAAAAGAGTAGAAGCTATAATCTGAGTACATTCGGCCCACAGTTGAATTTTGTGTTGATCTGAATATTTTGGAGAGCTAACAGTGAAGTCTTTCCAGTTTTACTTGTTTGCCTTCTGTGTGAAATTATCAGAATTCTCTTTCCCTCCCCCAGAATTACTATTATTAGCCACCATTTAGAAAAACAGTAGCAAAATGTTAGGGAATGTACCCAACATAGATGAGGAAGAAACAGCAATCCTATGGAAGCTCCAACCTACTTTATACGCAACAGCTCTCCTGAGCAAGAAATGAGAGTGCACCATGATGCTGATTTCCAAGAGCTGCTACTTCACCATCTAGCTCTCAATTAACTTCCAATTGTGATTTTTAAAGTCTGTAACTGGTTATGGCCTAGCTATCCGGTCACAGCTCTTCAGATACGACTCACTGAAAAACCTGAAGGGGCTTTGTGCCAGGCTGACACTGCACAGTAGATGTCAGCTGAGAGGCTTCTGATGAAGGATGCTTTGTTAGGAGAGTTCCTACCACATGAGAATTAAACTAAGACTAACAAGTATTTTATCAATGTTTTCCCAGAGCTCACAGTGCATGAGTTTTATAAACTAAACTAGCATTGCTCAAGGTGCTGCAGTGGGCTCCAGAGCACCAGTTTGGGTACTACTGGACTGCATGCCCAAGACTGCATGCCTACAGCAGCAGTGGGCACCTTGGAGTGTCCTTTTCCTGCCCACACAGGCCTGAAACATTTTCTGCTGATACTACTCCTAGCTCAACAGCAACACAGACAGTGCATTCAACAGAGCATGTTTTGACTTTTTTTTTCTTAAGAACTGGTGTTTTGAATGTGGTTACTGTGAATCACTGAATATGTTTCAGTATGCTAAAAAGAAGCAGTGGGACTGTTAGTGTCTGCTATTTTTAATATCTACCAAGCTGCTCACCACATGGAACAGTGGTGACCATGGAGAAGATCTTACTCAGGGTGGCAGTATGTGCTAAGACTTTGATGAGTGATGGTTAACTGGAGCCTGGTCCTCATCACCTGGAACCTAAAAGCTGCAGGAGAAGATTGGGGCAGGCCATACTTGACAGGTTTATGTTGGCTGAAGAGTATCAGCAAACTGATTTGCCTGCTGATTTCTGGGCCAGCTTGCTGCAGCCCGAGACCACAGGCCAGAAAGGATGCCTGAGGGAAACAGCTGAGAAGTGACCTGGTGAGTTCCCCAGGAATGAAAAAGTGCGAGGGTTTGGGATGACATGGTAAAGATGTTTGCGTGCGAACCAATCCTGGACTGAGGAGACAGCTCCCATGCAGAGACACCACTGGGTTCCTTTAGCGACTGAAGGCAACTCCAGTTAACTGCTGAACTCACCATGTTGTCCAGCAGTTGCTGAAAAAGCAGTGAGCACTTCTCAGCACCTGCCCCTCAGGCTGGCAGATTTCGGCTGCCTGGACAGTCACTGGAGAGAAATGTCTGTGAATGAAAATAGGGTGCTTGTGGGAGACTTGTAAGTAAGGCCATAAGTGAAAATGTAGGACAGAATTAGACATCTGTGCCTTTTGTATCACTGAGGTCGTACTTTTATCACCAACCAAGGAAGGGAAGCAGGCCCCACAAAAGAGCACACCCAGGTGGTTGTATTGGGTACATCCTAGCAAAGCTGCACAAAGACTAGTTCCTGCCAGTGCAGCCAGGCATCTAAGAGACATCAGGTATTGGGCAGTGTTTTATTGCACAAGATATTTATACAGAGATATACAGAGGTGCCTTTCTGTCAGAATGGCAGCCATATTTACCATCAGGTGCTGCCATCAGGAGCAAGATCACTTTCTGCCAAACTGAGGCAAAGGAGGTGGCACTTTGATGTCTTGACCTCTTTCCAGTTTCTTCTCACAGTCAACTAGATAATTGACCCCATCAATGACAATCTGGACTAGCTCCACCTACAAGAAGAAGAAAGTAATAGAAGCTTTAGCTATTGTTGTTAGTAGAGGAAGGGAAAATTGGCTTGTAGTACAATGACAGCTGGTAAAGCTATAAGTTAGGATGGTCATGGCATAGAGATCACACACCCTGTGGCACAGGGAGTATGGGTCATGCTGGTCCAGTGGAAACTCATAGTAATTCCCTTCTCCTGTTGGCCCTAACTTTGAACTGCCAGCAACAGAAGTTTTAAAATTTCTAACAAAGTCTGCTTCTGCTCATTTTCCTATAGGTAAAGCAAAGTAATGGAATCCTTATATAAAATGTTTAGTCATGAGTTGAGAGATCTATTTCAAATGTGACCACCATGAGGGTGCAGGATCCTTCCCAGATGTTTGCTGAGAAGTAATGCCTGGCACAGGCAGGGATGCTTGTCCATTGTGTTCCCTGCACTCAGTGTATGGCAACAAAGAAACCAAAACAGCAGTGCTGTGAGTGCTCAGCATCATCAGACAGTTTTCACTGAATCAGCAAGTGCCTTTGCTGTGTCTTCCTGGGTTCCAGGCTGGTAGTGCCTCTGTGAGCACAGAGTCAGACTGAAACTAACTGGGATGGTGGTGCAAGGAGAGGAAGAGAGAGGCTCCTTTCCCTGATTCACGCTGGCCCTGAGTGCGGCTGGAGGCGTGGGGTAGGAGTCCTTCATGTGGCGGGGACTGGGAGGATGGCAGGAATACCTGTTTGGCCACAGACGTTTAGACTGCCTGAGAGAGCTCGTCAAACCAGGGTCTCGTACTTCTCCACAGGCATGTCTCAGGACCACATGTTCCCCAGCACATGACCATGAACCCTGCTGCGATGATTTGTCAGCTGTGGGGAGAGATGTCCTACTCATTCTGCCAAGCATGCTGGCTCTCCCGAGGCAGTTCTGCCAAGCCCAGGACCTATATCTCTGAAGCGGAGGCACTCATCCTAAACTCATGCTGGCTCTGCATCATCCATCACTCCTTTGTTTTCAGCTCTTGATTTACATTGAGAGGGGTGGGATTAGCTCCAGGCCCAGAGCAGCGCCAAAATTGGCAGTTCTATATGGCAGGGTGTAGTGGTGTCTTTGTTACCTTTTTCAGAAGTTCTGAAAAGTACAAGGTGCCTTGCCCCCAGCAGACTTTCTCCACAGGGGGTGACATGCAAGGACCACAGGCCCTGTGGTAGAGTTAGCTAGCAAACTATAGCACTGATTTTTCTTAATCTTCATGAAATGGTTCATTAGCAACCTTTAATGACTGACTTGTTAAAACCAAATGTGAAGACCTAATCCCATTGTCTCTTTATTGTGACAGTCACTGATTTTCAAGGGATTTGTTTTTACTATAAAGCATTTCAGTGTTTTAGCAGTTTATTTTATTGTCTTTTACAGACCAGCTGTGTTGGGAAATCAGAGGTCTGAATTTTCAGCCTGCAGGAGAAAGGGAATTTCATATCAAGTTTGCATTGACCAATAACTGAAACAAAGCAAAAACCCAAACAATTTTATCTTGCATCTTTGGGAACATAATTCAGTTCTGCAAACACATTTAACACATAATGGAATTTATTTTATTATGTATTAAAAAAAAAAAAGTCTTATAATAAAACATTTCTATCCCCTTGAGTTTGTCTTGTCTTATTTATATATCAAAATCTTCAAGGTAGGGATTGTATCTTATCTATTGACTTAAACTTTTGAATCCTTGCTGTACGAGGCATCATTGACTTCAGCAGTAATCTTCATATAAACAAAACTTTATAGTCTTAGGCCATCTGTCAGTAAAACTCCTGTTAGTTCATCATGCCATGTAATCCTTTTGTATTATTAGTGTTATTTTAGTATAAAGCACACATGATATTTCAGGGATTAATAAATGTCTTTGTCACATACTGTTTTTGCAAATTAATATAGCTTAATAGTTTTTCACTCTTATTTATTTCAGTCTAAATCCAAAGGTACATAGCTGCCTACATGAAATCCCAAAGTTTAAAATTTCCAAACCCCTGTCCAAATGACCCTTGTCCGTGACAGCATTCAAGGGCATGTCTGAATAAGAAGCACAGAAGACCCGACTTGGCTCTGTCTCAGTGGCAGAAAACCCAAGGTGAGCAAGGAAGGGAAGCCATCTGGCTGGCTGGGAACCAGTTTGAATCTAGTTGTAGCCCAGGTGTGTTATTGCAGTGTTATATTCATGTTATGAGAACCTACCCAGAATCAGGCTGAACACAGGTGTTGGGCTGCATCTTAATCTAAGATGCTAAAGCTGTACTCTTCTGGACAAACACACCTTGACATCATGCTTTTCTTTGCAGTGGAGTTTTAACTTGCAGCAAAGCCCCCAAGGTAATTAAAATTTTGCTGCTGGGCAAGCAGGCAGCCCTTCAAGTCTTGATGTGTACAAGCAGGTTGGCATCTGAACCCAAATCGTGTGTTGCATTGCTAGTGGAGAAAAAGGGTCCTCAAGACGTCAGTCCCACCAGGACCTGCCCAATTGACCATAGCTGAGAGGTTACAGCACACCTCTGACAGGGTGAAAGACATGTTTGACAGAAGGTTTGAACCTGTGTTTCTTAACTAACTATCAGAGTGCTCGAATCACTCGACTTACAGGATCTTTCAAGGTAAATTTTTGTCTTGGTTTTTCTCAGTGTTGCCAAGGGTGAGCACAGCTGAGGAAAGGGAAGGTGTAGTGGTGCCACAGGACTTACAGCCTATGACCTGGAATAAGGGTTTGGCTCAGGCAGGGCTAGTGGAAGGAGGCTGCAACTCTGAAACGGTTGTTTCTCCCCCATTCTCCAGTAGATCTGCCCTTAGGAGCTGTTCTCCTTTTTAAAATACTTAAATGTGAAACTGGAATGAGGTCTGGGACTTGAGTCTCCCAGGAAAGCAGGAGCACCACCAGGCTGTATGATCGTTTCCACTCCCTGGCACAACAAATACTCATTCAAACTGAAATAGCTTCTAAACAAATGTCTGTGATGAACCCATCTTATCATAGCCTACAGTCCAACATGGAGGGCTCAGAGCTGACACTTAAGTCTTTGCCCTGATTTAAACCTAGCTCTCCTGGATTCTCTGCTCAGTGCCACATATGACACTTGAAGATGGCACCAACTCCTCCTCCTCAATTATTTTGGGGTGAAAGGACTGGTTTTGTCCTGCTGTGTAACTGTGGAGAAAGTACACAACTGAATACTAAAATGAACACACCTTAAGCCAGTCTTTCTTTCAGTGCCTGACTCCTTGGGTGGGTTAGGACTCGATCTCAGTTTATTTCCCCAAGAATTTGCAGTGGATGCAGCAGGTACCACCCAATGTGCAGTAGCTAGCTCAGTGCCCGCTGTACAACTTACAAACATGTCTCGAGTCCAGCACTGCAGAGGCCGCTGGACACCAATTTCATAGCTGGGCACTCCAGCAGGCAGGTAGGTCCGAGAGTTTGCGCTGAGATGCTGAGAAACATCATCCTGAGGGATGTCTGTTACCAAAACCAAACCATTCCAGCCCCTGCGTGCTCTCCACGGAGATACTCAGCATGTGGTGCAAGCAAGTCACATTTGTGGAACTTGCTCTGGGTTGGGTTTTTTTCATTGCTGTGACAGGAATATTTGTCAAGCATGTTAATAATTTTTCTTTGAGTAAGCACTTCTATTGGACCAAATTCATCAGGAGTGAAAGCTGCCATGGCTCCACTGAGGTCAGCAGAGGAAAACCAACCAGAGGGAAAGTGACTCATGTCAGTACAGATCTGAGCTGAAAAGCAAGGGGGGAAAGAAAGAACAGGTTACCTCTGAGCGACCCATGCGGTCCAGGTTGGAGATATCATACACATCTGCTACAGCTGCAGTGTCCACGCCACCAGTGCCACGCTTTTGCAGACGCAGGTTGTCCAGGATTTTTTGAAACCTGGGATCCTATCAGAAGAAACAGGCTTGAGCTTATTGCCTTTTACTCTGCGTATTTGCCAGGTTGTTGCAATGATATCATCCATGCCCTATAACATCTCCAGAAAGACAGGCAGAGTCGGATACTTTTCTCAGTCCTTGGATTACACCCTGTCTTGGTGGCTGTCTGCTGAGTAGATTAATTTCCATAACAACTATGATAATTTGCAGAATAAAAGTGTGCTCAATTAGTCATACATTATCCCTGGGACCTTGTTACACATCATGCTAATGTGCAGTCTCTGTAAGCTGTCATTTTTCACGTGTTCTTTTATAAATCAGAAGAGCTGACTGATGTCACTGGCCTTTAAAATTACCTTGCTTAGTTTGGGCAGCTTAACATGGACTCCAGCACGTAAACCAGTTCCGAGGTTGGAAGGACAGGTCAGAACATACCCAAGACGCTCGTTCCACATGAATTCCCAGCCCCGTTCCTTAATTAATCTTTCCACCTATAATGGCAAAAATTAAAAAAAAAAAAAAAAAAAAAAAAAAAAGGCAAAAAGAAAAGGGCAGCATACAAATGTCTAATTTTAAGATGTTTGCTTATAGCTGAGATTCTTTTCACCATATTTCTGTGGAGTTGCATAAATTTACACTTGAGTAGAGTCTGGTTTGGGTCTGATGCAGATGTTTGCACTCATCAGGCACCAAGATCTCCAGTGCATATTACAAGGATTTCTTAATTTTCTCACAACGACTAGCTTGCAGGCTCTTTATCACACAGCTCCCTGTCATGGTGGTATAGCTTTAGCCCAGGAAGCCATATCTTCACATAAGAAATAAGGCTTTTGTCATGCATTTCTAACCTTGGTATTTTTGAGCAAGGTTGCAACACACAAGGCCAAAGAACTCAAACACTATGGAGCAAACAAAAGGAGCTGAAGCTGAGCTCTGTGTAATTTTCATGGTGATGCTCTGATTCTCGAGGGAGGACACTTGACTTCTAAATGCTTAGTATTAACAGCCATACTTCCATTATAAGGAGACAACATAGCTTGTATATAATGCTTTACATTAGTAG
The DNA here is from genome assembly GCF_003259725.1 of Athene cunicularia. Taxonomy (NCBI): domain Eukaryota; kingdom Metazoa; phylum Chordata; class Aves; order Strigiformes; family Strigidae; genus Athene; species Athene cunicularia. Next base: position 9,987,429 of record NW_020799144.1, on the reverse strand, counting down.
ACCTCTGACCAGATTAGAAAGGAGAGTGAAATAATTATCTGCAGAAAAATCACAAGGGTCTATTGACCTTTGAACAGGCTGATGGTCTGTTCACTCATCTACACTTCCCGGACTTCTGTAATCTAAATACAATTTCAATTCAGTTATCTTCTCCTTCAGAGGAGAATTGGATACATAAACCAGCTCATGCTCATAAGACCTCTGCAAATACAGGTGAATGCTTTGGTTCTGCAGATGGCTACAGAATAAAGGACTCTCCTAACATCATATCTATACTGTGTGAGGACACCAGAATTGATGGTGGGAAACTAGACCTGATTTCCTGACTCAGACACCTGCTCTGGTCGCAGTTTCTGAAGCTGCCTGACCACTTCCCATAGCTCCACCTCTGTTGAATGTGAGCTAAGCACAGTAGCAGAGGCAAATCTGGGAACAGCACCCACAAGCCGTGTCACCTGGGCTACCACCCTGTACACTGGTCAGTCTCATGGGTATGCCCTGGACCTAACAGGTCCCCGTTAACCACCACAATACCAAAGAAGCATCCATTAGGTGATTTTGTTCTCTGTGTTCCCAAACCTACTCATACTCCAACTTCCCTATGGATGTCCTGAACTTCCTCTGCTTTCAAAACCAAGAGGTTGTAGCTCCCTGCTGTCCCTGCTTGGCCTTGTTTTCTTTTGGCTGAGGGCTGTGCAGTGATTTGGAAGCAGTGCACAGCTGTGTTAGCTTGCTGGGGATTTTCTTGGAGAGGGGTGTCTCTAGAGAGTCAGAGAAGCTGTTTTGCCAAGGTGACATGAATGAAACAAGAGGTCCAAGGCTGGCCCAATATGTGTTTCCATACCCAGGAGGAAAAGCAGTGTGATGGAGAGAAATGCTGTTCCTCCAGCAGTGCAGGTGAAGTAAGTGTGCCAAGGACCCCAGTGAGGACAAATACTTCTTTTATGCAGCCTGAATATTCTCACAGCCTTGAAGACAATTTCAAACCCATTTCAGTCTTCCATAGCTTAACCTGTAGGCTTCCCTGTACTATGGCAGTCTGTCCAGGAAGGATGTGGAAATAATAGTGGATAATACTTTTTGGCCACATCACCAGTTCCACTGCATGTAGTTATATTGCTTGTGGGACACAGTGAAGTCCTCTTTCCCTGATAAAGCAACTCTTTCTGTGCCAGAGCAGTACACAGGGCTGCACTGGGCCCAGAGCTGATTTGAGCCATGGATTGTCTAGATGAAACTGTTTTAATCCACACACTGTCTCATGAAAGCTTTTTTATCTTTGTAAATAGCTAGACCACAATAAAATCCTGGCGCCCTGGCTATCAGTAGTTCCATCACAAAACCACGTATCTCCCTGAAAGTGGCAGTGAGCCAAGCGGTCCTAAGCTCTGAATCCTGTGCACAACCTCAGCAGCATCCACTCTGCTCAGGGATGAGAACCAGGAGGCTGGACCAAATAAAGTCTTCATTTAAGCAAATCAAGCAATCCAAATCAAATTCTTGAGTTATGAATTCCCACAGCCCACATGCACAAACTGGCAAAAAGGGATATTTTTTCAGCCAGCCTGTGCTTAAGATTTGAATGGAAAAGCTACAAAGATATTTTATTTATTTTCCCCTGCAACTCAGCTAGCAATTTGCCCATGTTTCCTGCTTTAACTGCATTAGTGTGGGTTGCTATGTGGACTGGTGTTACTTTATTTTGTTGCTCCTGGAGATGTCAGCTCAGTCGGAACCACAGTAAGCAGTTCTGACAACAGCCCAACAATAAACAAGCAGGAGTAATGAACTCATTGAGATACTACCTCTTTTAAACCACGGCAAAATCTTTCAAACACCCGTTTCATGTTGCCACCCTTCTCCATGGAGATCACCCTGGTGTGGTCCTCTTCATTTATCCAGATGAGAAATGTCTTCTCATTGTTATGCCTGGTTGAGAGGGGAAAAAAATAGTATCTTTAAAAAGAGAAGCCCTGAAAAATAGTTCTCCCTATCCTTATTTTTTTCACAGTCTTTCAGGGCTGTGGAGCAGTTAAGCGTGGCGAAATAACATTGTTCTGTGGAGTCGGAGATTGAGCTGCTTTCACAGTTGGTTCCCCCATGCCAATGGCATTATAGGGGTTTCTCAGGCACAGCAAGAAGAGCAGCTTTTCTGATCACATCATGCTGCCATGGTACTGAGTGAGGAAAAATATGTTGTCCTCTAGCATGAGCTGGGAGTTGCAGCAAAGGGAGAGGCCAAGCTCTGCATCCTCTGTCATCAGGGATGGTTTTTATTGTTCTTAGAAAACTGTGTAGCTAGGAAAAAAACCCTAACATTTACATGCTGCTGGGGGCCAAGCAATATGTTCTTACTTAATTGTATTCCTCCCTAAATCAAATCCCAGTGCTCTCTGTATTGCTTGGTATCACTGGATTGCCACATCAGTCAAGTTACATGTCCAAGGGCAGCAGCTGCACGTTGCTTCTGGACAGCACATTAGTGATGCTGCCTTGTCAGTCAAGGTGAGAATGGCTGAAGATACCCCCGCTTACTTCAAACAGATGTGACTCGTTTTTTTAAGTGCTGGGTCAAATCTGAGTTCACTTTTCCTGGCTTTTTCTTCACTTTCTTTTCTACTACAGTCTTTCTACAGCATGCAGAAGGTGATTGATGGGATCAGACACATTTGTACAAACCGTGAAATACCCATGAAATTCAAAAGTTCAAGTTCACTGAGATCCTGAGTTTCAGATGGTCTTTTACTGTGCATCAGAGGGTTTTTTGCACTTGGAGTTTGCCAAAGCAACACTGAGATGGTGTAAACATCCTGTGCCCTGACATTATGGTCACTTGAGGTCCAGTTACCTCATCTCCAGTCAGGTACAAATGTTCAGGGGAGGGTTTTCCAATGAGTCTGAGATTGGCCTGGCTCAGCTCCCCCCCTTAATTGTCTATGTCTCCTGATTGCTTTAAGGAACACAGAGGGAGGCCATGGTGAGTGCATTTAAACTGTGCCATTGCCACAGTGAAGTCAGTGGGAATAGGTCCTGAAGCCCATAACAAGGACAGGATCACAATCATTATAAGCAAAATAATTTCCAGAACACGTTATTTTTGATTACTTTTTTTTTTTTTTTCCCAAGAGAAAGACGGGTTTTCTGAATGTGGCTTACTGAAATACTTTCCAATCATACTAATCTTTTTCCAGTCTGCCTGATATTTCACATGTAAAACAAGGGGAAAAAAAAAAAAAAAAAAGGTCTGTTTTATTCAGCAGATTCCTGGATAGTAATTATATTGATGGTATTTCTTCTGCTTTTTTGTAAAGACAATGAATGAGATGCCTCAGCTTTACCCTTTTCCTCTTCCTCATATTTCGATGGGGACCAGGGCACTAATCTGAAGCTTGTTGAAATAAAAAAATCCTCACACATTTACAGCAGGTCATCAGGTTTCAGGGGTGATCAGGTTTCACAGTGCCTGCTCCCTGTCAGAAATCAAGTTCAGCTCATTGTAGTCATATTGGCTGTGCTTCTGAACAAGAGCCAGTATTGTCAGACACTGCTTGGAGAACAGTTGGGGTTTTTTTCCACATAAATTCCCATCCTCTCTGATCATGGGCCTGCCTGGGGCAAGAAAACAGGCTAGGTGATTCCTCAGAATCCTTTTTAGCCTATTTTTTTCAGAATTAAAGCATCTGGTAACACCTAGAAGCATACCAGGATAGATGCAGATGATATGCACTGCACAGCTGCCCCTATCCTCCGCTAGTGGGTGATCTCAGAGCTATTACCCCTGTCTCTCCACTGAAAATACTGTATTTAGGCACACAATATGTCAAGTGTGTTGTGAAAGTAGAAACAGACCTAGAACAAATTAGGAAATTCAATTTCTATATCTCCTTTTTGACCAGTTTGTTTGGAAAGAAAGGCTTATTTTCAGCTCTGGGAATTAAAATAACATTCTGTCACTTGACAGTGAGGAGGGGGACAGGAATTTGCAGTGTGGTGTCCTGCAGCTGTATGGCCAGTGGTTCCTAGCAGACAGCACGGCTACAATCTGCTGTTAGAGCTGCTTTTGTAACCTCAGCTCTTCTGACTGCAAGGTGACTCATGGGCTCTTTCCCCCATCAAATTTTTATCTAGAAAGAGAAAAAAATGAGATAAAAACCCAAAGAAGGAGCCATGCCTATGATTCTGTGTAGGTTGTATGATGTCCCATTCTGCCGTTCGTTACTGGATTTTGTTTTGTATTCTTTTGTTTGTTTAAATTAAGCAAGCCAACTTTTTTTTTTTTTTTTTAAATCAAATTGAACATGCTGTGAGTATGGGGACAGAGTGACTACAAGGTTAGGACAAGCAAGGAGACTTGTAGCATAATCTTTAAAACATGACACAAGCTTCTGCATGTCACACAACATACCAGATTCCTCTAGCATCTGGCCAGTCACGTGCCATCCCAGCACATGTTAACAAAGGGGACACTGGCTTATCAAAGAGAAAATGATCCTGGACAGAGAAATGGGGCAAAAAGGAGAGAGGAAGAGAGAGAGAAACAAAACAAAATTCAGGTTATTCAAGGAAGCAGCATAATGTTGTCTAATGTTGTCTAATACACTTTATGTGAAGGCAATCAATGTCCAAGTAAATCAAAGTTTGTGAATCTGGTTCCTTCTGAGAACTAAAAGCATTTTACCCAGGAGATTTTCTTGAGTCTTGCAGATTCTCATTGACATTGGTAATATGTCCATGTTTTGCCAAAAATATTTTTCAAATGTAGGTAGGAATGTGAGGTGGGGACCTAATGCCACATACACACACCAAAGGGTACTTCTGGAGGGATCTGACTCTTCATACCAGAGATGTTTTCTGCATACAAACGTATTTCAGGGTAGGAGAAGGCAATGAGTTCTTAGAGATTAAAAAAAGGAAAAAAAAAAAAAAAAAAAGAAGGAGCTAGTTCTGAAAGATATTTCTCCAGTACAAAGATTCAGCAATTTATTCTGAGCATGAAGTCAAGGTAGGGATTAAATCAGTGCTAAGCTTGACCTTTTGGAATCACAGACTCATTCTGTTCCTTAACAGAGATGCTATTTCTGATTTAATAAATGTAGCATTTGCTGTGCCACTGACTTGCCTCATTCCAGAGCATTTAGATATTTTTTTTTTTAACTGAGCTGTTTTTTCACAAAGCAAATAAATATTTGAT